>NC_133140.1:29732945-30040445 GCF_048418815.1 Hemitrygon akajei
CACTGCTGCCTCCCGGAGCCTCAGGATCCACACCGCCAGTTATTACCCCTCAGCCACCAGGCTGTTGAGCCAGTGGGGATAATTACATTCAAATTCACTTGCCCTATCACTGAAATGTTCCCATAACTTATGGCCTCTTCAGCTCATATTCTAGATATTTATCACCTATTTATTTATTTATTTATTTGTTTATCCTCCTTTGTATTTGCACTGTTTGTTGTCTTTTACAAATTGGTTGGTTGTCCATCCTACCGTGTACGGTGTTTCCTTGATACTATTATGTTTCTTGTGTTCCTGTGATTGACTGTGTGTGTTCGCAAGAAAATGAATCCCAGGGTTGTATGTGATGACAAATATTTACTTTGAACTTTGAACCTTGAAGTGCGGTCTGACCAATGCCCCTATAAAACCTCAGCACTGCATCCTTGCTCTTATATTCTAGTCCTCTCAAAATGATTGCTACCATTGCATCTGCCTACATTATCACCGACTCAACCTGCAGGTGAACCTTTAAGGAACCCTGCACAAGCCCCTTTGCAACTGATGTTTGAATTTTCTCTCCATTTAGAAAATAGTTTATGCCTTAATGCTTTCTACCAAAGGCTATGACCATACACTTCGCCACACTACATTCCATCTGCCAGTTCTTTGCCCATTCTCCGGATATGACCAAGTCCTTCTGCAGACTCCCTGCTTCCTGGACACCACCTGCCCCTCTGCCTACCTCTGTGTCATTCACAAACCTGGTCATAAAGCCATCAAATCAAGTCATCCAAAGCATTAACATATAATGTGAAAAGAAGTAACCCCAATACCAACCCCTGTTAATCGTCACTAGTCACCAGCAGCCAACCAGAATACGGCCCATTTATTTCCTCTCTTTGCCCCCTGCCAATCAGCCAATCTTATATCCATGCTAGTATCTTTCCTGTAATACCATGGGCTCTTATCTTGTTAAGCAGCCTCATGTGTGACACTTTGTCAGAGGCCTTCTGAAAATCCAATTAAACAACATCCACTGACTCTCCTTTGTCTTTCCTGCCTGTTATTTCTTCAAAGAATTCCAACTGATTGTTATGCAAGATTTCCCCTTAAGGAAGCTCTGCTGACTATTTTATCATGTGCCTCAAGTATCCAGAAACCTCATCCTTAATAATGGACTCACACATCTTCCCAACCACTGAGGTCAGGCTAAATGGCCTATACCTTCCTTTCTTCTGCCAACCTCCCTTCTTAAAGATTGGAGTGACATTTGCAATTTTCCAGTCCAGAATTATTGCTGGATCTAGTGATTCTTGAAAGATCATTACAAATGTCTCCACAATCTGCTCAGCTGGCTCTTTCAGAGCCCTGAGGTATCGTCCATCTGGCCCAGGGGACTCATCTACCTTCAGACCTTTCAGCTTCCGGAGCACCTTATCCTTAATAATAGCAACTCAATTCTCTTCTACCCCCGACGCTCTTGAATTTCTGGCATTCTGCTTGTGTCTTTCACAGTGAAGGCTGATGCAAAGTAGTTATTACCTTCATCCGCCGTTTCTTTCTCCCCCATTA
The DNA here is from genome assembly GCF_048418815.1 of Hemitrygon akajei. Lineage (NCBI taxonomy): Eukaryota > Metazoa > Chordata > Chondrichthyes > Myliobatiformes > Dasyatidae > Hemitrygon > Hemitrygon akajei. Next base: position 29,734,500 of record NC_133140.1, read on the forward strand.
CTACTTCTCTAGTGTCATTTTTGAGTCGTCTGATATCCACTCTCACCTCTCTTTCACTCTTTATGTATTGGTTTTTCTATTGATGTTATATATCTTTATATATTTTTCTCTCCTCATGGCTTTTTCATTGCCTTCTTATGTTTTTTAAAAGCTCCCCAATTCTCTAACATCTTACTAACTTTTGGTATATTATCTGCCCTCTTTTTGTTTTTATGCTGTGACTTCTCTTGTCAGCCATGGTTGCCTCATCTCCCTTTAGAATACTACTTCATCTATCCTGCAGCTTCTGAATTGCTTCCAGAAACTGCTGCTACTGCTGTTCTCCTGTCATCCCTGACAGTGTCCCCCTTCAATCTACTTCGGCCAGCTCTTTTCTCATGCCTCTGTAATTCCCTTTACTTCACTGTAATACTGATACGTTTGCCTGCAGGGTGAATTCTATCATGTTATGAACACTGACTCTGAAGTGTTCCTTTACCTTAAGCTCCCTAATCAAATCTGCTTCATTACACAACCCCGAATCCAAAATTGCATTTCCCCAACTGGGCTCAACTGCAAACTTTTCTAAAAAGCCACCTTGTAGGCACTTTATAAATTCCCTCTCTTGGAATCTAGCGCCAACCTGATTTTCCCAATCTGTCTGCAAATTGAGATTCCCCTTGACTATCATAACATTGCACTTAATGCATGCCTTTTCTACCTCCCATTGCAATTTACATCCCACATCCTGGCGACTGTTTGGAGGCCTGTATATAACTCCCATCAGGATCTTTTTGCAATTTTGGTTTCTTAACTCTACCCACAAGGATTCCACATCTTCTGATCCTATAACACCTCTTTCTAAGATTTTATTTCATTTTTCTATCAACAGAGCTATGCCACCCCTCTGCCTACCTGCTTGTCCTTTTGATACAATGTGTATCCTTGGATGTTAAGCACCCAACTATGAGCTTCTTTCAGCCACGACACTGTGTTGCCCATAACGTCATACCTGCCAATCTCTTAACTCTGCTACAAGATCATCTACCGTATTCCACATATTGCATGCATTCAAATATAACACTTCCAGCCATGGGTTCATCACTCTTCAATTTTTTCCCTCATGTTACACTTAAAGTCATCCCAATTTTGCCCTAATATCTGCCAGCTCTTCCTCACAGTCTCACTACACACAATGCATCAACTTGTATCACAACTGCTCCTTCCTCAGCCCTATCATTCTGGTTCCCAACCCCCTGCCAGATTAATTTAAACTTTCCTTGAACAGCTCTAACAAGCCTGCCTGGATGTTGGTCCCCCTCTGGTTCCGGTGTAACCCATCCTTTTTGTACAGGTTATTCCTTCCCTAGAAGAGATCCCAAAGGTCCAAAAACTGGAAACACTACCCCCTGCACCACTTCTCAACCACTCATTCATCTGTACCGTCAGCCTATTCCTGCCCTGACCAGCATGCGGTACTGGGAGTAATCCAGAGATTACGACCTGGAGGTCCTGCTCTTCATCTGTGGATCCACCGCTGGATCAATGTTTGAATCTTGTGATGGCACATCCTGGTCCAGGATTTGGTGACAGCATCATGCATGCACTCGCACGATTTAGGACTTGTGACACCCTCTCTTATCTGTGTTGCCAGGTTTGTATAAGGAGCTCCTTGATCAGGTAACTCAGTGCTCCAAGTTCCTGGGAAACTGTCCTCATATAAATACAATACCTCAGACAAAAGAAATAGCATCTTCAAGCTTGTCTGAAGAAATTACTCCATTGCAAATCTAAGTTCTTTTTATCTGATCAGGAGTCAGACAGAGATACCGGAACCAGAAGACCCACACTCAATCTCTTGGACTAACTTCTTCCTCTCTGCCATCAGATTTCTGATCAGCGCAAGGACTCATGAACACTCATTCATGATTCCTCTTGTAGCACTATTTATTTTTGTAATTTATTGTCATTTTATGATTCTCCATTGTAATCCTGCTGCAAAACAACTAAATTCATGTCCTATCCGTCAGTCACAATATACCCGATTCTCAATGAGATTCTGAAAGTTTATAAAATCTAAGGTTAATGGATTTAGTTTGAAGTGTGCATGCACGTTTGAAACAAAATGAGTCAAGCCGTATCTCCGGCTGGGTAAGTATTGGGAGTTATTACAAAAAAGACACTCATGATTTCTACAGAACATTATATTATACCTTGGTTTTTGAAAGTCTAAAATCAAGCCCAACACTTAAATTCAGACAAAACAGCTTAAAAACAGAGATTTTCTGATTTTTTTAAACAAATTCAAATTTTAAACAGTGTCCCTGATGTATCTGCCTCTACCACCAACCCCTGTACCCACCACTCTGTGAAAAGTACTGACCTCTGACATCCTCCCTTCACTTTCCTCCAATCTCCTTAAAATTATGCTCCCTGAAGTGAGCTCGGAAAATCCAGTAATGTATTTTTTGGTTAATGTTAACTTTTTAAAAAAATTACTGTGGTGGTTGTCCATCATTCCAGAAGATGACAGGACAGCTGTGTGGGAGAGTTTTTAAAGTGGAAAAGCTATTGCACTGGGCAGTTCCACTCTCTCGACCTTGGAAGTCCATGTACAAAGGAGCGTGCCAAACTGGAGTCGTCCTTCGCGGTGAATGACCGTAATGCCTTCTACCCTTTGCTCTCTACGGAGCTTTGCAGTACTTTCCTCCCAGCTGTTGGATCTCACTGTAGGTCTCAGCTGTTCAGTCCACCAGAACTGGCTTTGTTTTAAATTACCATTTATATATGAAAATCAAAAGTTAATTCATGTTCAATCAAAATGGATTTCTCTCTCTGCATTCTTACACATGTGATAAAGGCTGGTCTTTCCACTCTGTAGGTTGAAGGTGAAGCAATTCTCCACAAGAAGCTGACTGCTCAAATAAAATTTGTAAATCCTCTTCCCATCGCACTAACTAAAGGCGTCTTCAGCATAGAGGGCAGTGGACTCACGGAGCTACAGCAAATTGATTCTCCGTGAGTAAAATCCTCAACGTCTCAGTAAATTAAGGCATGTTACGGAACATGAACATTCAAAACCTAGTTAATTGCTGAAGGAGTTTTTTAAATAACAATTAGTGACAGAAAATAATATATTAATACCCGTTCCTGATATCACTGTCCAAAAAAAAACAAGGTGAATTTTAGGCGTGGCAGTTTTGAGAGTTATTATGTGTCTGAATGCTTGCAGATTACCTATCTTGTGGGTAGATACTAAAGAGCATAGTAGGATTTTCAATGTATCTATTTAATGTCTGCGATTTCAGATACTGATGATTTATCAGTTTACTGTATCTCTGTAAAGTTAGGAGTTCAATGACTCTGTGTGCTAATTAAATGACTCCTGTGGCTCTGGGATTCTCTGTGACTTGTAGGTTAAATAAATCCCTCTGTCTCTGGGACACTGGATGCTAAATGACTCCTTGTGACTTTGGGACATTAAAAGTTAAGCAATTCCCTACAACTCTGAGACTTAGCAGGCTAAGATTCCTTTTGTGTCTGGAGGGTTGTTGAGGTCAACTCATTGAAATGTGCAAAATTCTTTCAGGGTTTCACAGGTCAGCTGTGGATTAATATTTTCCCGGATTTGGGTGTCAATAACCATGAGTCACATTCTCAAAACAAAGGGTCAAACATTCAGGACGTGTGAGGAGAAATTTCCTACTCAAAGGAGAGTGAGGAGGTCGAGTTGATGACTACATTCAAGACAGAAATGGATAGACTCTTTGATCCTGAGGAAAATGAGTGTCAGTACAAGAAACTGGTGCCTGCTGAGATATCTAATTGAATGGAGAAGCAGAAACAGGGGTCCAAATGGGTCAATCCTACTCCTAAACCTAGTGGCTCTAATTCCTGTGGGAAATGCATCTTGAACCATGAATTTGTTTTGCCACTTTATGGGATGTGATTGTTCCTGGTGCTGCAGCATTTGTTTCCGCTCCCCCATGCCCTTGACAAAGTAGTGGTGAGGCCCTTCCTAACCTGCTCGAGGTACTTCCTCTGTGCTGTTAGATGGGAGATTGTTAGGTAGCGATTTCGTCCCAGTTACAGGGGAGGAATGGAGAAATATTCCAAAAGGGATAGCATGGGATCTGGAGGGCAACCCGCAGGTGGCGGTGCCCCTCATACATCTTGGGGGTAAAGGTCACAGGTTTGGAGATACTGTCGGAGTAACCCAGGTGAGTAACTGCAGTTCATTTTGTAGATTGAATACACTGTATACACAATGCCCCAATAGCAGAGGGAATTAATGTTTTACACAAGTCAAATGCTTGGTCCTGGATGATGTTAAACTTTCTAATTGTTGTTGGAGCTGTACTTATGAAAGTGAAGACTGATCCACGATCACGTTCCAGGATAACTTGCTCTTGTAGCCACGGTATTTTGCATAGCAGGGGAATGAAGGGTCCTGGGGAAAAGGCAGGGAGGTGGAACTGAGTCAACAGCAGGTCTGCATGATCTTACTGAGTGGCAGAGCAGACTCAATGGGCCAGATAACCTAATCCTGCTCCTGTTTCTGAAGATGATTTCTTTTATTGATTTAAAGATATAGCACTGTAACAGGCCCTTCCAACTCAATGCAACTGTTAACTATCACTTATCCCCCATGTCTGCAGTTGTGCAGGTCATGTTGGGTGAAGGCATAGACTGAGGCATTTTGAATTGTGTGAGGGACAGTGTGGAGTGGAACTGGGATCCCAGTGGCACCAGCACCCTTTACAGTGAATGCTGGTGACATTCAGATAGGTGGTAACATTTAGCCTGGGCTTTTTTCACAACAAAGTCAGAGTCACACTGTCATTTTCTCTACAAGTTCTTCTTGTCACAATGGACCTTGTACTAGTTCTGAAGGAAGGTCTGCAACAGAGGTAGATTTAGGTGTTAGCAGGACACAGGACAGCTGGGGGTGGGGGGGGGAACTTCACATTATCTCCTAGGAATAAGGCTGCCACCTGTTTACTCTCAGGTCAGGTTCAGTCCACTGCCATTTGCACTCTCATCTGCACAAAAAAATGAAAAAAGGACAAATTATCCTCCAACCCTGTTTATCTGTTGTGTGTCCTTTTACTCTCTGATTGAACTGGTTGTGCTTCCTTCAGTTTCAATTTTGAAAGGCACCAGACAAATGCCAGGATTCACTGGTGTACTGAGACCATTAATACTTCTCAACTAGAACATGGTAGGATTATAGTGACACAAGATTTGGTACTAAAAATAAAATATTCCACATCCATGACAAAAATAAATAGATATAAATCAACACTGGAGCATTTTCATTTCAGCTTGATTATTTCCAACCGTCCAAGTATGACAATTTGTTGTAATGACTTTTTCTGAGTACTTCCATTCAATATTTGTCTTCCCTTTGCAAATATTCCCCTCACTGTTTCTGACCATACATTTTGGAAGGAAAACGGTGTGTTCCCATTATAATGATAATTCTGGGTGTTCCTCCACAGGGCATCTCATGCAAATACCTTTGCAGATCATTGAATTGTTATGACATGTAGAAACCATTGGATCATTGCTGCTCACTGCCAGCATCTTCACCTTTAGCTACCACGTTGCTTCCCCATCAGAGTCTGTCTAAACACTGCATATCTTTATCAGATGCTGGATTTCTTTTAAATCCTAATTACTTAGTTTGCTAAACTTAAATGTTGCCATGGTTCCTTTTGAACTTGTATCTCCAGACTTGTGATCAAAGGCTCTGAATAACAAGTCCCGTACTTTAACCGCGAGCTTATTGATTTCCATGTGAGACCATTTACCCTGATATTTGATTTTAATCTAATGGAGTCAGATAGGAACTAACTAGAAGACACCTGTTTTACATTTTTTATTATTTCTATTTCTTTTTTTCCCCCCACCCCAAATGAATATAGAGTTGCTGTCATTGGCTCAGGTGAAGAAGTTGTGGTGACTGCAACGTTTACACCCTTCAAGACTGGTTTGCGGAAACTTATGGTGGATTTTGACAGCAACAGGCTCTGTGATGCCAAAGGATCCGTCAACATTATTGTCAGAAAGGCTTAGCAAACAAGTAATTTGTCAGGTATCTTACCAACAGCAGAATTGACTAAGAATCTGGATTTAGGGGGGAGGGATTAAGGGGAGGGGGGAAGGGTCACATACTTTTTTTTTTCTACACTTGTAATCATTTAAAAATTCAATTAAATAAAATTTAAAAAAAAAAAAAAAAGAATCTGGATTTGTTATGACAGAATAATTGCTTGTTAGATTTAAGTGCTAATTGGAAGTTTATTTTGTTCAGAAATTAAGCTTTTACACTTCTGCTGTTCCTCAGTGTTCTGGTCTATTGTATTAGGACACCATCACTTAACATGCTCCATGCGTAAAATTATATTTCACCAAGTGAACAAACTACAGTATTAGATTAGATATAAGGCCATTTGTGCTCGAAGAGCTTCCTCTTGACTTTCCGCAGTTAAAATTCAAGATTCAGAATTGGCAGACTGGTGTCGGTGATGCGCTGGGCAGTTTTAGCTACCCGCTGTAGAGCCCTCCTGTCTACTGCTGTGCAGTCTGCGTACCACAAGTTTAGCCTGGGTTAGCATAACTGCTGTACCTTTCAATTGTATCTCACAAGATATGATTTCTGGCACTTTTTTTTCCCCTTTTATACTAATCTATGGCACAACTTTTAGAATTAAAGTCAAAGTAGTTTATTATCATATGCACAAGTACATTGAAAAAAATCACTAAGTGGAGATCAAAAGTACAAAGTGCATTTATTATAAAAGTGTGTATGCAGTATACAACCCTGAAACAAACTCATCTTCCCCACAGACAGTCACGACAGTTCCTGTGTTCCTTTATCTGGACTTGCACCTTTGAGTAACAAATAGCTCCCCGTTCTTACCACCAATATATGCCATCTCACATAGATAGATAGATAGATAGATAGATACTTTATTCATCCCCATGGGGAAATTCAACTTTTTTTCCAATGTCCCATACACTTGTTGTAGCAAAACTAATTACATACAATACTTAACTCAGTAAAAAAATATGATATGCATCTAAATCACCATCTCAAAAAGCATTAATAATAGCTTTTAAAAAGTTCTTAAGTCCTGGCGGTAGAATTGTAAAGCCTAATGGCATTGGGGAGTATTGACCTCTTCATCCTGTCTGAGGAGCATTGCATCGATAGTAACCTGTCACTGAAACTGCTTCTCTGTCTCTGGATGGTGCTATGTAGAGGATGTTCAGAGTTATCCATAATTGACCGTAGCCTACTCAGCGCCCTTCGCTCAGCTACCAATGTTAAACTCTCCAGTACTTTGCCCACGACAGAGCCCGCCTTCCTTACCAGCTTATTAAGACGTGAGGCGTCCCTCTTCTTAATGCTTCCTCCCCAACACGCCACCACAAAGAAGAGGGCGCTCTCCACAACTGACCTATAGAACATCTTCAGCATCTCACTACAGACATTGAATGACGCCAACCTTCTTAGGAAGTACATTCGACTCTGTGCCTTCCTGCACAAGGCATCTGTGTTGGCAGTCCAGTCAAGCTTCTCGTCTAACTGTACTCCCAGATACTTGTAGGTCTTAACCTGCTCCACACATTCTCCATTAATGATCACTGGCTCCATATGTATCTCTGTTCAGCTTTATCTCCCAATTTTCTTCCCACTCTGACAGTTCTTTAATGTCTTTTTTAACTTGTTGCAATGCTCATTAAAAGACAAGTTAAAGTCAAAGTAAGTTTATTGTTAAAGTACAATATGACATAATATCCTACCTTGAGATCTATATCCTTTTATGCATTTACAGAAATATAAAGAAATACAACAAAATTTATGAAAAGCTGTACATAAGCAAAGACTGACAAACAACCAATGAGCAAAAGGAGACAAATAATGGAAATAAAAATAAATAATACTGAGATCATGAGTTGCAGAGTTCTTGAAAGTCAATCCGTAGGTTGTGGTGAGTGAGGTTATCCACACCAGTCAGGAGCCTGATGGTTATAGGGTAATAATGTTCCTGAACCTGGCGGTGTGGGACCCAATGCCTCTGTTCCTCTTGCCTGATAGTAGTAATGAGAAGGGAACATGGCCTGGATGGTGGGGGTTCCTGATAATGGTTGCTGCTTTCTTGTGGCAGCACACCTTGTAAAGAAGCTCAGTGGAGGGGAGGGCTTTGACCCTGATGGACTGGGCTATATCCACCACGTTCTGTATCCATCCCAGCTGAGCACCATCTGCAAATATAGAGACTTTGCTCTTGATCCTAGAGTCATACAACATAGAAGCAGAACACACTGCCCACTGAGTCCATATTAACCACTGAACTCCCATTACTCTCATCCCATTTTTGTTATTCTCCCTGTAATCTTATCGACACCCCGCAGACTCTACCCACTCTTCTGTAAGCTACGGACAACTTACAGGGCTGGCCACAAGTCTTTAGAAAGCCTATGTTGTTAATGTGGTGGGAAGGGCAGTGCTCCTTATACTGCCACACTGATTACCTCAGCTACATGACTATGCATTCTCTGACTTTATCCATCAGGTTACCATGGAATGCCCTACTGAATTTCTTTTGAAAATCACCCTAAATTAAGTGTTCAGCATTGCAGTTGTCTTTGTTATCTTTGTCAGACAAGTCAAACTTCACTTTTTAAAATAAGAACAGAAAATTCTGGAAACACCCAACAGGTCAGGGAGGGAAGGGGGAGGCATATAGAAACGTAGGAACAGCAAAACATAGTAAACCTACGCATAATACAGGCCCTTTGGCCCTCAATGCTGTGCCGAACATGTCCATACCTTAGAAATTACCTAGGTTACTCATAGCCCTCTATTTTTCTAAGCTCCATGTACCTGTCCAGGAGTCTCTTAAAAGACCCTATCGTATCCGCCTCCACCACCGTCACTGGCAGCCCATTCCACGCACTCACCACTCTCTGTGTAAAAAAACCTACCCCTGACATCTCCTCTGTACCTACTCCCAAGCACTTTAAAACTGTGCCCTCTCACGCTAGCCATTTCAGTCCTGGGAACAAGCCTCTGACTATCCACACAATCACTGCTTCTCATCATTTTATACACCTCTATCAGGTCACTTCTCATCCTCTGTCGCTCCAAGGAGAAAAGGCTGAGTTCATGCAACCTATTCTCATGAGATATGCTCCCCAATCCAGGCAACATCCTTGTAAATCTTCTCTGCACCCTCTTTATGGTTTCCACATCCTTCCTGTAGTGAGGCAACCAGAACTGAGCACAGTACTCCAAGTGGGGTCTGGCCAGGGTTCTATATAGCTGCAATATTACCTCTCTCCTCCTAAACTCAATCCCATGATTGATGAAGGCCAATGCACCGTATACCTTCTTAACCACAGAGTCAACCTGCGCAGCAGCTTTGAGTGTCCTATGGACTCAGACCCCAAGATCCCTCTGATTCTCCACACTGCCAAGAGCCTTACCATTAATACTATATTCTGCCATCATATTTGACCTACCAAAATGAACCACCTCACACTTATCTGGGTTGAACTCTGTCTGCCACTTCTCAGCCCCGTTTTGCATCCTATCAATGTACCGCTGTAACCCTGACAGCCCTCCACATTATCCACAGCACCCCCAACCTTTGTGTCATTAGCAAACTTACTAACCCATCCCTCCACTTCCTCATCCAGGTCATTTATAAAAATCACAAAGAGTAAGGATCCCAGAACAGATCCCTGAGGCACTCCACTGGTGACCGACCTCCATGCAGAATATGACCCATCTACAGCCACTCTTTGCCTTCTGTGGTCAAGCCATTTCTGGATCCACAAAGCAAAGTCCCCTTGGATCCCATGCCTCCTTACTTTCTCAATAAACCTTGCATGGGGTACCTTATCAAATACCTTGCTGAAATCCATATACACTACATGTACTGCTCTATCTCCATTAATGTGTTTAGTCACAGGCTCAAAAAATTGAATTAGGCTCGTAAAACACAACCTGCCTTTGACAAAGCCATGCTGACTATTCCAAATCATATGATGCCTCTCCAAATGTTCATAAATCCTGCCTCTCAGGGTCTTCTCCATCAACTTACCAGCCACTGAAGTAAGACTCACTGGTCTATAATTTCCTTTCTCCCTTTCTTGAATACAGGACTTCCTTTCTCGAATATCTGGAGAAGTTGTTGGAAATTGCAAAACTCCTTACTTTTTGAAATCCATGCTATTTGTTATTATGGTTTTTTTTTGTTTTTAAATGCTCCTCTTTTCTTTCCTTTATCAGGGATTGCATTTTATTGCTGCTGCACCAATCTTACATACTGAGCTATAATTCCATGTGTATGTTTTATCCAGCTTTTTAAATAGACACAAGGTTTGAGATAATCCACAAACCTTCTGGTGGTAATACCATACAAGTACCACTTCATCACTTCCATTTTTACATCATCAAGTTTTCTAACTACATAATACTTGCAAAGTTATATCCCAGTCCTGATCTTTCTGTCGTCAGCCCTCAGCACCTCAGCGATCTCTCCCCATGCCATGTTTCTCCCAAACCGTGATTACCTCCAGATTTCCTGTTTTACTTCAGATGCTGTGTGCATGGTGGTACACAGTTTAACTATTTTTGTAGAAATTCCTCCCCCTTTATGCTTAGCCATCTTTTTCACACTTGGGTACTCTTTAACTCTTCTTGCTCCCTAGCTGTTGAGATAAGATCAAAAGACATAGGAGCAGAATTAGGCCATTTGGCCCATCAAGTCTGCTCTGCCATTCAATCATGACTGGTTTAGTTTCGCTCTCAACCCCATTCTCCAGTCTTATCCTTGTAAATTTGATGTCCTTACTAATCAAGAACCTATCTACCTTTGCTTTAAATATACCCAATGACTTGGCCTCCATAGCTATCTGTTGTAATGAATTCCACAGATTCACTCCTCTCTGGCTGGAGAAATTCCTCCTCATCTCAACTCTAAAGGGTCATCCTTTTGCTGTGTGGCTGTGCCATCTGGTCCCAGACTCTCCATCTAGGCCTTTCCATATTTGGCAGTTTTCAATGAGATCCCTGCTTCATTCTTCTAAACTCCAGTGAGTACAGGCCCAGAGCCATCAAACATTCCTCATGCATGAACCCTCTCATTCCTGTAAACCTCTTTAGACCCTTTCCAATGCCAACACATCATTTCTTAGATATAGGGCCTGAAACTGCTCACAAAGCTCCAAATGTGGTCTGATCAATGTCCCAGAGTTGCATCATTGCTTTTACATTCTAGTCATCTGGGTCACTCCATACGTAATTCATTGCCTTGCTCTCTTCTCATTTTTGGTTTAGATTTAGTCTTCCATTCTTCCCTTTAAGAGAATAATGCATTTGCCACCTCCCCGTTTACTGTCTCTACAAGGACACAGATGGAATCCCAGTAGAGCAAAAGCCCAATCCTTTATCATAACACAGGAGCCCGTGGCCCTCGGAAAAGAACCACTCTTTCCCAAGTCATCCCTTTACCCATTCTTTAATTCTCCTGATCAGTCTCCTCCATATCTGTATCTTGCACACAGTTCAGACAGAAATCAAATGGTATTCACCTTTGGGATCCTTGCTGCTTAAATTTGCATGAAAATTCTGATAAGCTTGCAGTCCTCCTGCCCTCTTCTACCAGTTTTGTTTCCAAGTTCCTCTCCAGATGCTCTAAGGTATCTCTGATCCTGGCACTGAATAGTTGACACGTGCAATGGGATTTTCATTCTTGCCCTGGAAACCACCGTCTCTTGGATATTTCCATTCTGCGTTCTCCCTGCACCCTTTCCTTCCTCATCAACCTTTGGCACCTTTTTAAGCCATGGTGCCACAGTCTTCATTTCGGCTGGCTGCCCTTTTTCCTCTCCTTGTCCTCACAGAACTGGCCACGCTACAGTCATGGTTTCGGGGGGAAAAGAGACAGGCTGCTGGTTTACAGTAATTGCTGGGGTCTTGAACTTCCACGAGAATATTTGTGAATCTGTGCACTTTTGACATTTTTTCATGGTTTAGTTAAAACTTCATGTTAAAAATTCTTGGTTTTCTTTCTGTTCTGTGTTTTCCTTTACGAAGGTGTGAGTCACTCCACAGAGTAAGAGTGACTTACAGAAATGAATTATTGCATGTTAGCACGAGAACCAGGTTCTAAATCAGTGTCACTTTTCTGCATATTCCAACACCTAATCATGTTTCTCTTTGGCTCAGACCCATATCAGTCTGATAGGCAATACTAATACCACCGAGCTTACTGTTACATAATGAGCTATTTAAATGAAATGTATTTTTTGTTTCTTTCCACCATAGAATGTGTAACCTTAACTATTCAAGCAAAAGACAAGAAGTTTCTGTAATGTTTTATTAATAGTCTGTTTATTAAGTCACATGCATAGTCTGCTGTAATGGAATCTGTGTAACTGAGGTAAAAGAATAACCTCTTTTCATCAAAGTGACAATTAATTGACAAATGGCAATTGTTTGCTGTGTTCTGAGCTATAAATTATATAATGTTTGTGTTGTTTGGTTGTTTTAGTAAACGTGTGGCAGCCAATGGGGAACAAATCAAATCTTTAAAACTGATATCTGTTCATTAGGTGGCTTAATATAATGATTTTATGATCATAAAGTTATTATGATTATATTGTTAGACATTTTTCCAGCTAATCACTAAAGGAGAAAATAAGTGGTCTGAAGATTGCACTGGGGTGTCACAGGACTGGGCCCTTTGGAAAACATTCAGCAACCTTGCTACAGCATTGTGATGAAGTCTGGATTTGAATTCTTGCATTCTCTGAAACCGAAGTTGGTTCAGAGGCCGTGAACTCCTCCTCTTATAACAATAGAGTGAAGTGGGAATTCAACAATGTGGAAATTTTAGTTGGACACTCGCTTTCCTGCACTGACTGGCATCATAATCTGGTAACCAATAGCAAACCATTGGGGGAGATGATGGGGTTGGTGAAGTTCCATATTTTTGTAGATGTTACTTTGGGTTGGCATGTGGATAATGAAGGAGGGTCCTCCAGTGACTTCAGTTTACAGTGTAGCCAACTGGCGTTCTTAGCGGACCCCTCTATAATCAAAGGATTATAAGGCTGGACACGATCATAGAGATGGAAAATACATTGCTATTAATAGTCTGGTTTTCATTAGATCTGTGTATCTAAAATAGGCCATTATGTGCAACAGAATTAGAGACTGGAAATGGATCGTCAGTAATAAAGAGAGAGTTATTATGGTTTTATTGGATCTGAAAATACCAGTGAATTACATAATTGATTAGGAATTTAAAATAAAGAAGATATTCCAAGGACATTCAACTGTTTACAAAACAAGACAGAGCAACTGGAGCTGATTTGTAAATGTCAATGTTCTCATACCTTTCATAAATAAATTGCATCTGTCCCCAAGGCACAGAGCTGTGGGTAAATTGGTTTATTATTGTCACATATACAGTACCAAGTTAGAATGAAAAGTTCTGTTTTGCATGCCACCCATATAGATCATTTGACAGCAACTGTGCACTGAGGTAGTATAAAGTAAAGCAATAACAAAGTGCCGTATAGCGTAACGGTGCAGAAAACGTGTTGTGTATACAGGCAACAAGGTGTAACGCCATCATGAGATAGACTGCGGGGTCAAGAGCCCTTGTCGTACTAGAGAGCCATTTAATTGTCTTATAGCAGTGAGATAAAAGCTGTTCTTGGTCATTCTTGCTTTCAGGTTTTTGTATTTTATGCCCGATGGAAGAGGGGAGAAGAGAGAATGTCCATCATGGATGGGGTTTTTGATTGTGCCGGCTGTTTCACTGAGAAGCGTAGATGAAGTCCACGGAGTACAGCCTGGTTTCTGCGATCTGCTGAGCTGATCCACAACTCTCTGCTGTTTCTTGCAGTCACGGGCAAGCCGCGACTCGTCCATGATGCACTCAGTGGGGGGGGGGGGGGGGCTCACCTTCAAGTCAACTAGGAGAACAAGTTCGTGAGTAGTCCAGTTCAGTCTCGGCAGTTTGGGAATGGACCTTCTACTGGAGATCAAGGGTAATAACTTTGCTCTTTGGAATACTTAGTGGGAGAAATTTCTATTCTTCCACCCTGCGTGTCAGAAAGTAGTCTGACAATTAGAACCTGCAGAGGGATGAAGAGGACTGTCGATGATTTGAAGCTTCAGTGTATATGTGGAGAGTAAGCAAAGTTGGGGCAGGATGTAGGTGAGTGATCGGAGGTGTGAAGGATAGATCATTAGGAGAGATGAAAGATAATGGTGCAGTTGTGCAAAGAGAACCCATTGCATTTGATACTCGGGCAGCAAATGGACAAATAAGAAAGGGGCTAGATGAATGAAAATTCCCCAGGATGTTGCACAGGAAGGAGAGGTATTGCCAAAATTTGTAAAGTTACAATAGAAGCAACAAATACTGTATTTTGATGTATGTGGGCAGATTGGATGGAGAGGAGACTGGTACCTGAGGAGAGTAAATTATTTCAGCTAATGTGAAAGTTAGAAAGGAATGTTTGAAGATCAAACGTTTAGTGGAATAAGGCTGAAGGAGCAGAGGTGGGCCTCATGGACTGGCTGAGTTTGGAGATGGTGAGTAAAATTAGATTAGTCGTCAAGTTTGACATACCACTGGGGTTCTTGCCTCTTAATTACAGTAATCTACACTGACAACACAGAAGCCACAAGGACATTTCACTGATGAAGATACCAAATTGAGAGGTTAAATTGAGGCTTTCCCTTTCAGATGGTAAAACAATACTGAAGAAGACAACTTTCATCCTGCTGTTATTTGTCAACTGATAGATTATCTTGCAGTATATTATTTGGCTGGTATTTCATTGCTGTTACTGTGGCTTCTATTTCCCCATGTTACAATAACGACTGCACTAAGAGATGACACAATACTTTGCAGCAATGAAGTCATGGAAGACAAATTTTTATTTAGAAAAAATGTGCAAGAAAAATATATGCCTTAAATAACAGAGAAGTGGAATTTAAGTACTGGAAAACCAGATGTCATGAGCATCAGAAACCAGGAGCTTGGTTTCCGGCTTTTGGAATCAGAATTTAAAAAGTTTAATTGAAGATCTGTATTTTGTCTTTCTCCAAAATTATGCTTTCTTTTCCTAATAGTTGCTGAGGTGAATTTCCATGAACTTCCTTTGATACATTAACCTGGTGCCCAGAGTATTAACCAGCACTGGAATGTTTACAAATCATTCAAACCGTAGCCTTGCCTGACATCCACAAATATTTCAGCTGCTGGGTAAAAGTATCAGCTTCAAAACAAATAGGCATTGGATACAGTAAAACAGAAAACAAAACAAATAACAAGTAACAAAACAAATAGGCATTGGAAACAGCAACCTCATAAATCCTTTTTCTCTTCTCTCCCCCATGGATTGCTCCAGCTCTGGCCTGATTAAAGTAGGGATCGGATAATCTGGTCAGGGTGGCAAGGAAGAAATATTTAGCTTCAAGAATCATAATCCTGCTAAGCACTGTGATAATAGGGCAAATTGGCTGTCAACAATTTTTGGAAATAGTAAAAACAGCAATTAGATAGAATAGGGATAAATTCACTTATAATAACTGAATGATTTTCATTATCTTTAAGCATTTTATACATATTTTAATAAAAACAATAACTGGAAACATGTAATATTACTTGATAGTCTGTAGCATTGTATGAATTCCACATGTGCACTTTTTTAAATAGGATTACCTCCAACAAAACTTACTTTCTCTTCTTTCAGTGCACTTGTCAGTTCTTCTCTTACAGTGTCATTACATTAAGTGTGACATTGAGTCCCATATTTACAACACTCTGCTCATCAAGAAACCCTTCTCAGATTTTTTATTCAAACTGTTGACAGTGTCGAAAGCCATTTCTTGCAAGTGAAAAGATTTTCCAATGACCTATCCGTTGAACCTCACCACAACTTTGTTTGTTAGATCCCCTTAGACGTGTAGTTTCTAAAGACCACCCTTCAAGACTCATGCTCTTCCTTCTGTTTCAGCCAATTTCCAGTGACAATATTCTCAGCCCTTCAACGCCCAGTTCAGGATTTAAATCCCCTTTTTATGCTGCATCATCAAAATTGTTCTCTTTGGGGTTAAATATTAAAGCCTTATTTGTTGTTCTAAAGTTTCCCATTTTTGATAGGAATAGAGAAGTTCTCCCACTGTTAACTATTTCCAGCAAAACAAATCAAGTTTGTATCTGTTATGTTTTGTACCTTCAAAGCATTAAATTAATTCAAGAAAGACACGAGAGTCCGGGAATGCAGGTGTAACTTTGTCTTTACTTTGGGTGAGGCGTGGACGTATCACGTGGCAGCATGACGACATATGCAATTAACATATTTTTACATGTAACCCGTACTTAATTATTTAAATGGACAAGAATAATTAATTGAACAATATATATAATACAAGATTGCTCAAATATTATTGAAATGTTAAATACACAACAGGGTCCTCTGTGGCTGTATTAAAAAGAAGCCAAGTTTCAATAGTGCCTCACTGACTTTGAAGCACCTTGGGCTATCCGGGGACTGTGAATAATAAAAGAATGCATTCTCAGTTTAGCTGTACAGTTTATTGACTAGAATAGAATATCTGGGATATTTTATATTCAGTAAATCTCAATATACTCAGTAAAGAGTAGTATACTCAAACCAGCCAGTTCAAAATAAATTTATTACCAAAGTAGTCCTCCCAAAAATGAGAGAATACTGACAAGCAAGATGCTGCTTTCCCCTAAGATGTCGACAAACTGTTTGCACAGTTTAAAGCTTGAACTCACCATGAGTTTCATGATGGGGTTCCCTGATTGTTAATGAATTAAAGGCAGCATGGAAGTCAGTTGCTCTGACAGCAGACCCACGGGCTTGAATCTGAATCCACAGTGTAGCCAGCACAGGGACCTCAGTGGTTCAGGAAACAGAGGAGAGGGAAGACAGGGTTCTCCTTTCCAATCTTGTGCTGGAAAGCTCATCCATATAATTTATCAGCTTCAGCATGCTCACCTATGGTCAAATAGCTGAGCAAGAATTACTGGTCTAGAAAATATTATTGACTACCTGGAATATTCCAACTGCCAGTATCAGAGTCAATGAACTAAAAGGGCAGAGGGAGACTACTGCTTTAACATAAAATCCTTAAGCGTCAGTCTGAAGCAGATTTGGCCACATTCCATTGATTGGCCTTGGCTGCTACTAATCTCAGCTGCATTTGCCAAAATAAAGAACAACAGGATCCTGTAAGCAGTATTCAGGGTTCCAGAGCAGCTTTTTTAACCAAATAAATCAATGTACTCTTTTACAGAAATGTTGAATTTACTTGAGCAACCAGACATAATATCCACAAGGAGCAGATATAGTGCTTTGAAGTTACATTTTTAAATGGGATACTTTTACAACATTCAGCCCTTCTTAAACCTTATGAAGGATCAAGATTCAAGGATTAACTTCATTTACATGTATTAGGAATTTGCTGTGGTGTGTTGGTCAGGCATAACATTGATGCACCATCAATAACTCTCGGAGACGTGAGTTAAGGTAGGCTTTTATTGGCTGGAAGAAAGCACAAGCAGCAAGCGACCACCACACAACATCCTGGAGACTGAGGGAGGAGCAGTGCCTCCAATCGCCTTTATACAGGGGTCTGTGGGAGGAGCCACAGGAGGAGTCAGCGGGGGGGGGGGGGGGGGCGTGTCCAGACAGGTATATGTAGTTCACCACAAACATGCAACAAAAAATAACAACATTCAACAATTATAAAAAATAAAGAATTATACAAAAATAAAGTTAGAGTATCTATATGGAATAAAATGTGAATAAATATACGGTTTAAATGCCACCATGTATTTATGTGTAATGCCCTGATTAAGATTTCTACTGGTATGCGGTGAGTATTTTATTTTAGCAGGTTTCTGTAAAGGCGGTGTGTCCTGCTGGTAAGAGTGTTTTGGCTTCTACTAAAGATATGAAGCCATGTTGCTTAATTTAGGAATGTTGTGTCAGCCAATCAGGAGTGGGATGGCATGGAACATTCTAGAGATTTGGGCGGTTGGACTTTTCTGAAGGACTGTAGTCTGGTTTGGGGTCTTTTGGTGGAAGGTGCGGAGAGAAGAACACCAGGGAAGATGCCTGGAGGATCCCAACTGAAGGGGAGATCTGATTGCAAGGAGTGCTTCACGAGGCAGAGGATTCCACAAAGGGAAGTTCTACCTGTGGTTGGTGAGGAGAATTCAGTGCCATGAGTAAAGCTACTCACAGCTACGACAGAAACGAGCTCCAATGTTTATGTGCACATTAGGCTGGTTTAAATGTAACGGGCTTTTTTAAAATCTTTTTTTTCTTTCTTTGTTATCTGTTTGTAAAAGCTGAAAATTGGTAAATATACTTCCTTCATAATTTTATGCTGGTGTACGACCTGTCACTTCTGGATTACCAATAACTGTGTATAGGCAGTGTTTACACAGCATTCACTCAAATCAAGGTTCCTTCAATCAGAACATCCCAACGATCCTGTTTGGTTGAACGCCAAATCATACTGATCATACCTAGATGTGTATTGCTTATGAAAGGTGACCTTCTCGCTACTGAGTCCCATGGCTGTCAGCAGAGTCGGCTAATGAGTTGAGTTGGTGTATGAGGGTTGTATTTGTAGGGCCTTGTCCAGGATTTTGGATATTGTGTGAATGTTGTTCAAGGTCTGATTAAGCAGTTTATTGTATGTTTAAGCTGTGTTTAAACTAGTGTTTGGGGAAAGTGAGGTGTGTCATAATTAAGGTACTTTATTACAGATGCTGCAGGGATTAAGGTTTGGTGTGATTCAAAGCGATTATCCACAAGTCATGCTTGTGTTCTGAGTGGGCTGGGTATTAGAATTCCCGATGATCTGCGACTTAGAATGCTGAGTTCTGTAAAAATATTGGGGCAAGTTACACTGGTTGAACAATGTTTTGACCAATGAGTGGGTAAGGATGTCATGTTAGTCCAGGCTACCAGTGACATAATTGAAGTCACACTGCCTGATAGGGTAGGGGAGCCTGGAGAGGTGGGGCCATGGGCAGTCCATATTTTTTGAGAAGGGAGTAATGTAGCTGAGGGTGAAGACTTTAAAGGCAAGTTGTTTTTATTTCTGCCAAGTGAGGGAAAGGAGTTATCTGTTGTGAAAGGTCTAATGGGTCCTTCAGCAGTTGATTTAAATTCTGAGCTGGTTTCAGCTATTATATCACTAGTTGATAAATGCCAAAGTGTATCTGCGGAGAGCCAAACTTACTGAAGCCTGAGAGTGTTCTGTATAGTCAAGCCCATATGGGACTTTGGCGGAGCAGACATCTCAGTTACTGAATGAGTGATGGTTCTCAGATAATATGAAAAAACAGTGACTGGTAGAAAGTTTAAAAAGTTAGGCTGCTGAGGAGGTGAGGTCCTTAAAACAGAAAACTCGGCCACGGCCGTAGACTACATGCATGCATTAGAAAACGTTTTTGGCATGATGGACAACCCAACCGATCTTCTGACAAGGTTTAGGCACATGTTCCAGGAGAAAGGGGAGAAACTTTCTACCAATCTTTTCAGGTTAGAGATTCAGCTGCATTGCATGTGCTGTAAAGGGGGCCATGCAACTGGCTGAGATAAATCAATTAAGGATGAAGCAAGTTGTGAAGGGTGCACAGTCACATGAGGTGATCGCTTTAAGTATTCAAATATCTCATAAGATGCACCCCCTCCCTTGTTTGCTGAATTGCTCAGAAAAGTAAAAGAGGAAGAAAATATGTTGGAGGAGTGGGGGGCCTCCACTAGTCAGGTAATGTACTCAGTGGTAGCCCCTGTTGCTGAAGCAACTCTTGATGCCACACAAGTGGAGATTTTGCAAGATGAATTGGAAAAGCCTGCAAGTCAAGGCATCTCAGTTGACGTCAGCTAGTGCTGCAACCAAGTTTGACAAGTCCGATAGGAAACCTAACCCAACTGTAGGACGTGCAAAGCAAAGGTCTGCTGCAGATGGGGGTCTTTTGATGAGGGAAGCAACTGGTGTTTTCTGTTAGAGGACGGGCACTTCAGGTGGGAGTGTGAAGGATAGGAAAGCCTTTGGAAAGTAACGCAGCTTAAACAGAAAAGTAATTCGGGAAAAGTCGGGGGGAGCCAGTGAAGGTCAGGCAGCATTCTATAGGGAGAAGTGCTGTCGACGTTTCGGGCCAAGACCCTTCGTCAGGACTAACTGAAAGGAAAGATAGTAAGAGATTTGAAAGTAGGAGGGGGAGGTGGAAATGCGAAATGATAGGAGAAGACCAGAGGGGGTGGGGTGAAGCTAAGAGCTGGAAAGGTGATTGGCAAAAGGGATACAGAGCTAGAGAAGGGAAAGGATCATGGTATGGGAGGCCTAGGGAGAAAGAGAGGGGGAGGGGAGCACCAGAGGGAGATGGAGAACTGGCAGAGTGATGGGCAGAAAGAGAGAAAGAAAAGGAGGAGGGGGAGAAAAACTAAATATATCAGGGATGGGGTCCCTCCTGGCACTTATCCTTCTAAGCGGAACAAGTGCTACACCTGCCCTTACACCTCCTCCCTCACCACCATTCAGGGTCCCAGACAGTCCTTCCAGGTGAGGCGACACTTCACCTGTGAGTCAGCTGGTGTGGTATACTGCGTCCGGTGCTCCCGGTGTGGCCTTTTATATATTGGTGAGACCCGACGCAGACTGGGAGACCGTTTCGCTGAACACCTACGCTCGGTCCGCCAGAGAAAGCAGGATCTCCCAGTGGCCACACATTTTAATTCCATGTCCCATTCCCATTCTGATATGTCTATCCATGGCCTCCTCTACTGTCAAGATGAAGCCACACTCAGGTTGGAGGAACAACACCTTATATACCGGCTGGGTAGCATCCAACCTGATGGCATGAACATTGACTTCTCTAACTTTCGTTAATGCCCCTCCTCCCCTTCTTACCCCATCCCTGATATGTTTAGTTTTTCTCCCCCTCCTTTTTTTTCTCTCTTTCTGCCCATCACTCTGCCTGTTCTCCATCTCCCTCTGGTGCTCCCCTCCCCCTCTCTTTCTCCCTAGGCCTCCCGTCCCATGATCCTTTCCCTTCTCCAGCTCTGTGTCACTTTTGCCAATCACCTTTCCAGCTCTTAGCTTCATCCCACCCCCTCCGGTCTTCTCCTATCATTTCACATTTCCCCCTCCCCCTCCTACTTTCAAATCTCTTACTATCTTTCCTTTCAGTTAGTCCTGACAAAGGGTCTTGGCCCAAAACGTCGACAGTGCTTCTCCCTATAGATGCTGCCTGACCTGTTGTGTTCCACCAGCATTTTGTGTGTGTTGCTTGAATTTCCAGCATCTGCAGATTTCCTCATGTTTGCCTTTTAAATTCACTACTGCCAGTGATTCCTACACTGAAGAAGTTTAAATCTTCTCTTCGACGGGAGTTCAGTGAAACCCTTTCTCGCTGCTCCCCATCTATAATTTCTTCGACCCTTCAACTTTTCGATCATATTTTGACCCAGACCTGCTATTACAGCCATATATCCTTCCTTGGAACGTGTCTCCGCCGCCAACTGACTCCAGTTGGCTTTAGGATCCATTTTCGAGCTTCTCAATTTGGACTTCTGAGGATCCCAGGTACTCACATTTAATTGACTCTGCCTCCCGTTGTTTCTCCCATCGAGCTCTGAGGGTGACACTCTCCGCCAGGAGAAGGTACCTGGCGTCCCTATCACAATCCCTTCCACGCCTCCAGGACACCTTTTCCTCCGTTTGCAATGGACCTGTCCGTTATTTCATCCTCCGTCGGATCCACGCGTGCAATCGCCGTTTCTTTGACTTTATCACGTCCTGTAAGGATCGCAAGATCTTCCATCTGCAGACCCCAGAGCCTGCTTGCTCCACCGCTAGCAGGCATGAACTTCGTATAGTGGCCCCGGGCCCGGCTGTCGATCTCGGCTGCCCCAGCAACCCAGGGCATATTGAAAACCTGGACTCCAGCAACACGGGTTCCAACGACCATGGATTGGCCTCGGCTGCCCCAGCGACCCAGGGCATATTGAAAACCCGGACTCCAGCACCATCAACGCAGGTTCCAACGACCATAGATTGGCCTCGGCCGTCGATCTCAGCTGTCCCAGCGACCCAGGGCATTTTGAAAACCTGGACTCCAGCACCATCAACTCGGGTTCCAACGACCATGGACAGCTTCAAAGCAATTGCGCAACCACCGACTGCGACTCCAGCCTTGAACTCCAGGCCGGGTCTTCACATGCTGCGATTGTGACTCCCGTCTCCCCTTCCCCCACCACCACTCTGCAATCCCCTCTCCCTCAGATCCCATCGTCAGCTCCTGGGCCCTCAGAGGCTCCATCTTCCTCTCACCCCAACCCTTCCCTCTCCACCGACACCACCAGCCTCACTCTCCCCTCTGATCCCATCTCTCATCCGTGCCGGGTCTTTACCATTCCCTCCGACCTTCAACTCTCTGAGGCAGAGCACTCTGTCCTCAGTAAGGGCCTCACCTTTGTCCCCCTTCGCCCACACCTCAGTGAGTTCCGCGTACGCCATGATGCTGAACTCTTCTTCTGCCGGCTTCGTCTCCGAGCTTACTTCTTTGACAAGGACTCTCCTACACCCACCGATGACCCCTTCTCCTGTCTTCAACCCTCCTCCTCTTCATGGACACCCTGCTCTTGTCTTCTGCCTGCTCTGGATCTCTTTATTGCTAATTGCCGACGGGACATCAACCATCTCGGCTTCATCACACCGTGTTCCAATTCCAACCTAAATCCTTCTGAACGCTCTGCTCTCCGCTCCCTCCGCACCAATCCCAACCTCACTATAAAACCCGCTGATAAGGGGGGAGCTGTTGTTGTCTGGCGTACTGACCTCTACCTTGCCGAGGCACAGCGACAACTCTCTGATACCTCCTCTTATTTACCCCTTGATCATGACCCCACTAGGGAGCACCAGGCCACTGTCTCCTATACCATCACCAACCTTATCAGCTCTGGGGATCTCCCATCCACTGCCACTAACCTCATAGTTCCCACACCCTGTACTTCCCGTTTCTACCTCCTACCCAAGATCCACAAACCTGCCTGTCCAGGTAGACCCATTGTCTCAGCTTGCTCCTGCCCCACCAAACTCATTTCTGCAGACCTTGGCACTGTTTTATCCCCCCTTGTTCAATCCCTTCCCACCTATGTTTGTGACACTTCTCACGCTTTAAATTTTTTCAATGATTTTAGGTTCCCTGGCCCCCACCGCCTTATTTTCACCATGGAGTCCGCCTATATACCTCCAGCCCCCACCAGGAAGGTCTCAAAGCTCTCCACTTCTTTTTGGATTCCAGACCTAACCAATTCCCCTCTACCACCACTCTCCTCCATCTAGCTGAATTAGTTCTTACTCTCAATAATTTCTCCTTTGGCTCCTCCCACTTCCTCCAAACCAAAGGCGTAGCCATGGGCACCCGCATGGGTCCCAGTT
This sequence comes from Hemitrygon akajei, assembly GCF_048418815.1. Lineage (NCBI taxonomy): Eukaryota > Metazoa > Chordata > Chondrichthyes > Myliobatiformes > Dasyatidae > Hemitrygon > Hemitrygon akajei. The sequence goes on from NC_133140.1 coordinate 29,758,015, forward strand.
ATGCCTGCCTTTTTGTTGGCTTTGTGGAACAGTCCATGTTCCAAGTCTATACGGGTATCCGTCCCCCTCTTTTCCTTCGCTACATCGACGACTGCAATGGCGCTGCCTCCTGCACGCATGCTGAGCTCGTTGACTTCATTAACTTTGCCTCCAACTTTCACCCTGCCCTCAAATTTACCTGGTCCATTTCTGACACCTCCCTCCCCTTTCTTGATCTTTCTGTCTCCATCTCTGGAGACGGCTTATCTACTGATATCTACTATAAGCCTACAGACTCTCACAGCTACCTGGACTATTCCTCTTCCCACCCTGTCTCTTGCAAAAAAGCTATCCCCTTCTCACAATTCCTCCGTCTCTGCCACAGCTGCTCTCAGGATGAGGCTTTTCATTCCAGGACGAAGGAGATGTCTTCCTTTTTTAAACAAAGGGGCTTCCCTTCGTCCACTATCAACTCTGCTCTCAAACGCATCTCTCCCATTTCCCGCACACCTACCCTCACCCCATCCACCCGCCATCCCACTCGGGATAGGGTTCCCTTTGTCTTCACCTACCACCCCACCAGCCTCTGGGTCCAAGGTATAATTCTTCGTATCTTCCGCCACCTCCAACGGGATCCCACTACCAAGCACATCTTTCCCTCCCCCACTCTTTCTGCTTTTTGCAGGGATCGCTCCCTATGCGACTCCCTTGTCCACTCGTCCCCCCCATCCCTTCCCACCGATCTCCCTCCTGGCACTTATCCTTGTAAACGGAACAAGTGCTACACCTGCCCTTACACTTCCTCCCTCACCACCATTCAGGGCCCCAGACAGTCCTTCCAGGTGAGGCGACACTTCACCTGTGAGTCGGCTGGTGTGGTATACTGTGTCTGGTGCTCCCTGTGTGGCCTTTTATATATTGGTGAGACCCGACGCAGACTGGGAGACCATTTCGCTGAACACCTATGCTACGAAATGTCGACAGCGCTTCTCCCAATAGATGCTGCCTGATCAGATGCTAATGGCAGATCTTTTCCCTGTGATGGTAATGTTTTGTTTGGCATGGACAGAGTGGATGTGACAACGTTGTTTCCCATGGTGGGGGAGTCTAGTACGAGAGGGCATGAATTAAGTATTGAAGGACGCCCATTCAGAACAGAGATGCGAAGAAATTTTTTTTAGCCAAAGGGTGGTGAATCTGTGGAATTTGTTGCCACGGGTGGCAGTAGAGGCCAAGTCATTGGGTGTATTTAAGGCAGCGATTGATAGGTATCTGAGTAGTCAGGGCATCAAAGGTTATGGTGAGAAGGTGGGGGAATGGGACTAAATGGGAGAATGGATCAGCTCATGATAAAATGGCAGAGCAGACTTGATGGGCCGAATGGCCAACTTCTGCTCCTTTGTCTTATGGTCTTATGGTCTCATGGTTTTCCGGTGAGAAAACAGGGAGAGAGACAATGTTTTGAATTGGGAAAGTTAATAGTAAAGTTATTCAACTTTGGTGTCTCCCGGGTAGCGAGGAATGGAAAAGGAGACTGACTGAGAAGATACTGAAGCGCGAAGATGTCTTTTCTACTGACGAGTTTTATGGTGGTTGCTCCAAGAGTATTTGCTACACTATTAGTGACAGAGCACTCCCCTTTCAGAGAAATGTCTCGATGGTTATTACCAGTGGAGATTGAAGCTGCTCGACAGCACCTGCTGAAACTGAAGGAAGCTGGCATTATCACTGAGTTCAGAAGTCCCTGTTGGTCGCCCATGGTGGTGAGGAAGAAGAATGGGAAGGAACGAATGTGTGTTGACTATCGGACACTGAACAGATGTACAGTCCTTGACCAATATACTGTTCTACTGATCGAGGATGCTCTGACCTGCCTGAGTGTATTGGATCTGAGGAGTGGGTATTATCAGATATCCATGAGTGAAGCTGATAAAGAGAAGACTGCATTCGTATGTCCACTTGAAAGAATGCCCCAGGGCATATCAGGAGCACCAGCTACTTTTCAACATTCATGGAGAAGACTTTTCTACTGATGAGTCCCTTTTCTAGGGACATGAACTTGCTTGAGGTACTGGTGTACTTGGATGATCTCATAGTGTTCGGGTCTACCCTGGAGGAGCATGAAATGAAGCTAGTGAAGGTGTTAGATTGCCTGAAAGCTGAAGGGTTAAGACTGTCACTGGACAAGTGTCAGCTCTGTAAGACGGCAGTCAACTATGTCGGATACAGTACATAGTCTCACAGGATGAAGAGGCGGTGACTACATGGACAAGGCCCAAGAATGTGAGCACCCGACGCTCATTCCTTAGACTCTATGGGTACTACTGGAGATTTGGGAAGGACTGCTCCAAAGTAAGCCACCCGTTGAATCCGCTTCTGTGTGGTTACCCTCCCTTGGAGGAGAGCAAAAGAAAAAGAAAGTAAGGTTTATCTTAGCCCTTGGGATCCTTTCAGGGAAAGATGGGATGCGAAATTTGAAGAAGCCTTGCAGCTGCTGAAAGAGTTGCTGACTAAAGCACTTGTGTTGGCCTTTGCAAATCCCCATTTGCTGTATGTAACAGCCAGTGGTCGTGGTGCACATAGGTACCAACAATATAGGTAAAAAACGGGATGAGGTCCTACAAGGTGAATTTAGGGAGTTAGGAGATAAACTAAAAAGTAGGACCACAAAGGTAATAATCTCTGGATTACTACCAGGGCCACGTGCTAGTCAGAGTAGAAATAGGAGGATAATTTCAGATGAATATGTGGCTTGAAAAATGGTGCAAGGGGGAGGGATTCAAATTTCTGGGGCATTGGAACCAGTTCTGGGGGAGGTGGGACCAGTATAAACAGGACAGTCTGCACCTGGGTTGGACTGGAACCAATGTCCTAGAGGGAGCGTTTGCTACTGCTGTTCAGGAGGCTTTAAACTAATGTGGCAGGGGGATGGGAACAAGTTCAGAGAGACAGAGGGGTGTAAAATGAGGGTAGAAGCAAAAAGTAGTAAGGTGAAAAGTAAAAGTGGCAGGCAGGCAAATCCAGGGCAAAAAGCAAAAGGAGCCACTTTTCAACATAATTGTATAAGGGCTAAGAGTGTTGTAAAAACAAGCCTGAAAGCTTTGTGTGTCAATGCGAGGAGCATTCGTAACAAGGTGGATGAATTGAATGTGCAGATAGTAATTAGTGAATATGATATAGTTGGGATTACAGAGACATGGCTCCAGGGTGATCAAGGATGGGAGCTCAACATCCAGGGATATTCAATATTCAGGAGGGATAGACAGGAAAGAAAAGGAGGTGGGGTAGCATTGCTGGTTAGAGAGGAGATTAACGCAATAGAAAGGAAGGACATTAGCCTGGAGGATGTGGAATCGATATGGGTAGAGCTGCATAACACTAAGGGGCAGAAAACGCTGGTGGGAGTTTTGTACAGGCCACTTAACAGTAGTAGTGAGGTTGCAGATGGCATTAAACAGGAAATTAGAAATGCGTGCAATAAAGGAACAGTAGTTATAATGGGTGACATCAATCTACATATAGATTGGGTGAACCAAATTGGTAAGGATGCTGAGGAAGAGGATTTCTTGGAATGGATGGTTTTCTGAACCAACATGTCGAGGAACCAACTAGAGAGCAGACCATTCTAGATTGGGTATTGAGCAATGAGGAAGGGTTAGTTAGCAATCTTGACGTGCGAGGCCCCTTGGGTAAGAGTGACCATAATATGGTGGAATTCTTCATTAAGATGGAGAGTGACAAAGTTAATTTCAGAAATAAAGGTCCTGAACTTAAAGAAGGGTAACTTTGAAGGTATGAGATGTGAATTAGCTAAGATAGACTGGCAAATGATACTTAAAGGGTTGATGGTAGATGTGCAATGGCAAGCATTTAAAGATCACATGGATGAACGACAATTGTTCATCCCAGTTTGGCAAAAGAATAAACCAGGGAAGGTAGTGCACCTGTGGCTGACAAGGGAAATTAGGGATAGTATCAAGTCCAAAGAAGAAACATATAAATTAGCAAAAAAAAAGCAGCACACCTGAGGCCTGGGAGAAATTCAGAGACCAGCAGAGGAGGACAAAGGGCTTAATTAGGAAAGGGAAAAAAGATTATGAGAGAAAGCTGGCAGGGAACATAAAAACTGATTGTAAAAGCTTTTATAGATACTTGAAAAGAAAAAGATTGGTCAAGACAAATGTAGGTCCTTTACAGTCAGAAACAGGATGAATTGATCATAGGAAACAAAGACATGGCAGACCAATTGAATAACTACTTTGGTTCTGTCTTCACTAAGGAGGACATAAATAATCTCCCGGAAATAGTAAGGGACCGAGGGTCTAGTGAGATGGAGGAACTGAGGGAAATACATGTTAGTAGGGAAGTGGTGATAGGTAAATTGTAGGGATTAAAGGCAGATAAATCCCCAGGGTCAGATGGTCTGCATCCCAGAGTGCTTAAGGAAGTAGCCCAAGAAATAGTGGATCCATTAGTGATAATTTTTCAAAACTCCTTAGATTCTGGATTAGTTCCTGAGGATTGGAGGGTGACTCATGTAACCCCACTTTTTAAAAAAGGGAGGAGAGAGAAACTGGGGAATTATAGACCGGTTAGTCTGACATTGGTGGTGGGGAAAATGCTGGAGTCCGTTATCAAAGGTGTGATAACAGCACATTTGGAAAGAGGTGAAATCATCGGACAAAGTCAGCATGGATTTGTGAAAGGAAAATCATGTCTGACGAATCTTATAGAATTTTTTGGAGATGTAACTAGTAGAGTGGATAGGGGAGAGCCAGTGGATGTGGTATATTTAGATTTTCAAAAGACTTTTGACAAGGTCCCACACTGGAGATTAGTGTGCAAACTTAAAGCACACGGTATTGGGGGTATGGTATTGATATGGATAGAGAATTGGCTGGCAGACAGGAAGCAAAGATTGGGAGTAAACGGGACCTTTTCAGAATGGCAGGCAGTGACTAGTGGGGTACCGCAAGGCTCAGTGCTGGGACCCCAGTTGTTTACAATATATATTAATAATTTAGACGAGGGAATTAAATGCAGCTTCTCCAAGTTTGCGGATGACACAAAGCTGGGCGGTGGTGTTAGCTGTGAGGAGGATGCTAAGAGGATGCAGGGTAACTTGGATAGATTAGGTGAGTGGGCAAATTCATGGCAGATGCAATTAAATGTGGATAAATGTGAGGTTGCAAGAACAGGAAAACAGATTATTATCTGAACGGTGGCCTTAGGAAAAGGGGAGATGCAATGAGACCTGGGTGTTATTGTACACCAATCATTGAAGGTGGGCATGCAGGTACAGCAGGCGGTGAAAAAGACAAATGGTATGTTGGCATTCATAGCAAAAGGATTTGAGTACAGGAGCAGGGAGGTTCTACTGCAGTTGCACAAGGCCTTGGTGAGACCGCACCTAGAATATTGTGTGCAGTTTTGGTCCCTTAATCTGAGGAAAGAAATTCTTGCCATAGAGGGAGTACAGAGCAGGTTCACCAGATTGATTCCTGGGATGGCAGGACTTTCATATGAAGAAAGACTGGATCAACTAGGCTTATACTCACTGGAATTTAGAAGATTGAGGGGGGATCTTATTGAAACGTATAAAATTCTAAAGGGATTGGACAGGCTAAATGCAGGAAGATTGTTTCCGATGTTGGGGAAGTCCAGAACAAGGGGTCACAGTTTAAGGATAAAGGGGAAGCCTTTTAGGACCGAGATGAGGAAAAACTTCTTCACACAGAGAGTGGTGCATCTGTGGAATTCTCTGCCACAGGAAACAGTTGAGGCCGGTTCATTGGCTATATTTAAGAGGAAGTTAGATATGGCCCTTGTGGCTAAGGGATCGGGGGTATGGAGAGAAAGCAGGTACAGGGTTCTGAGTTGGATGATCAGCCATGAATGGTGGTGCAGGCTCAAAGGGCCGAATGGCCTACTCCTGCACCTATTTTCTATGTTTCTATGTTTACTGCATACAGATGCCAGCCACAAGGGCTTAGGTGGCATTCTATATTAGGACCAAAGTAAAGGGTTGGGACCTGTTGCTTTCACCAGCCGGAGTCTGTCACCCTCTGAACAAAATTACCCCATGCACAAATTCGGATTTCCGGTACTGAAACGGGCCATGGTGGATCGGATATGTGACTATTTAAATGGTGCCAAATTATATCCTGACCTTGGTGAAGTTGGATGCCACAGGTCATCGCTGGTTGGCAGCATTGTCTGCTTCTGATGTCAGCCTGAAATATCTGCCAAAGAACCAGAACATTGATGCTGATGCATTGTCCTGACATTCGCATGAGGTTCTGGAAATGGACCGAGAGCGGGAGGGCATTCCTGCCTCTGGTGTTTAAGCAATGCGCCAGTATTCCACAGTGGGGAATCAGAGGCGAGATGATGGCCTGATAGAGCTGTGGATCATTTGGGGGCTTCAGGTCATGCCACTCCTCAAGCATATTGTAACTTGACTGTTCTGAATACAAAGCTGTTGTCCGCCTTGAGTCCTGTGGAATTGGCAGCAGCCCAGCGAAACGATTCTTGTATAGGTGCCATTTGGTCATCCGTTGTCAAAAGTGTTATGGCCCAAGTTGAGAAGACAAAACACCCTACCATACCCCTACTGATGAGGGAATGGGACTAACTGGAGTTGAGGAACAAAGATTTATACAGGGTCACGTCTCCTCATACAGACCTCAGCGTTCCCAGTTGGTTTTGCCTGAGAAGTACAGGAGGATTGTACTGAAGGCATTTCAAGATGATTCAGGTCATTTGGGGTTTGATACAACCTACGGATTGGTCCAAGACTGGTTCTGTTGGCTCCAAATGAAGCCTGTTTGAAGAGTACTGTTAGGTCGTGCATCCAATATATTTGGAGAAAGACGCTGCCTACAAGAGTTGGTCCATTATCTTATTTACAAAGTACGGGACCATTTGAGTTACTGCATATGAATTTCCTCTCCACAGGGCCCGACCCCAGTAGTGTTGCAAATGTCTTGGTCATCACTGATGACTACACCAGATATGCTCAGGCTTTCCCCACAAAGGATCGGAGGGCATCCACAGTTGCCAAAGTGTTGTGGGAGAAGTATTTTGTTCATTACGGCCTCCCAAGAAGGGTATACAATGATCAGGGAAGGGATTTTGAGCTTCGGCTCATACATCATTTACTTGGAGATGAGAAGTCAAGGACATATCACACTCAGGGTGGTCCTCAGCCTGAAAGTTTCAACTGGAATTTGCTAGACATGCTTGGAACCCTGGATATCAGCAAAAAGAACAAATGGAGTCAGCATGTTGGTCATTTGGACCACTGTTACAGCTGCACACAGAATGAAGCTACTGAATACTCGCCACACTATTTGATGTTCGGGCGTGAAGTGAGATTATCTGTAGATCTTTGTTTTGGAACTGACAGTGAGGACTTGCCACAGAAGACTTATCTCAAGTGTGTGTCTGACGTGAGGAAAGAACTGCAAAAAGCTTATGAACCACCAGCTGGTTCTGCTACACGTAAAACTAAGGAAACAAGAGCAGATAAGATCAAAAGATTAGATACTCTCAGCTGATGCCTGGAGACATGGTTTTAATATGAAATTTGGGGCTACCAGAGAACCATAAATTGGCGGACTGCTGGGTATCTATGCTTTGCACAGTGGAGAGCCAGAAGCCAAATCCGGGTGAAGCCAGTGGATGGGAATGGTCCTGTCAAAATTCTCCATCGGAATCACCTTTTACCGCTAGGGCAGGAAGTATGTGTTGACTCAGAGTCTGACGTGGATCAACACCTAGTAGGAGAACTCTGCACAGAAGGAAGAGAACAGAAAGGCAACCAGACAATGGCATGACTTCAGTGGAAAGACCTGAAGAGAGAGCAACCACTGAACACTGTACAGACTCAGAGGATGAGGGAATGGGAGTGTGATATGCTTTACCTTATGCAAGCTCCCTGAGAATTGATGAGGAGATTTCTGAATCTCCCAGCCCTGACTCAGATGTAACAGGGAGGACTACCAGTGGACAGTCAGATGTGAGAATAGACCGTGAGGGGAAACTGGTCTCCAGTACAATTGGGGATGAAGCTGAGTTCAATCAGGTGGCAGGAAGACATGAGTGATAGAGGGGCAAGCGTCCCCAAGTAAACAGCATCAGTCACAAGAAGCGCCTGAGGCTGAAGAAGCTGATGATTGAATAAGAAGGTCTCAGAGAATCAAGCAACACCCAATAGTGAGGTATGTTATTGCCATTTACAAATGGATTGGAGGTCCTGAAATCATGAACTTCAATTGAATATTGTGTTACTAATAATGTTTTAATAAGTTCCAAAGTCATAAGAATGCGACTGTTTTTGTTGGGAGAGAGTGTAATGCCCTGGTTAAGATTTCTACTGCTGTGCTGTAAGGAATTTTATTTTAACAGATTTCTGTAAAAGCGGTGTGTCCTGCTGGTAATAGTGTTTTGGCTTTAGCTAAAGATAAAGAGCCATGTTGTCCAACTTAGGAATATGTGTCAGCCAATTAGGAGTGGGATGGCATGGAACATTCTCGAGAGCTGGGTGGGAGGAATGTTCTGGAGGATAGTACTGTAGTCTGGTTTAGTATTTTTTGGCAGAAGGTGCGGAGAGAAGAGCACCGGGGAAGATGCCTGGAGAATCCCATCTGAAGGGGAGACCTGATTGCAAGGAGTGGTTTGCAAAGTGGAAGACTCCAAGAAGGGAAGTTCTACCTGTGGTTGTTGAGGAAAATTCAGCACCGTGAGTAAAGCTACTCCCGGTTACTACAGAAATGAGCTCCAACATTTATGTGCACATTTAGACTGGTTTAACTGTAATGGGCCCTTTTATCTTTCCTTCCTTTCTCTGTTAACTGGTTGATAAAGTTGAAATTTGGTAAATATACTTTCCTTATAATTTTATGCTGGTGTGTGATCTGGTGAAGAGGTTCCTTCAATCAGAACGTCCCGACGTTCCTGCTTGGTTGAACCCCAGATCATACCGACCCTAGACATGTATTGCTTATGAAAGGTGGCCTTCTCACCGCTGAATCACATGGCTGTTAACAGAGTTGGCTAACGGGCCAAGTTGGTGTATTAGCCCCAGTGAGAGAGTTATGCATGTAAACAGCATTATAACAAGTAGCTAGTGTCCATAGTGCACTGATATCACAATTGTTTTTAATTTTACTTATTTAGAGATACACTGCAGAACAGGCCCTTCGGCCCAATGAGGCTCTCCATGCTTGGCCTCAGTCATAGTAACCATTGGGAACTAATGGACCACATGCTGTCTCTCCTGGGAAATCACCATCCTTGTTTTATTTTTAAAGAACTACTTATGCAGCAAATACCTGATCAAGTCTGCATATCCCCCCCCCCCCAATGCACCCGTGAAGGACAATACGGAGCTTGCTAAAATGGCTGATAGTCTGCACTCAGCCAGACAGTAATACATCATTCGTCCTCCTTTCTCTTCCTCAATAAGCCCTTTCAGCAAGGGCTCAACATAAAGACATCTGCAGCTGCAAAACAGACAATGCTGGGCCTGTGTTTTTACCAAATTTGCTTTGGTCGAACACCAGGAAGTGCTGAATGTCTTGCAGTTACGACAGTGCCAGCACATCAGGACATCAGAGGTTTGAGGACTCCCTGGGTTCCAGCTTCCAGGGTTGTCTGCTTTTCATTACAGATACCCTTTCTTGGCGACACTTGTGTGATAGGAGTGCTCAAGTGAGTGTGCTGCCAGCATCATCTATTGAAGAGAAGGCAAAGAGCGATGAAACCTCGCTGGAGGACACCAATGGCAGCAAGTTTCATAATTACGGAACACGATAGGTGAAGTTCTGTTTCAGAAGGCGATGTTACACGTGGGAATTCATCCTGGCTAAACTGGCTAGACCTCTGCTTGGTGAAGATTTCCTGTGTGCTCAAGGACTGTTGGTCAATCTTAAAAACTGCTGGCTTGTGGATGTCAAGGACTTTGGGTCGTTACCCTGCTCCCCTACAACGACTCTGTCAAATGCATGCACCACTGCATGTGAGCTTACGCTACTGCTGGGTGAATTCCCAGACCTCACCAAGCCCACATTCTGAACTACAATCACAAAACATGGCGTTGAGCATCACATTTCCACAACTGGCCCGCATACACTGGACCCACAAAGCTGGCAACCACAAAGGCCGAGTTTGCCAACAGTGAAAGACTTGGCATTGTACACTGGACAAATAGTTCCTGGGATTCACCCTTCCACATGGTCCCTAATTCCGATGGTAGTTGCTGCCCATGTGGTGCTTTCCAGCGCCTTAATCCAAAGTCGATTTAGTTAGGGGCTACCATCAGGAGTCTGTGTGCTCCCAGCTGTGATAACCCCATTTGGCCTCTTTCAGTTTCTGTGCATGTTGTTTGGGCTAAGAGTGCAGCATAAACTTTCCAACGGTGACTGACTCAACTAAAAGACTTACATTTTCTTTTTGTTTATTTGGATATATTTAAGACCATAAGACTATAAAACACTGGAGCAGAATTGGGCCATCTGGTCCATTGAGTCTGCTCTGCCATATCATGGCTGATCCTCTTCTCCCCTCCTCACCCACACTCCCCAGCCTTCTCCTCGTAATGTTTGATGCCATGTCCAGTCAAGAACCGATCAAGCTCTGCCTTAAATGTACCCAACAATCTGGCTTCCACAGCTGCCTGTGGTAATAAATTCCACAAATTCACCACCCTCTGGTGAAAGAAATATCTCTGCATCTCTGTTTTAAATAGATGCCCTCTATTCTGAGGCTGTGCCCTCTTGTTCTAGACTCTCCCACCATGGGAAATATCCTTTCCACATCTATTCTGCCTAAGCCTTTCAACATTCAAAAGGTTTCAATGAGATCCTTCCCTCATCCTTCTGTTTCATTCCCAGAATCATCCTTGTGAACCTCCTCTGAACCCTCTCCAATGCCAGCACATCTTTTCTTAGATGAGGAGCCCAAAACTGTTCACAGTACTCAAGGTGAAGCCTCACCAGTGCCTCTTGAAGCCTCAGCACCACATCCCTGCTCTTTTATTCTAGACCTCTTGAAATGAATGTTGACATTGCATTTGCCTCCCCCACCACTGACTCTACTTACAAGTTAACCTTTAGGGTGTTCTACACAAGGACTCCCAAGCCCATTTGCATCTCAGATTTTTGGACTTTCTCCCCTTCTAGAAAATAGTCTGCACGTTTATTTCTACTACTAAAGTGCATGACCATGAATTTTACAACATTGTATTTCATTTGTCACTTTCTTGCCCGTTCTCCGAATCTGTCTAAGTCCTTCTGCAGCCTACCTGTTTCCTCAACACTACCTGTCCCTCCACCAATCTTCTTATAATCTGCAAACTTGGCAACAAAGCCATCTATTCCATCATCTGAGTCATTTAAATACAGTACAAAATGAAGCAGTCCCAATACCCACCTCTGCAGAATACCAGTAGTCACTGGCAGTCAACCAGAAAAGGATCCTTTTACTCCCACTCACTGCCTCCTACCAATTAGTCAATGCTCTAACCATGCTAGTAATGTTCCACTATTTAAGAAGGGTGGGAGGCAGCAGAAAGGAAACTATAGATCTGTTAGCCTGACATCAGTGTTGTAAATTGTTGGATTTGATTGTTAGATGAGATTATGGAGTTACCTGGAGGCACATGACAAGATAGGCCAAAGTCAGCATGGTTTTCTGAAAGGAAAATCCTGCCTGACTAACCTACTGCAAATTTTTGAGGAAATTACAAGCAAGGTAGACAAAGGAGATGCAGTAGAAGTGGTACAAAAGGACCTAAAAATTGCAAATGTCAATCCATTCTTTAAGAAAGGAGGAAGGCAGCAGAAAGGAAATTATAGACCAGTTAGCCTGACCTCAGTGGTTGGGAGGATGTTGGAGTCAATTGTTAAGGACGAGGTTATGGAGTACTTGGTGACACAGGACAAGATAGGACAAAGTCAGCATGGTTTCTTAGGGGGAAATCTTGCCCGATGAACCTGTTGGAATTCTTTGGGGAGATTACAAGTAGGTTAGATAAAGGGGATTCAGGGGATATTGTATATTTTGACTTTCAGGAGGCCTTTGACAATGTGCCGCACGTGAGGCTGCTTAGCAAGATAATAGCCCATGGAATTACAGGGATGTTACTAGCATGGGTGGAGTATTGGCTGATCGGCAGAAAACGGAGAGTGGGAATAAAGGGATCCTATTCTGGTTCGCTGCCGGTTACCAATGGAGTTCCACGGGGTCAGTGTTGGGACCGCTGCTTTTTACGATGTATGTTAATGATTTGGACTATGGCATTAATGGATTTGTGGCTAAATTTGCTGATGATACAAAGATAGGTGGAGAAGCGGGCCGTGTTGAGGAAACAGAGAGCCTGCAGAGAGACTTAGGTAGTTTAGGGGAATGGGCAAAGAAGTGGCAAATGAAATACATTGTTGGAAAGTGTATAGTTATGCACTTTGAAATAAACGGGCAGACTATTATTTAGATGAGGAGAGAATTCAAAATGCAGAGCTGCAAACGGACTTGGGAGTCCTTGTGCAGGAAACCTTAAAGGTAAACCTCCAGGTTGAAATGGTGGTGAAGAAGGAGAATGCAATGTTGGCATTCATTTCTAGAGGTATAGAATATAAGAGCAGGGATGTGATGTTGAGGCTCTAATAGGCATTCGTGAGACCACACTTGGAGTATTCTGTGCAGTTTTGGGCTCCTTATTTTAGAAAGGATATACTGACATTGGAGACAGTTCAGAGAAGATTCAGAATGATTCCAGGAATGAAAGGGTTACAGTATGAGGAAGGTCTGGCAGCTCTTGGGCTGTATTCCCTGGAGTTCAGGAGAATGAGAGGAGATCTCATAGAAACATTCCGAATGTTAAAAGGCCTGAACAGATTAGATATGGCAATGTTATTTCCCATGGTAGGGGAGTCTAGTACAAGAGGGCATGACTTCAGGATTGAAGGATATCCATTTAGAGCAGAGATGTGGAGAAACTGCTTTAGACAGAGGGTGGCAAATCTGTGGAATTTGTTGCAATGAGCAGCTATGGAGGCCAAGTCATTGGGTGTGTTTAAGGCAGAGATAGATAGGTTCTTGATCAGCCAGGTCATCAAAGGGTATGGAGTGAAAGCAGGGGACTGGGGATCACTGGAATAATTGGATCAGCCCACGATTGAATAGCAGAGCAGACTTGATGGGCCAAATGGCCTACTTCTGCCCCTATATCTTATGGTCTTATGTAATACCATGTTGGCGCGTGGCCAAGAGGTTAAGGCGTTGGTTGCTAGTTCGAGCCTCAGCTAAGGCAGTGTGTTGTGTCCTTGAGCAAGGCACTTAACCACACATTGCTCTGCGACGACACCCGTGCCAAGTTGTATTGGCCCTTGCCCTTCCCTTGGGCAACATCAGTGGTGTGGAGAGGGGAGACTTGCAGCATGGGCAACTGCTGGTCTCCTATACAACCCTGCCCAGGCCTGCGCCCTGGAAACTTTCCAAGGCGTAAATCCACGGTCTCTCGAGACTAATGGGTGCCTATGTATGTAATACCACAGCTCTTAATTTGATAAGCAGCTTCATTTGTGGCACTTTGTCAAAGGCCTTCTGAAAGTCAACATCTCCAGCATCCCCTTTATCTAACCTACTTGCAATCTCCCCAAAGAATTCCAACAGGTTCATTGGGCAAGATTTCCCCCTAAGAAACCATGCTGACTTTGTCCTATCTTGTCCTGTGTCATCAAGTACTCCATAACCTCGTCCTTAACAATTGACTCCGACATCTTCTCAACCACTGAGGTCAGGCTAACTGGTCTATAAGTTCCTTTCTGCTGCCTTCCTCCTTTCTTAAAGAGTGGGGTGACATTTGTAATTTTCAGGTCCTCTTGCACCATGCCAGAGTCCATTGATTTTTTAAACACCATTACTATTACCTCCACAATCTCTACCACTACCTAAGGTGCAGTTCATCTGGACTGGATGACTTTTCAGCTTTTTTGAGCACCTTCTGCCTTGTAATAGTAACTGCATTCACTTCTCTTAACCTCACACCCTTCAACATCTGGCACGCTGCTAGTGTCTTCCACTGTGAAGACTGATGCAAAACACTAATTTAGTTCATCTGCCATTTCCTTCGCCCCCGTTATTATTTCTCCAGCCTCATTTTCTAACAGTTTTATATCCACTCTCATCTCTCATTTATTTTTACATGCATGAAGAGGTTTTTACAATCTACTTTGATATTGTTAGCTAGCTTGCTTTCATATTTCATCTTTTCCCTCCTAATGATTCTATTTAGTTGCTCTCTATAGAGTTTCAAAAGCTTCCCAATCCTCTGTCTTCCCACAAATTTTTGCTTTGTTGTATGCCCTCGGTTTTGCTTTTACATTGGCTTTGACTTCCCATGCCAGTACTGAATATTTCTTTGTATTTGGAATACATTTATCCTGCACCTTCCTCACTTTCCCTAGAAACTCACACCATTGCTGCTCTGCTGTCAGCCCTAGCAGCGTCTCCTTCCAACTTACTTTGGCCAACTCCGCTCTGTAATTTCCTTTACTCCACTGAAACATGCTACGCCAGATTTTACTTTCTCCCTCACCATCAGATGCAATAACTGCTCTGCAGGAACCTTTACCTTGCGCCCTTTTAGCATTCCATGCAACAGGATGCCTATTCTGCCCAAGTCCTATCTTCATTGAAAACTTCATCCTTCCCTCAGAACACTGGAACGAGTCTGTTCTCGGGCTCTGAGCTGTCTTCACCTTACTTGCAGTGTCCATCTTGTCCTCACAAAATTTTTTGATACCTGGCACATTGCAAATGAAAGGGCCTATTGGGGTACCTCCTCTGAAAATGCTTCTGGAAATCTTTGGAAGTTGGATTGATTGCCGAGCTTGGCAAAATGTTTGTAGACATTTTGGCTCCAATTGAGAGGCCATCATCAATATCCATTTGGACCCTAGAGGAGTATATAAATTGGCATTCTGAGGAAACAACACCCTCAACTGTGCACTGATGACGGCTTCTTGATTGGAGCTGAAACATTTGCAAACATTTTGACAAGCTCGGTGATCAAACTTCCAAATTGACTACCTGAGCAACCAATATTCCGCAATATTTCAAGCATTAAAAACTACTAAACTTCGTTCCTGGCAGGATAACCTACCCTGATCTTAGTTGACCATTGTCAATGCTAACAAAGACCAGAGGACTGCAATCCCTTAACACTACTGTTCTCTAAAATATTAACATTGTCAGATAGAGTGTTAAAGTTGTGCTGGGTCTGGCTATCCATAATGGTAACAGTATCACAGTCTATCTGACCTCTACGAGAGCCAGCCTCATCATCCTATATTGTCTCCCACAAAAACATTTGTCTGTTAAAATACAATTAGACGGGTTCATGATAGGAAAGTTTTAGCAGGATGTAGGACAAATGTAGGCAAGTGGGGCTAGGTCAGGTATGGAACTTGGTTAGCATGTTCAATTGGGCCGAAGGGCCTGTTGCTGTGCAATATAACTCTGTTCTGGTTGTCTAGCTGCAGGAAAGATCAGAATCAGAATCAGGTTTGAAATCACCAGCAAGTGTTGTGAAATTTGTTAATTTGTTAATTTCACGACACATGCCAATGCAATACATAATATAGAAGAAAAAAAAAACAAAATAAAGTAATAATATTAATAAATAAGTAAGTAAATCAATTACAGTGTACATATATTGAATGGATTAAAAATCATGCAAAAAACCATAAAATAATATATTAAAAAGGTGAGGTAGTGTCCAAGGGTTTAATGTCCTTTTAGGAATGGGATGCCAGAATGGAAGAATTTGTTCCTGAATCGCTGAGTGTGTGCCTTCAGGCTTCTGTACCTCCTACCTGATAATAACAGTAAGAAAAGGGCATGCCCTGGGTGCTGGAGGTTGTTAATAATGGACACTGACTTTCTGAGACATTGCTCCTAGAAGATGTCCTAGGTACTTTGTAGGCTAGTACCCAAGATGGAGTCGACTAAATTTACAACCCTCTGCAGCTTCTTTCAGTCCTTTGAAGTAGCCCCAACCCCCCATACCAGACAGTGATACAGCCTGTCAGAATGCTCTCCATGGTACATCTATAGAAGTTTTTGAGTGTATTTGTTGACATACCAAATCTCTTCAAACTCCTAATCAAGTATAGCTGCTGTCTTGCCTTCTTTATAACTGCATAGATATGTTGGGACCAGATTAGATCATCAGAGATCTTGACTCCCAGGAATTTGAAACTGCTCACTCTCTCCACTTCTGATCCCTCTATGAGGATTAGTATGTGTTCCCTCATCTTACCCTTTCTGAAGTCCACAATCAGCTCTTTCGTCTTACTGACGTTGAGTGCAAGGTTGTTACTGCAGCACCACTCCACTAATTGGCATATTTCACTCCTGTACACCCTCTCATCACCACCTGAGATTCTACCAACAATGCTTGTACTATCAGCAAATTTGAGCTATGCCTAGCCACACAGTCATGGGTATATAGAGAGTAAGCACACACCCCTGAGGTGCACCAGTGTTGATCGTCAGCGAGGAGAAGATGTTATCACCAATCTGCACAGATTGTGGTCTTCCAGTTAGGAAGTCGAGGACCCAATTGCAGAGGGAGTTATAGAGGTCCAGGTTCTGTAACTTCTCAATCAGGATTGTGGGAATGATGGTATTAAAGGCTGAGCTATAGTCGATGAACAGCATCCGGACATAGGGGTTTGTGTTGTCCAGGTGGTTTAAAGCCATGTGAAGAGCCATTGAGATTGCATCTGCCATTGTCCTATTGTGACAATAGGAAAATTGCAATGGATCCAGGTCTTTGCTGAGGCAGGAGTTCAGTCTAGTCATGACCAACCTCTCAAAGCATTTCATCACTGTAGATGTGAGTGCTACCGATCGATAGTCATTACGGCAGCTCACATTACTCTTCTTAGGCACTGGTATAATTGTTGCCTTTTTGAAGCAAGTGGGAACTTCTGCCCATTGCAGTGAAAGGTTGAAAATGTCCTTGAATACTCCCGTCAGTTGGTTGGCACAGGTTTTCAGAGCCTTACCAGGTACTCTATCGGGACCTTCTGCCTTGCGAGGGTTCATTCTCTTAAAGACAGCCTAACATCTGCCTCTGAGACAGAGATCACAGGGTCATCAGGTGCAGCAGGGATCTTCACACCTGTAGTTGTATTCTCCCTTTCAAAGTGGGCATAGAAAGTGTTGAGTTCATCTGGTAGTGAAGCATCACTGCCATTCATGCTATTGGGTTTTGCTTTGTAGGAAGTAATGTCTTGTGAACCCTGCAGGAGTTGTCGTACATCCGATGTTACCTCCACCTCATTCAAAATTATCTCTTCACCCTTGAAATAGCCCTCATCATTAATTCTTCATCATTATGTGCTTGTCATTCCCTCCTACAATTTAAAGTGGTACATAGGGCTCATATATCTAAAGACAAGCTCTCTCGTTTTTTTACAGATATATCTCCTTATTGTGACAGATGTAATTATGGAGAGGCTTCATTAATTCATATGTTTTGGTCATGTTTGAGCCTTGAAAAATATTGTAAAGATGTATTCCAAACTTTTTCTGTACTTTTTAAAGTTAGTTTTAAGCCCAATCCTTTGACTGCCTCAGTTGGTATTGTTGAGGAAAGAGCTATAATTTTGGAGCCTTCTCATTTGTAGGTACTGACTTTTATTTCTCTTATGGCTAGGAGGACGATCTTGCTTAAATGCAAGGAGGTTGCCCCCCCCCCCCACACATGCTCAATGGTTATGCGATGTTATGTCATGTTTAAATCTAGAGAAGATTCGTTGTTCGATTTCTGATTCTAACCAAGATTTTCAAATGCTATGGGGACCATTTCTGAACTACTTTAAAAATCTTTGAATTGTTATTGTTATTAAAATATAGATCTGGGCTATTACTATAAAACACTATATGGTAAAGTAATCTTTCTTTTTTCTCTTGTTTTTTTTACCAACCAGCTTTGTCTTGGTAGTGGGTGTAGATTTTTTTTTACAATATAATTAACCATATTACTGTATTTCATAATTCAATGTATTTTATTTGATTGATCATGAATATGGGATACCATGATTCTATCAGTGTGATTTATATATAGTGCATTTTGTGCTATCTTATTTTTATTTATAATATCCTTATGAATTCTGTATTTGTGTATATGAAATTTAATAAAAATATTGGAAAAAGAAAGAAATAGTCCTCCGCAAATCATACCTGGTTTTCTGGCACAGGCCTGCGTCGCCAGACTTGAATGCAACAGGTCTAGCCTTCAGCAGACAACATACCTCCTGGCTCATCCACAGCTTTTGGTTGGGAATGTACAGCAAGTCTTTGTCGGCACACACTCATCCACACAGATTTTAATGAAGTCAGTAACAACTGCAGCATACTCAACCAGGTTTGAAGATGAATCCCTGAAACAGTCCAGTCTACTGACTCAAAGCGGTCCTGTAGGTGCTCCTGTGCTTCCCCTGTCCATACCTTCTTGGTCCTCACTACTGGTGCTGCAGTCTTCAGTCTCTGCCTGTACTCAGGGAGTAGATGTACAGCCAGGTGATCAGACTTCCTAAAGTGAGGGCGTGGAATGGAATGGTAGGCATTCTTGATGGTGGTGTAGCAGTGGTCCAGTGTATTGTTTCCTTTGGAATTACAGGTGAACACCACTCATAACTGGGTTTGAGTCACTTCCCTTGGAGGGGCTGCTGGGTTCACGTTGCTTTCTTCATAAGGACCACTGGGTTGGAGTCGATTCCCTCTGAGGGACTGCTGGGTTCGAGCGGTTGCTCTCCCTGATGTTCTCGGAGATGTTATCGAAATCCTAAGATTCATGGTTTGTACTGTTACTCATATTGGCCTCTATCAGTTCTGTCTTTTATCGTGTTCTCACCCATTCTTTCTTGTTGCCAATTGGGGGGGGGGGGGCTTGGGTTTGATATTCTTGTTGCTGTTTCTCCTGTTAGCTTTTGTATGAGGAGGGGTTGGGGGGCGTTGTTGGGGTTGGCGAGTTTTTGTTTCTTTCTCTTTTCATATGCGAGGGAGATTGATATCTTTTCTATCAACTACTACTGTGTTTTTTCTGTGTCTTATGGCGATCTGGAGAAGACAAATGTCAGAGTTGAATTCTGCACACATACTTTGATAATAAAATGAACCTTTGAACCTGTTGCGTTCCTCCAGCATTTTGTCAGTAGTGTCGGAGGTATGTGAGAGCCTGGAGTTGAGGACCAATGATCAAATCCATAATCCATGGGGTGAAGTCCACAGCTGCAGGCCTGACGTCTCCAAGTCTGAGAATCCGGAGGCAGCCTGTCCTGGCGTTGGAGGCCTTTCTGCATGTGTGAATGGGAGGGATGGGAGAAGGGCTAGTTTTGCTGTTGTTGTCTTGTTTTGCTTTCTTGTTGTTGTTGCTTGTGTTGTTCTGCTGAATATTGTGAGCATGCTATGTTGTTGCTGGAATGTGCGGGAATACTTATGGGCAGCCCCCAGTACAATTGTTGGGTTGTGTTGGTGATGCACCATCAATAACTCTCGGAGACGGGAGGTGAAGGATAGGCTTTTATTAACAGCAAAAGGGAGCACGGCATCTGGGAGACTGAGGGAGGAGCAGTGCCTCCAATCGCCTTTATACAGGGGTCTGTGGGAGGAGCCACAGGAGCAGTCAGCAGAGGGGCGTGTCCAGACAGGTATATGTAGTTTACCACAGTTGGCAAATGATGCATTTCACTCTATGTTCAAAATAGATGTGATGAATAAATCTGAATCTATAACATAACAAGGTAAGGTAATGTATCAATCTGACAACCTCAGTGAGGCCAGATGCTTGAAGGAAGTGCGGAGTTGTAAGTAGAACTGTCACACTGAAGTACATTGGACCACCTTCTGAGTGTAAATTGTCGATCTATGTGTTAATTCACTGATCCTGCCGTTGTGAGAATAGGAACAGCAAATTTGCCATTTGGTTAATGTCTACGTTTTGTTATTTCTCCTGCTATTCTTTGTGTTGATGCCACAGCACGCTGATCAACTGCCAGGTGAATGTTGGCACTTAATATTGACTTTACATTCAGATACACTGTGGATTTTAGAGGATGCTAAGCTGCCAAATACACATGCACACTTATCAACAGTTACCATCGCTGACACTCAGGAGCAAAAACCAGGCTCAATTTTACTGGATGGAAGGAAACCACTGTATCTGTAACAATATAACACCTTGTGCATCGTCCTAAAGAAGTTAAAAACAATGAGATACCTCTACTGTAATCATGTTGTAACAGAGGAAATGTGTAAATAATTTACATACAATAAACACACAGAGCCATAGTCACCAGCTAAACTGTTTCATTGATGTTGGTTAAGAGATAAACGGCTGGTCAGAAATGCAAGACTCTTCCTCTGTGAATTGTACATTGGATTTTTTTTACACTCGTGCAGGGAGGTGGATCAGACCTGAGATGTCTCCCTAAGTTTTCTGTCACAGCTCACCATCAAACTCTACGTACACTAGTTTTACAGCAACCTGATTTTATTCTGCCTGCATTACTCAGCAGCTCTCCTCAGATTCTGCCACTCACCTACATACTAGGAGCAATTTGCAGGGGCCAATTATATTTAGGATGTAGGAGGAAGCCAGAAAACCTGGGGGGAAATTCCTTGCTTCAGATCATCTGCAACTGTGAACTTATCTGCTTATTCATCAAAGAGATATCAAATAGTGCAGTTATCAATCATTTTACAATTACTCCACTCCGAAAGTCTAAGTAAACTGACCCGATACTCATAAAATGACACTTATGGGGATGGGCTCCTTATCACAAAGTCAAAAAGCTGTGGGGCCAAGCCCCAGTCCAATCTTTTGGTCAAAGATCTAGGCTGATTCTTTACCATTATTTTCAGTATTCTCTGGTGAATAAGAAAAACTTCAATTTTAATGTTACTGTTATGGAGGGCATACATGCATTAAGGATTAAGGACCGAGGATCAATTTTATTCACCATGTGCATTTACATCTATTAGGAATTAGCTGTGGCTATATGCAATAAAAGCAACAACATTCAACAATTATAAAGCATAAAGAATTAAATAAAAATAAACTTAGAGGTTAAATTACGGATGTGAATAAAATGTGCAGAAATACATAAATACCGTCACATTTACAAAGCAAACAGCATTTTTACGGTGCAGTGCAGTGAAAGAGGTAATAGATAGAGGGGGCGGGGAGGTAACTAGAATAGTTGATCAGATTAATTGTCTGGGAGGGGGGAGAAACTTTTAAGGTAGTATGAAGTTGTTGATTTAATAGTTCTATCACCCTTTCCAGGAGGGTGCTTTTGGAAAAGGCAGATTACTGGGTGGGAAGTTTCTACAGTAATTTCTCATTGGTCAACTTTTCATTCCAGTGCCACAGCCAACACTTAATCACCAAATGAAGACAGTTCATATGTTTCTGTGGATAATTTGTCTGCTGTCACTAAGATGTCAATTTTTTTACTTTGGCTTTGAGGCTCTCTGTTACAGACCAGGGTTAGGACAGGTGATATACAAATGCAATCCTTGTTCTTTATGATTGTATGTTTGTCAATCCCTGGTGCTTTGTGTGTGGCTATTATATGTTTTCCTTTCTAATTCTGACAGACGCTTCAAACACCAGCAGTCAAATCAAATAATCTTCATGCCTAATAGCCACACCAACATCCTCCCAGCAGGGGTCACCAGTTACTACAGAGAAACAGAAGCTCCAACCATCTGACCCACCCCAGCCAGGCTTGTCTAACTGCATTGGGACTGCTGATCATAGCTGAAACTTCTTGGTCTCTAACTCACTGAATAGATTCAGTGAGCTATTGGAGAAGTCCAAAACTTTCATGGGTTAAGTTTTTTAAGGGAATGACTTCAATGGCTTTGAAGTAACATGTTGACAGGAGCTGTGTGTTGAGTGTGCAAGTACAGTATTAGCCATCATTAATTTCCCAAAGATGGTGGTGTTGGACCATTGATTTATCAATGTTTACCTTGCTTAATCACTTTAGGGACATTTCATTTCCATCCTATGAAGTGGTTATATGGACTCTCACAGGGAACAATGGAAGAAAGAGTAACTGGTATTTTTTCCAGAAGGACATTAGGGCAAGCAGGGTTCTGTGGTGACTTTCAGAATCAGCTTTATTATCACTGGGATGTGATGTGAAATTTGTTAACTTAGCAGCAGTTCAATGCAATACATAACTTAGCAGAGAAAAATAAATAAAAATAATAATAAACAAATAAATCAATTACATTAATTGAATAGATTAAAAAATGCAAAAACAGAAATACTGCATATTAAAGAAAAAGTGAGGTAGTGTCCAAAGACTCAATGTCCATTTAGAAATCAGACGGCAGAGGGGAAGAAGCTGCTCCTGAATCACTGAGTGTGTGCCTTCACGCTTCTGTACCTCCTACCTGATGGTAACAGCGAGAAAAGGGCAAGCCCTGGGTGCTGGAGGTCTTTAATAATGGACACTGCCTTTCTGAGACACCATTCCCGAGAGATGTCCTGGTACTTTGTAGGCTAGTACCCAAGATGGAGCTGACTAGATTTACAAACTTCTGCAGCTTCTTTCGGTCCTGTACAGTAGCCCCCCCCCCCCCCCGCCCCAAACCAGACAGTGATGCAGCCTGTCAGAATGCTCTCCATGGTACAACTATAGAAGTTTTTGAGTGTATTGTTGACATGCCAAATCTCTTCAAACTCATAATAAAGTATAGCCGCTGTCTTGCCTTCTTTATAACTGCATTGATAATGTTGGGACCAGGTTAGATCCTCAGAGATCATGACACCCAGGAACTTGAAGCTGCTCACTCTCTCCACTTCTGATCACTCTATGAGGATTGGTATGTGTTCCTTTGTCTTACCCTTCCTGAAGTCCACAATCAGCTCTCTCGTCTTACTGACGTTGAGTGCAAGGTTGTTGCTGCGGCATCCCTCCACTAGTTGACATATCTCACTCCTGTACACCCTCTCATCACCACCTCTGATTCTACTAGCAATGGTTGTATTGTCAGAGCAAATTTATAGATGGTATTTCAGCCACACAGTCACATGTACAGAGAGAGTAGAGCAGTGGACCAAGCACACACCCAAGGTGTACCAGTGTTGATCCTCAGCGAGGAAGATATGTTATCACCAATCCATAAATTCTTGTGAGTATGGTACTTTCCTGTAATAGCCTTTACTCCCTCTCATAATTCACAGAGAGAATAAGGTTGCCTTGTGTATCAGAATGAAACTAGGTTCACTTTATTATATATCTCCAGAATTTTCACGGAAAAGTTTTAAACATCACATTTCATTTTAAGTTAAGCAGTTTGAAATCTAAATTCTGTGATAAATGCCAGTTTGAATTCCAATTATTCAAAGGTTTGGTGAGCCATTGCTTGTAACCCTTACATTTATTTTTATAGTCGGACAGTAGGACCTGGAGATCTTGATGCTCTTTTGGACTCCTCTCCTACAAAAAGATTTATATAGATTGAAGATTCACCAGACTGATCCCTGAGATAACAAGGCAATAGTATGAGATGATATTTATTCACTGGAGTTGAGAAGAATGAGAAGAGATCTCATTCAATGGTCCAAAATTCTGATAGGCCTTGACAGACTGGCCATTTCCCTGGCTCTGGATTCCAGTACATACTGGTGGTCAGCGTCTCAACATACAGGGCAAGATATTTAGGACCGTGCTGAAATTTACTCTCGGAGGATGGTTCTCCACTCAAAGTCATTGAATATGATTAAGGAGATGGATACATTGGGTAGACAAACTACATGAAAGATTAGGGAAACCTAGCAGGAATGTTGTATTGGGATATTGGATTATTAGAGATCATGTTGAATGGTGGAGGAGACTTGCAGCATTTTGCGTTTGCCATTTACCTTCTCTTATTTTTCACTATTTTTTATGACCAGTTATATCTACAGAGGTGAGGCAAAATACCCCAAACAAGAGATGCCCAAAGCATTATCCTGATACAAAAGGGGACATAATTAATGATTTAAAAAAACAAATCACATTGATGTAAAATAAGCAAAACAACAGCGTTCCTTCGGTAGAAACTAGTCAATACTCATATGTGTTTAAAGGTTCAAAGGGTGATTTGGCAAGCTTGTTATGTACAAATGACACGCCAGGATACACTGTGCCATTTGGAAAGCTTCTGACTCAAGATGTAACACCGCCACATGTGACACTGCAGCGCTTACATGCAGACAAATAGGACTCCTGCAATCTCCCGAGGGAAATTCTTCGAATCGCTCCGCTGCCCGTGATTCATTCTCAGTTCATCTTGCGCAGGAGGTTACTGCAATGTCTTTTTTAAAAAAAATTCAGACGCAGTTGTCACAATAACACCGTCAAGAGAAGAAATTTAAAAATAACATCTTGCAGGTTGCTGAAGGCGAAAGATTAAGCGAGCGGCAGACGGGTCGGGACACTTGTGCCCTTTTAAGCTTCGGGCTGACTCACTTCACTTCCTGGTTGCGTCGGAGCCGGAGAACAACATCTGGCGCTGGCGACACGGGATGCGAGCACGGCAGCCGTAGCCGGCTTCTCTGGATCTGGGGCTCAGTCACCGTGTGAGGGACGAGGCCCCCGAACGGCTGCCATGGCGACCGTAGCGTGCAGGGTCCAGTTTCTGGATGACGTGGACCCGTTCGTTTGCACCAACTTCCCCGAGCCCAGGAGACCGCCGGTTTACAACCTGTACGAAGCCATCCCCCTCATCGCGCAAGTGGCAGGCGTTCACAGGCTGCTGGATGCCCCGCTCAAGGTGAGTGCCTTCCCCCTTGCCTGCGGCGGGAAGCGTCCTAGCCGCTGCCTCTCCAGTTTTAAAACAAACTTTATCTTGTACGTCTCCCTACCGACTCCAGTACTTACTTGCCTTTCTTCCCTCAGGTGTGGGGGCTGGGGGAGGGGCTGTCCCCAGCTCTCATTAAGGTCTCTCCCGCTGTCATCCCCAGAATAGAGGGGGGAATAAAACACCACTTGCAGCCCATAAAAATTATTTCAGATTAGTCATCAGTTCAGAATTTCATAAACGACTTCCTCTTTTTGATACTAAGTACTTTTTAGAATAATACTGCTCACATTACGCCCAATAAAGGGGCATTGCCCGTCCCCTCGCAGGCATTTTGAATGGTTCAAACACACAATTATCTTTTCAAAGGTGCCAACAGGCAGCGACCCTGAAACTATTCACGGTGCAATCTTCTGGCAAACGTGATGGACCACAATTACTCTCACGGGCCCCATGTTGGAATGCATGGCTTTGTTGTGACTTTGGCACACGCAGAATCGGGATGGCTGGAGTTTAATGGTCGGCACTATGGTGATAGTCGGAACTGCCTCATTGTGATACTGTTGGCAAATTGTTTTCACTGCAGAAACGATGGCATTTCAAGCCCTGTGTGGGTTGAGTTCCAGTGAACTCAGCTCCATCCATCTGCAGATGCTGGAAATCCGAGCAACACACACAAAATGCTGGAGGAACTCAGCAGGCCAGGCAGCATCTATGGAAAAGAGTAGAGTTGACGTTTCCGGCAGGAACCCTTTGGCAGGGCTGAAGAAAAAAAGCTGGGGAGTAGATTTAAAAGGTGGGGGGAGAGAGGGAGAGAAACACAAGGTGATAGGTGAAACTTGGAGGGGGAAGTATGAAGTAAAGAGCTAGGAAGTTGATTGGTGAAAGAGACAGAAGGCCATGGTAGGAAGAAAAAGGTGGGGGGGGGGGGGAGAGCACCAGAGGGAGGAGATGGGTGGGCAAGGAGATAAGGTGAGGGAGGGGAAAAGAGGATGGGAAGTGGTGAAGGAGGGGGGTGGGAGGTAAGCTTCCGGTAACAAGAAATCGATGTTCATGCCACCAGATTGGAGGCTACCCAAATGGAATACAAGGTGTTGTTCCTCCAATCTAAGTGTGACCTCTTCACGACAGTGGAGGAGGCCATGGATGGACATATGGGAATGGGAAGTGGAATTAAAATGGGCGACCACTGGGAGATCCCGCTTGTTCTGGCAGATGGAGCGTAGATGCTCGGCAAAGCTGTCTCCCAATCTACGGCGGGTCTCACGAATATACAAGGGGCCACACTGGGAGCACCGGACACAGTAGATGACCCCAAACAGACTCACGGTGAAGTGTCGCCTCACCTGGAAGGATTGTTTCGGGCCCTGAGTGGTAGTGAGGGAGGAGGTGCTGGGCCAGGTGCAGCATGTGTAACATCAGACAATGTAGTTTGTGTGTAGATTTTTATTTACTCTGTTGTATTTCTTTGTTCTGCTGTGAATGTCTACAAGAAAATGAATCTCAGGGTAGTACAATATATGGTGACGTACACGGACTTTGATAATAAATTTACTTTGAACATTTGGATGATTGCTAACAAGCCGAACTTTTTTTCGGTGTCGATCTTGCTTATCTGCCTCCCTGAGCATTGTGGCTGACATTTAACAGTCCTGTGAGGTAATAAGTGACTCTGTGGACTGAAATCATGGGATGAATCAGAGTAAATACTCCACCCTCTTGGGGAAACAAAAGACACCCAGAGATGGGGAAGGGCTTTATCTTAGACCACAAAGCATAGGAACAGAATTAGGCCACTTGGCCCATTGAGTCTGCTCCACCATTCCATCATGGCAGATTCATTATCCCTCTAAACTTCATTCTTCTGCCTTTGACATCCTGACTAATAAAGAACCTTACAGTCTCAGAATTCCACAGATTCGTCACCCTCTGGGCAAAAAAAAAACCAACTCCTCCTCATCGCTGTTCTAAATGGGCGTCCCTCTATTCTGATTCATCCACTTTTTCTATCTACGCCTTTCAAAATTTGATAGGTTTCAATGAGATTTTACCTCCTTGCCTCTTCTAAACTCCAGTGAGCACAGATCCAGAGCCATCGAACATTCCTCATACATTAACCCTTACAATCCTGGAATAATTCTCCTCTGACCCTCTCCACTGCCAGCACATCTTTTCTTCAATAAGGGGCCCTATAGTGCTCACAGTACACCAAGTGCAGTGTGACCAATGCTTTCTAAAGCCTCAGCATTTTATCCTTGCTCTTGTGTTCTAATCCTTTCAAAATGATTGCTAACTTTACATTTGCCTACATTACCACTGACACAGCCTGTAAGTTTTAAGGATTCCTGCACAGTGACTCCCAAGTCTCTTTGCACTTAAGATTTTTGAATTTTCTCTGTTTAGAAAATAGTCTACACCTTTATCTCTTCTAACAAAGTGCATGACCATACACTTCCCTACACTATGTTCCATCTGCCATGTCTTTGCCCATTTTCCCAATCTGTCTCAGTCTTTCTGCAGACTCCGTGCTTCCTCAACACTATCTGCTCTTCCACCTATCGTCGCATCTTCTGAAAACTTGGCTACAAAGCCATCAATTCTGTCATGCAAAGCACCAATATCGACCCCTGCAGAATCCTTTGCCTTTTGCCAGTAAGCCAATCTTCTGCCCATGCTAGTACCGTTCCTGAAATATCATGGGCTCTTACCTTGTTAAGCAGGCTCGTGCACAGAACCTTCTCAGAGGCTTTTGAAAATCCAAGTAAACGACATCTATTTGCTCCCCTTTGTTTACCCTGCCTGTTATTTCCTCGAAGAATTCTAACAGATTTGTCCAGCAAGATTTCCTCTTAAGGAAACCATGTTGACTTTGGCCTACTTTATCATGTACCTCCAAATACCCAGAAACCTCATCTGTAATAGTGGACTCCAACATCTTCCCAACCACTGAATTCAGGCTAACTGGCCTATAATTTCCTTTCTTCTGCCTCCCGCCCGAGAGTTCAGGCTTCAGATCATAGATGGGTGACCACCAGAAGAAGTGAGGGGAGTAAGCACAGTGCAGGGTTCCCCTGTGGCCATTCCCCTCAGGTGGGGGTGGAGGTAGATGGCACAGTAGCAGCAGCAGCCAGGCCAAGCCACTGTGGCTGGCTCTGAGTCTCAGCAGGGAAGGGTAAAGTCAGGTAGTGCAATAGCAACAGGAGTCTCGATAGTCCAGGAGTGGCTGCAGAAGATTCTCAAGAGGGAGAGTGAGCGTACAGAGGTTGCGGTGCACATTGGTACCAATGAAATGGGTAGAAAGGGGAAGAGGTCCTTCATAGGGAGTTGAGGAAGGATGGCAATACTGAGTCACTTCTCATTGCTACTTACCCATTATAAAAAGATGAAGTACATATTTTTGTCACAATGCTAATTACTACATCCTCAGTTTGTTTTTACTTGTAATTTAGTATCTGATCTTGCTTGCTCTCTGACCAATGACTCTTACATTAGTTCTCTTTTTAATAATTCCCATACCCTTCTGTAGCTACTGTGTAAACTGTGCGCACACTCTGTACACTAAATTATGAATTGCATATTGCTTTACTGAGAAGTGGTTTCTGTATTCCACTGATGCAAGATGTTACCTATATCCTGAACAGGACGGCAGTAGTTCTGAATTTGCCCAGCGAGGAGACCCTCGGCTTTCATGCAGTTGTATTCACTGCAAAGTCAGCTAGGCCCTTTAAACTTTTAATGTTGGAAGAGAGTTGACTGCCTTTTGGTAGTTAGAGGCCAAAGGACATGTGTTTAATCTTCCGTGCAAACAGTAACTGAAAATGCATGTGGAGTGAGTTGCTGAGAGTACCTACCTCTGAACAAGTACTTGCCATGAAGGCTTTCAACCAAGTTTTACTGGAAAATACCTAGAGCCTGTCATCAAACTAATTCTGTTAGTAAAATAAAAGCATGTTGGTACATTTTCAGCAATTTATTCTGAAAATTAATCAAGGTTGTAGTGTATGTTGCACCATGTGCTTTGGGTTACAGTGTAGATGTGCAAGTCTGGAGAACTTGGTATCTCAGTACTAGAATGGAATATTTTTGAGTCAATTAGCAGTAAAAGGATTTAGAAGTTCTCTATTCTGCTTATACAGCCTGTGGGAAATTGAATTATTTGAGGCAGGAAGTTTCACTGCAGCCTTTGGTCAGGCTAAGTTAGATAGTACAAGTACAATTGGTATCTTTGGCTAAAAATGAATGACTCAAACATTCTTCAGGCCTGTGTCCTGAAATGTTGAAGAAATTAAAACATTAATTTTTTTTGTCTATATACACTGAAGTACTAGCACTGAGGAAACTCATTCAAAAGGAAGTAAATGACACTGTATTTGCCCATCTACCTTGCAGCTATTCCAATCCATTCAAATACGTGGGGCTTTCGATCCTGTGCTTGAGCAAGGCTAGCACAGATGGAGTGAGCACATTTCATCGTGCTGCTGCCAGGGAGTGCCATCAGTTTTGGAATTGATGGAATTCCCCAGCAGCCGCTCAAAGAAATATTAGATTGCACCTGGGAAGGTGCTGAAGGAGCTTGGTCAGAAAGTTTGCCAGCTGTAGTTATTGTGCTAGAACCATGGCAACAAGGGAAAAGGTACTTTTAGGTCTGTGAAGCAATTGGAGATAATCCTGTGTGTTCTAAATGACACTAGAGAAATGCATGCAGTTTTTTAATGTATGCCATTATACACTCCAGCCTCAAGGATACCTTCAGCGATGCTTTTAGAAAGCAGCATCCATCATTAAGGACCCTCATTACCCAGGTCATGCCATCTTCTCATTACTGTGATCAGAGAGGAAGTACAGCAGCCTGAGGATGCACACTCAGTGTTTTAGGCACAGCTTCTTTCCCTCCGCCATCAGATTTCTAAATAGACGATGAACCCAAGAACACTTCCTCACTATTTTTGCAATACTTATTTAAATTTTTATACAGTCCTTATTTGTTATTATATTTAATAGCATATCTTGTGTTCTGCACTGTACTGCCACCACAAAGCGATAAGTTTCACAACATATATCAGTGATAATAAATCTGATTCTGATGGTTTAGTTTCAATTATAATTTTATTCGGAGGATCAAATGTTTCTGATTCTAACCCTAAAAACTGAATATGATCTGCAACTTAGTGGGACTATGGTAGGTCTAGACAAGTGTAGCGTAGTAAATAGGAGAATAAAATGGACAGAGCACATCTTCCTTACAGAACTTGGAATTGGTGAGGGGGAGGGGTCGAGCAGTTTTAGTCATCAACCATTATTGAGCAATTAAGCAAGTAAACATTTTGTTGAATTATGCCTGAAAGAGGGAAAAAATGCAAGACGGTCACTATAACATCAAATAAAGAATTTAAGGAATTTTTCAGAGAGAATGGTGGGAATGTGGATGAAGCTGAGAGCATTGATGCATTTCAGGTGATGCTTATGATGGGGACCGGGCAATAGAAGGCTATTGGGCCTGGGTGAGAAGTAGATTGTGGGGGTGGTGGCAGATGAAATGCGTGTAGTATAAACCCCTCACACACATGATTTCAATGCTTAGTTTGTGTGTAATTCTATGCTGTTAGTGAGAGGCAGGCATGCTGAGAATATATTGCGTTCTGTTGAGATCACATGTTGAACTCTAATTATAGTTCCGGTCACCAGGATGTAATGGAGGCTTTGAAGTACTTTTCCACATAAGGGGTGGTGAGCATTTAGCATGCTTTGCCCAACAGGGTGGTGGGGGCTAGTTATATTATGGCTTTCAAAACAAAATTGGACTGGTGCTTTGCTCCTGCAAAGTGGAGTCACAGCATGGAACATGCAACAGGAGGAGGCTGCTTGAATCTGTCGTCCCAACTGGGCTCCTCCTGTGCTTTTGTATGCTGGAGCCAGTGCATAGCAAATTAATCCAAATCAAAGCAAATCACTTTACTGCATGAGGGAAACCTTTAGTTTGTCAATATAAAGCAGAGAAAGAGTTGCATTCATGACATGTACCTTATGCAACATCGTGACTTTGTGAAGAGCCAAATCCCTTCCCTTCCTGCAGGGTGTGAATGGTAGTTTTGCATGATCAAGCAGGAGCAGAGAGACCAACTGACTTGCCACACACTGTACATACACACACACAAACACAGGCTGAGCTGTTTTGCTGCCTCATTTACACCATCTAACCTATGTTCCCATTCATTTCTTTCAGGGGTTTCAATTCAATTGCATGCAGTATTATCATTTCTTTATTATTTCTGTACTTTAGTAATATTTCATTAAAATAGTAAACTTTTTTGTGGCGCATTCAGAAACTCCTGTGGCCGCCAGTTTCTTGTTTTTTTACTTGTAGCCCCTATGAAATCCGGCATGGACCCCTTTGGGTGGGCCACATAGCCCACATTGAGAACCACTGGTTTATATCATTAAAACCAAAGGGATTAGGTCCTGTCTTTTGTACTGTCTTTGCTGCAAAGATAGGCCATTGCGAATGTCAGAAGGATTGTCAGGATACATAAAAAAATACTCTCTGGGGCGAGACTAGATTGAAGGGAGCATCTATGAAAATGCCTAAATGTATTCGTCCAGGCAGGAGGAAGAAAATGAATGAAAGTCAGAATATCAAACGAAACAGCAGTGATTTGATACAAACGTCTTGAAACGATCCTCTCACTGACTGCAGCAGCATCAGATGGAGTAGGGCAGCTCTGGGAGTGGTGTGTGACTGCTGGCACGGTGTATTGACCCTTGGCCCCAGAGGAACGTTGTTTTGTTTGGTTGTATTCCTGTGTATGGTTCAATGACAATTGAACTTGAAAATGAGTTTCTCACTGATTGTTACTTCAGTCATTAATTTTGCTGTTTTATTTTAAGCTTTTGTTCTTTGAATAATAAATAATGTGATTATTTATTGTTCAAAAATAATCTGGAATGACCTTGTAGCCACCTGCAGCAGATATACCAAGTAAGTTAGACACACACATTATATTTAGATGTTTGGCTCAAGTACAGAAAATGCCATTGGATATCATGGTTAAGTCACTTCTTTTAAAGGTGTAACTCTTGGTTGTGCAATTTGGTAGATTAATACATGATTCTTAAATGGGATCTGGTTTAAGACCGAAATGGAGCAATGGCAAAAATGATAAGAGTTTATCTTCAATTTAGAACAATCATTGTAAATGATGTGACAAAATTCAGTGCATTAAACAAATTGTCAAATAGTTTCAGTTAAAAGATGTACAGGAATGTATCTAAGGATTTTTAATGAGTCCTATGTATCAAATCGGGCACCTCTTCTGTAAAAATATTCAGCCCCAAACCCTTTGTTCACATAAAGAAGTATTACAACCAGAGATTTTGATCAATTTAACGGATAATTTTTATTTGTGAATCATGTGCTTCCTTTTTCACAGTAGAGCCCAAAAAACAAGGAAGATTATAAAGCATGAAAAACTTAACTCAAAAACTGAAATGTCTGCAGTTCAAAAGTATTCACCCCCCCCCCCCTTTGCTCAATACTTACTGAGTCACTTCTCAAAACTATTTTAGCCAGTGTTCTTTTTCGGATAAGTCTCTATTAGCTTTGCACAACACGATGGAGCAAGATTTTCCCATTCCTCCTTGCAAAATTGCTCAAGCTGTGCCAGGTTAGTTGGGGGAGTAGTAGTGGACAGGAATCTTGAGGTCTTGCCAGAGATGTCCAATTGGGTTAAGGTCTGGACTCTGACTGGGCCACTTAAGGACATCAATTTTCTACATTTGAAGCCACTCCATAGTTGCTTTGGCAGTCAGTGTGCTTTGGTTCGTAGTCCTGCTGAAAGATGAGCTTCCTCCCCAGTTTAAGCTATCTGGCCGAGGCTAACAGGTTTTTATCTAGGAGCTTCCTGTATTTAGCTACATTCATCTTCCCATCAATCCTGATCAGATTTTCAGTCCCTGCTGCTGAAAGTCATCTCCATAGCAGGGTGCTACCTCCGACGTACTTTACAGTAGGGATGGTGTTACTCGGCTGACGCACAGAATTAGATTTACACCACACACAGTGCTTAGTGTTAAGGCCAAAAAGTTCCACTTTAGTCTTACCCAGCCACAAGAAAAACTTACACATCTTTACAGTATCTTCTAAGTGATGCTTTGCAAAGTCTTTATGGGCAAGGATATGCTATTTTTAAGCAATGGCTTCTTTCTTGCCACTTTTCCATCGTACCCTTTTTGTGCAGGGCCTTTGAGATTGTGAGGCCATGAATTTCATCTCCAGTTGCAGCCATTGACTTCTGCAGCTCACACAGAGTGGCTGTTGGCATCACAGTAGCCTCTCTTACAAGTGCCATTCTTCTCCAGCAACTAAGTTCAGAGCTAGGTAGTCCGGCTGTGATTTCATAGTTTTTCCATTTTTTCACAATGGACTGTACTGAGCTCCAAGATATATTCAGTGCCTTTGAGATGTTCTTGTACTCTTCTCCAGACTTGTGCTTTTCCGTTTCCCTGACTTAGCTTCAGTGCCCTTTTGTCTTCATTTTGGCTTGGTCTGTTGAAGATCTACCATACTGTTGGACCTCACGGAAAGCGGGGGGGGGGGGGGGGGGGCGGGGTCTTTATTCAGGTGATCCTCCAATTTTCTCCATCAACAAATTGGGTGAGTTAGTAAGGTAATTACAGTATTGCACCTGATGAAAGTTAAATTTTTTAGTCAATTGTTGACAGGTTTTGGAATTTTTCTTTTGATTTGACATGATGCAAAATGTTTTGTAGATTGGCTCAAAACTCTACTGCAATATATTTTAAATTCAGAAAATGGACAGGAAAATGTGAAAATAGTTGTGGGGGCTGAATACCTTTTCAAGTTGTTCCTTCCCATACCTAGTATTTTAATTTATGCGCAGTGATAGTACTTGATTCAGGGCTTCTTCTCTCCCAAGCTAATGTTTAATTTGTGCATTGTGTAAAATTTTATCTGTAAACATTGCTTGTTAACATAGTCCAGTTTTTCATTGAAAGTTAGTTAATAAGTCCATCTCCTCTCCTTGTCTAGGCCGCTGACAGTAGCTTGCCAGAGTTCTCAGTCCTGGGCCAGTTGAAGTTCAAAGTAAATTTATTCTCAAAGTACGTGCATGTCACCAGATACAACCTTGTGGTTGGTTTTCTTGCGTCATACTCAGTAAATCCAAGAACATAATAGAATCAATGAAAGACTGCAACCACCAGGGTGGACAAACAACCAATGTGTAGAAGACAACAAACTATGCAAATACAAAATAGAAAATAATAATCATAAATAAACAATAAATATCAAGAATATGAGGTGAAGAGACCTTGACAGTAAGTGCATAGATCATGGGAACAGTTCAATGATCGGGCAAGTGAAGTTGAAGGAAGTTAACCCACTGTTCAAGAACCTGATGGTTGAGGGGGAATAACTGTTCCTGAACCTGGTAGTGTGAGTCCTGAGGTTCTCGTACCTTCTTAATGGCAGCATCGAGAGGAGAGCATGACCAGGGTGATGAGGGTTCTTGATGATGGATGCTGCTTTCCTGCTCTTGCACTCCATGTAATGTGCTGAATGGAGGGGAGAACTTTACCCATGATGGACTGAGCCATATTCATACCTTTGTAGGAGTTTCCATTCAGGGGCATTGGTCTTCCAAATTGTTCTCAGGTGTAGCTGGTGTTCTTGATGTATCCTTCCTCTCCCAGGGATGAGGTCTTTGGGGGCTTCTATTGGCATTTTGGTGGCACTAGGTTTTTATGAGATGGGGTTGCTAGCCCCATGCTCAACCCTCTTGCTTTTGCAGCTGAGTTTGGAACTGTCCATAACGGCGTTCAAAGTTAGTTAGGTCTTTGGGAAAATATTAAAAGTTTTGCACAAAACCATGAATTCACATTGTAATGTTGAATATTTAGATGTAGGATTTTAATTCAGTTTTGAACCAGCACCTAATTTTTAGTCATTTGTGAAAGCTCATGCTAAAATTGTAGTTCTTCCTCTACTTCTAAGAAAGACTAAAATTAAATAAAATAGCTTGATTATCATTTGTTCAAGACCACCTTTTATTCATACATCAGCAAAGATTCTTACCATTGTTACTTCGAGGAAAACTAAAGTCTCTCACAATCCAATTGTAAGATTTCTTGTCCTCTTAGAGCTGTTACAAAATGTCACAAATGTTATCAGAGCATCTGTAACATCCATCTGTATTCTTACAGTCTCTTATTTCCCTTCACAGTCCAATCACAATC
Source organism: Hemitrygon akajei (assembly GCF_048418815.1). NCBI lineage: Eukaryota > Metazoa > Chordata > Chondrichthyes > Myliobatiformes > Dasyatidae > Hemitrygon > Hemitrygon akajei. Next base: position 29,793,121 of record NC_133140.1, read on the forward strand.
ATGAAGCTGAACAAGTTTAACTAGTATTTAATTATTCCTCGCAATCTCCTTCTCTTCACAGACAGTATTATCCTTCTCTACTGTAAGAAAGAATGATCTAACAGGCCCATACTAATTAAGTAACTTTAGCTGTCATTTGTCTTTTGTCACAGAATGTCCTCAGGAAGCCATTTAATGTTTTCTGTTATTGTTATGTAGTGCGCTGTTACGCCGTGTGGCCTATTGCGTCACATTCCCAATTTAGCTGAATTGAAGAAAGTAAAATACATAATGAAAATATACAGTTAGGTGAAGAATATCATTGCACTGATAAAATTATTCTAAAATGTGCTACTACAATGAAGCATCTGTCGATTTGTGAAACTTGGGTCTCAAGTTTTTTTAAAAAGTCCATTCCAAAGTTGCAAGAGCAGAGTTGGCTACGGTATATGGAAAAGTAGATCAACAAGTAGGTGTAGCAGTTGACATTTAAGGAAATAATTATCAGCAAAGATATTGAGTAATAAAGACTATGGGAATGTTAACACATCTGTATCTAACTATAGAAGGTAAGGGTGATGTCAAAAGGAAAAGAAAAAAAGTATATCACACAGCAAGGATTAGTGTGCTGAGGTGATTTTAGAAAATAGCAAAGGATGACCAATAAAAAAGAAAATAGATTTTGAAAGTAGATTAGTACAAAAGATAACACAAAGTCCGTAAGTGGTTTGAAATAAATGAAAAAGGACTAGAATTCCTAAAAGGATAAAACTGGGAAATTAATAATAGGATATCAAGGAATATCCTGCCTGGCTTTTGATAGAAGACATTGAGACCATTACTGCAGTGATGTAAAATTTAAGGACTAAGTGACAACTGTCACCAGTGAAAAGATACTGGTTAAACTACTAGGGCAAGAGGCAGACAAGTCCACTTGCTGTTGAGGTGATAAATGCATTATCTGAGATCTTCCCAAGTTCCTTTGATTCTGGAAAGATCCCAGTGAATCGGGTAAAGATTGGGAGAGAGACAGAAAACAGGAACCTATAGGTCCATTAGCCTATTGGTTGAATTAATGCTGGATTGTTATGAACGTAGAATTGGCTGGACAGTCAGAAAATCATACTATAATCAAGTAGCGTCAACATGATTTTATGAAAGGGAGATCATGCTGATAAATTTGCTAGAGTTCTTTGAGGATGTAACATACAGGCTGCACAAGTTCAAATTCAGTTATCATTCAACCACACATGTACACAGCTAAATGAAAGTGTTCCTCCGGGGTCAATGTGCAAAACACAGTGCACACAGTCACAAAAAGCACATAGAACACAGTTAGCAGAAATCCCTGAGTGGTATCGCCTGAAGATGATGGTGCATGGGATGTTGTCCTGGAGCCATGTTTCTGCAGGAACAAGTACATAGCATTGTCTCATCTCCCACAACCACAGCCAAAGGTATTAATATTGAAGTAGTAAAATGGATTCAACAGTGGCTGGATGGGAGATTCCAGAGAGTGGTGGTGGATAACTGTTTGTCAGGTTGGAGGCCGGTGACCAGTGGTGTGCCTCAGGGATCTGTACTGGGTCCAATGTTGTTTGTCATATACATTAATGATCTGGATGATGGGGTGGTAAATTGGATTAGTAAGTATGTAGATGATACTAAGGTAGGTGGCGTTGTAGATAATGAAGTAGGTTTTCAAAGTTTGCAGAGAGATTTAGGCCAGTTAGAAGATTGGGCTGAATGATGGCAGATGGAGTTTAATGCTGATAAATGTGAGGTGCTACATTTTGGTAGGAATAATCCAAATAGGACATACATGGTAAATGGTAGGGCATTGAAGAATGCAGAAGAACAGAGTGATCTAGGAATAATGGTGCATAGTTCCCTGAAGGTGGAATCTCATGTGGATAGGGCGGTGAAGAAAGCTTTTGGTATGTTGGCCTTTATAAATCAGAGCATTGAGTATAGGAGTTGGGATGTAATGTTAAAATTGTACAAGGCATTGGTAAGGCCGAATTTGGAGTATTGTGTACAGTTCTGGTCACCGAATTATAGGAAAGATGTCAACAAAATAGAGAGAGTACAGAGAAGATTTACTAGAATGTTACCTGGGTTTCAGCACCTAAGTTACAGGGAAAGGTTGAACAAGTTAGGTCTTTATTCTTTGGAGCGTAGAAGGTTGAGGGGGGACTTGATAGAGGTATTTAAAATTATGAGGGGGATAGATAGAGTTGATGTGGATAGGCTTTTTCCATTGAGAGTAGGGGAGATTCAAACAAGAGGACATGAGTTGAGAGTTAGGGGGCAAAAGTTTAAGGGTAACACGAGGGAATTTCTTTACTCAGAGAGTGGTAGCTGTGTGGAACGAGCTTCCAGTAGAAGTAGTAGAGGCAGGTTCGGTATTGTCATTTAAAGTAAAATTTGATAGGTATATCAGGAAAGGAATGGAGGGTTATGGGCTGAGTGTGGGTCAGTGGGACTAGGTGAGAGTAAGCATTCGGCACGGACTAGAAGGGCCGAGATGGCCTGTTTCCGTGCTGTAATTGCTCTGTGGTTATATGGTTATAAAGGCAAATCAGTGGCACTGACAGGAGGGTCCGGCACGGATTTCAGCAAGCCAAGCCAAAGAAAGAAGTAGACACAGTGTATATTGATTTCCAGAAGGCATTTAGTATGGTGCTGAAGAAGGAAAGGTGGCTGCTCAAAAGTTTCCTTTGGTGCCTCATCAAAAGAAAGTGACTTTTTATTTTTAGAAGATTTCTTCCTGGAAGCAATTGTCCAATAAGTCTCATTTCTCAATAAATCCCTATTGAGTGTTTATAAGTATATGTAAGTATTGAATGTTACTGGTATATTAAATCTCAGTGTCAGTTTTAAATGTAAGACACAAAATGCTGGAGGAAAAAAGCAGGTCAGGCAGCATCTATGGAAATGAATAAACAGTTGATGTTTTGGACCAAGGCCCTTCTTCAGAACTGGAAAAGAAGCCAAAGTAAACTAGTGGGGAGGGGAAAAAGGATAGCTGGAACATAATAGGAGAATCCAAGCAGATGGGAATGATAAAGGGCTGGAGAAGGAGGAATCTGATAGGAGAGGGGAGTGGACAAGAGGAGAAAGGGAAGGAGGAGGGAACTCAGGGAGGTGATAGACAGGTGAGAAGAGGTAAGAGGCCAGAATGGGGAATAGAAGAAGAGAGGGGAAGAGAATTTTTTTTATGATAAAAGAGAAATTGATTTTCAGGTTGGAGGCTACCCAGATGGAATATAAGGTATTGCTCCTCCACCCTGAGAGTGGCCACTTTGTGGCATCAGAGGAGGTCATGGACTGACATGTCAGAATGGGAATTGGAATTAAATGTTTGGCCACTGAGAAGTTCTGCTTTTGTTGGATGGAGCGGAGTTACTTGAGAAGATGGCCCCCCAATTTACAATGGATCTCACCAACGTAGAGGAGGCTGCATCAGGAGAACAAGGCATAATAGACAACCCCACGTGACTTGCAGGTGATGAGTTGGCTGATGTGGAAGGACTGCTTGGGGCCCTGACTGGAGGTGAGGGAGGAGGTGAATGGGTAGGTGTAGCACTTCGGCTGCTTGCAAGGATAAGTGCCAGGAGGGAGATTAGTGAGGAGGGATGAAAGGACAAAGGAATCGCGGAGGCAGCAATACCTGCGGAAAGCAGAGAGCTGGGTAAGGTAAAGATTTGTTGGTGGTACGATCCCTTTGAAGAAGGAGGAAGTTGCAAGGGATGATGAATTGGATGCAGAGACTCATGGAATGGTAGGTAAGGACAAGAGGAGCTCTATTACTGTTAAGGTGGTGGGAAGATAGGGTGAGGGTGGATGTCTGGGAATGGAAGCCATTTGAGTGAGAGCAGCATTGATGTGGAGGAAGGGAAACCCCATCCTTTGAAGGAAGAGGACATCTCTGATGCCCTGGAAAGAAAAGCTGCTTCCTGAGAACAAGTACGGTGAGGTGAAGGAGCTGAGAAAAGGGAATAGCATGTTTACAGGAAACAGGGTGGGAAGGGATAACCATGGGAATCAGTAAGTTTATAAAAGATGTCAGTCAGCAGTTTGTCTCCAGAGATGGAGACAGGGATCGAGAAAGGGGAAAGAGGTGTCAGAAATGGACCCAGTAAATTTAAAGGCAGGGTGGTTGTTGACAGAAAAGTTAATGAGATTGATGAGCTCAGCATGGTTGCATGAAGCAGCATAAATGCATTCATCAGTGTAGCAGAGGAAGAGTTGGGAAGCATTACCAGGGAAGGCTTGGAACATGGTCTGTTCTACATAGCCAACAAAGAGGCAGGCATAGCTGGGGCCCATATGTGTGCCAATGGCTACCCCTCAACTCTGAAGTAAGTGGGAGGAGCTGAAGGAGAAGTTGTTAAGGGTGAGGACCGGTTTTGCCAGACGGAAGGGGAGTGGTGGTGGAGGAGAGGAACTGGTTGGTTCTTTCGTTGAGAAAGTGACGAGCTTCTTGGTGGGGGATAGAAGTGTACAGGCACTGAACATCCATGGTGAAAATGAGGCGGTTGGGGCCAGAGAATTAAATTTAATGAGGAGCTCGAGAGCATGAGAAGCGTTGCAGATGTAGGTGGGAAGGGACTGAACCAAGGGATTAAGGTATGAGGACATGAAGTCAGTGGGGCAGGAGCAGGCAGAGACAGTAGGCCCAACCAGAGAGTCAGGTTTCAGGGTCTTGGGGAAGAGGTAGAAGCGAACAGTGTGGGGTATGAGTTTGGTGGCATGGGTGGGTGTTTTCCAGAGCTGATGAGGTCCATGATGGTGTTGGAGACAGTTTTCTGATTGTCTAGAGTGAGGTCCTCTTCAAGGGGTGTCTGAGAGCTGCTGCCTGGCCTCTGTAAGGTAGGCATCAGTCCACCCTCTCTGTCTGCCTGGTAAGTTTGGGATTGGTGCGGAGCGAGTGGAGGGCTGTGCATTCAGAGGGGTAATGTTCTAGGGGAAGAGAAGGGAGGAGGAATATGACCTATTTTTCCAAGGAAATCCCCAGCCAACTAAAAATACCATATTTGCATTTAAAAAGTAAACAGTGGAAGCACTTGGCTCTAATGATGGGTATCGGTCCTGAAACATTATTGGTAATGAGGCACTTTGTTGGTCAGAGTCGACCAGGAACATTGCGTCCCAGCTTCTACGCGATACGCAAGACAATACGCAATCCAGGGCAGTATGATGTGGAGAGCAGGCTGTTGCCCGTGAAGCAGGCTTCCCCTCTTCTTGCAGCTGATGAATCCAAAGGAACGGCAGAGACAGGTTTTGTTTGGTACCAGGAGCATTGCAGGAGTTGCCAGTCAAGATTGAACTCAAGACTGCTTTGGGGACCCCAGGTCCGGATTTTCCCTCAGGGTTTACTTCTGAAGCCTTTCCTGTGAGTGGGTATAGCTGCAAGGCAGAGGAGGTTTGAGATCACGGCTGACGAGCCTCATCTTCCTGAAGCAATTGGTTTTAAGACACCGGTAACCTGCCTTTGCCCTTTCTCCTGTCATTAGTAGCGGTTCCACCGGGTTTAATAGCTAGGCCACATGTGAAGACCAGGAGCCAGAGGCTGTCAGAAGTTATTTGAGATGCAGCACCATTGTGAGCGTTTAATAGGAAGTGGAGCTGATCCCCACTACCACCCCTGGCTATAACAGCCTTTAAGGAACCAGAATTATTGGTAGTATTTTATTATTATCACATGTACCAAGATACAGTGAAAAGCATACTGTTTTACATACTGTTCATACTATTACATAGTAATAAAACTATTACACTAACATAGTAACAAACTATTACACAGTGCATTGATGTAGAATAAGGTAAAACAATAACAATGCAGAATAAAGTGTAAGAGCTACAAAAAGAGTTCAGTATAGGCAAACTATAAAATGCAATATCATAATGAGGTAGATTGTGATGACAAGAGACCTTTTTATCATAGGAGTCCATTCAGGAGTCTGATAATAGCTGGGTAGAAGCTGTCCATGAGGCTGGTGGTCTGTGATTTATCTTTTGAATCTTCTACCCAATGATAGTTGGGAGAAGAGAGAATATCTGGGGTAGGTGGGGTCTTTACTTTACTGAGGCATCGAGAAATGTAGACAGGCCCCGGAGTGGGGGCAGGTTCCTGTAATGTTCTGAGCCATGCCCACAACTCTCTGCAGTTTCTTGAGGTTGTATACAGAAAGGTTGCCATACCAGCCATTATGCATCCAGACAATGCTTCCCTTTAAGCATTGATAACAATTGGTAAGGGTTGACAGGGATATGCCAAATTTCTTTAGCCTCCTGAGGAAGTAGAGGCAGTGGCGGGCTTTTCTAGCTGTGACATCAATGTGGTTTGTCCATGACAGGCTACTGATGATGTTTGCACCTTGAAGCTCTCAACTCCTTCAACCTCAACACTGCTGATGCAGACAGGAGCATTTGCACCAACCTCTTGCTGAAGTCAATGACCACATCTTTTGTTGGCTTTGAGGGAAAGGCTGCTGTCATGACACCAAGATGTGTAGCTCTCTCTCTCCTTCCTCTACTCCAACTCATCGTTGCTTGAGATGCAGTCCACTACAGTGGGATCATTGGCAAACTTGTGGATGGAGTTAGAGCAAAATCTGGCCATGCATTCATCAGAGTATAGGGAGTAGAATAGAAGGGTGAGGATGCAACCTTAATGAGCACCAGTGTTTACATAATCGTGGCTGAGGTATTGCTGCCTGTCCTTACTGAATGTGGTCTGTTGGTCAGAGAGTCAAGGATCCATTTGCAGAGGGAGCCATTAACTCCAGGGTCCAGAGTATGCTGATAAGTTTGCTTACAATAATAGTATCAAATGCAGAACTATAGGCGATAAAAATAGCCTGATTATGGGTACCATGATGTGCACAGGCCCAGGGAGATGGTGTCCAACTTGGACTGTTTGGGCAGTAGACAAATTACAGTGAGCCGAGGTTGTCTGGAGAGCTGGAATTGATGCACTGGTCATTTCATCTCAGATACCACCTAATTTCCAAGATTTTCTGACTCTTATTTTTGGCAGCGGTCACCACAGCACAGTCACAGTGCCATCTTCATATTGAGCATACACACCATAATGAAACATGATAAAGTGTTTGTGCCACTCTCAGCAGGCACCTTGGTACACTAGAGAGATACCACCAACGCTGTCTCTGCAAAAGTCTCTAAATATGCTGGAAAGATAAGTGAACCAAATTCAGCATCCTTGGCCCTCGACCAATCAAAGTCTAGAAGGAACATTTGGACATTATTAAGAACCTTGAGTTCATACATTGGGAGGACAGTGAAGCCCAACACGAATGTTGGAATGAGCAGTGCATCTGTGCATCAATGCATCAGTGCATCATGAACAACACACTTTCCCACCCCAGTTGTAATATCTGTAGAATCAAGAGATAAAACTTTTCATGTAAGGTACTTTTGGATTACGCCTTTCTCCCCTTTCCCCATGTGTCAAAATTCTCTCTACTTCAACTTGTCTTCAGATTTGAGTTTTGGAGTCACAGAGGCACATGGCACAGCAACAGGCCCTTTCATCTACCGTACTTCCTCTGGCACTTCATTTTATTTGTTGTGTTTTAGTATTATTTATTGCTGCCGATGAGAACTTAGCATTTTAAAGAAACTTAAATGGCTGACAATTCTTTGCAATAATGTTTCTTGCAGTCCTGAAGTTCTTTTAATTATAGGCTTGTACATTTGGTCAGGACTGTGGTTAAATCAACTATTGATGCTTTTTACTTTGCCTTAAGACAAGGGGAAAGATCAGTGTAAATCACTTCAGTTGTGGCTGCACTTAACTAGCTACATGTTAGCATCATTTTGCATAAACAGGATCTGAGGCAGAGTATTGTGCACCAGCACCACATACCTTTCGTGCTGTCTAAACCATGCAGGAAGTGAAAGTTTAGAAGGGAAATTTTGCAGAGCAGTACTTTTAAAAATTGAGCAGCTACTTTTGCAGCAGTTTGCCACATAATGATATGAAGTTGCATTACTTTGTTAAATTTTGAGTTTAAGATCTGTAAATTATCTCTCCATCATACTCGGGTATGTCAGTATCTTGCCTTACCGGTTTTTGTTCTGCAGTTGCTGAAATTCCAACATAGAAGTCCAGTGCCTTGTATAGCCTCAGCATTACATCCTTGCTTTATATTCTAGTCCTCTAGATATGAATGCTAACATTATTGTATTTGGCTTCCTTACTACCAACTCAACTTGTAAGTTAACCTTTAGGGAATCCTACATGAGGTCTCCCAAGTCCATCTTTGCCTATGATTTCTGAATTCAGAAGAGTCTATACCTTATTTATTGTACCAGTTCATGACCATACACTTCCTTACAGTGTATTCCATCTACCACTTCTTTGCCCATTCTCCCAATCTAAGTTCTTCTGCAGACTTAACGTATCTTTTTGCCATCCAACTTGGCTGCAAAGCCATCAGTTTTATCATCTAGACCAGGGGTGTCAAACTCATTTTAGGTCACGGGCCGGATTGAGCAAAATGCAGCTTCATGCGGGCCGGATCAGTCGGACGCGTGTGAACGCAGCTTTCGTTGCCTCCGTTTTTTCAGCCTGCTCTCATGTGTCTCAGTCTCTGCTATAACTACAAAGTGTTTCACTTTACAAATTCAGTTTCTTATGAAGAAGACTGCCGAATAAACACTAAAAACCCTGAAAACCTGGTATCTGAATAAACTCAGCATTAGCCATATCATACGCCATAGGCGCTTCGATTACTGGGGCCAGCTTTAATAGTAATTAGATATTATCTCGCGGGCCAAAGATAATTCCACCGCGGGCCGGATTTGGCCGGCGGGCCTTGAGTTTGACATATATGATCTAGATTGTTAACATATAAGGTGAAAAATAGTGGACCCAATAGCAACTCAATGTGCAGAACACCACTAGTTGCCAGTCACCAACCAGAAAAGTTCCCTTTATTCCCACTCTTTGCCTTCTGCCAGTCAGAGAATCTTCTGTCCAATTAGTATCTTTCCTACAATACTACAGGCTCTTATGTTGTTCAGCAATCTCAAGCTTGTCAAAGGCCTTCCAAAAATCCAAGTAATTAAGTGCTCTCCTTTGTATATCCTGCCTGTTATTTCCTCAAAGAATTCCAACAGTTTGGTCAGGCAAGATTTTCCCTTAAGGAACACATGCTGACTTCATTCTATTTTATCATGATTCTCCAAGTACCCTGAAACCTCATCCTTCATAATGGACTCTTAACATCTTACCAACCACTGAAGTTAGGCTAAATGGCCAAAAATGTCCTCTTTTGCCTTCCTTGCTTCTTAAAAGAATGGAGTGACATTTGCAATTTTCTATTCCTCTGGATTCATTCCAGAATCTCAAGATTCTTGAAAGATCATACCCAAAGCCTCCCCAATCTCTTCAGCTATCTCTTTTGGAACTCTGGGGTGCAGTCCATCTGGTCCAGGTGACTTGTTCACTGTCAGACATTTCAGCTTCCCAAGTACCTTCTCCTTAGAAATAGTGACTACTCTCACTTCTGCTCCTTGACACTCTCAAATTTCTGGGACATCGCTGGTGTCTTCCACAGTGAAGACTGGCGCAGAATATTTATTCAGTTCATCCACCATTTCTGGCAGTCCAGTGCATACTCTTGTCTCTCTTTTACTCTTTATACAGCTGAAAAAAACCTTTGGTATCCCCTTTTATATTATTAGATAGCTTACCTTTCATGTTTTCTCTCCTTATTGATATTTTTTTAGTTGCCTTCTGTTGGTTTTTAAAAGCTTCCCAGTCCTCAAGCTCCCCATGAGTTATTGTTATATTGCATGCACTCTCTTTTGCTTTTATGCTCTCTTTGACTTCCCTTGTCAGAAACAGTTGCCTCATCCTCCCTTTAGAATGCTTCTTCTTTGGGATGAACCCATCTTGCATGTTCTGAATTACTCCTACAAACTCCAGCTAGCACTGCTCTAACATCATTCCCGCTCGTATCCCTTTTCAATCAACTTTGGCCAGCTTCTTGCTTGTTCCTCTGTAGTTACTTTATTCATCTGTAATACCGATGGATCCAATTCAACATCTCTGACAATTCAGCATTCCCTCAAATGCTGCAGAACAAATTTGACTTGACTTTCCAATCAAGTCTCTGGAGTGGGACTTCAATCCACAACCAGCTGATTTATAATAATTCCATGAGTTACAACTGATGCCCAAAAGACAAGTTAGAATAGAGAAATTGCTTTGATCTTAGTGGAAATGAAGGAGCAAGTTAAGGGAAACACATCCTTGCTATCTTTTTCAATCACTACAATGGCAATGATGAAAATTCCTAAATAACACACTGTGGCAATCATTTATAAGTGTCTTATTGTGCACTTTCCACTTGACTGCCTTTCAAAGATAGAGCACAACAGGAGTCTGCAAACTAAGTTTCAAGGCAGGGCAGTACAGTAGTGTAGTGGTTAGCACAGTAGTGTAGTGGTTAGCACAATGCTTTACAGTACAGGCAACTGGGCTTAAATTCCTGCCACTGCCTGTAAGGAGGTTGTACACTTTCCCCGTAACCAGGTGGGTTTTCTCTGTGGTTCTGGTTTCCTCCCATAGTCAAAAACATCCCAGTTGGTTGGTAAATCGGTCATTGTAAAATACCCCATGATTAGGCAAGGATTAGATTGTGGGTTTGCTGGGTGGCGCGGCGCGAATAAATAAAACAAAAATAAATAAATAAACAGTGAAGGAAGCATGAAGGCTTGGATTATATAGGCATCCGTTAGTCTCGTGAGACCATGGATTTGTGCCTTGGAAGGTTTCCAGGGTTCAGGCCTGGGCAGGGTTGTATGGGAGACCGGCAGTTGCCCAAGCTGCAGGCCTTCCCCTCTCCACGCCACTGATGTTGTCTACGGGAAGGGCACTAGGACCCAAGCAGCTTGGCACCGGTGACGTCACAGAGCAATGTGTTGTTAAGTGCGTTGCTCAAGGACACAACACACTGCCTCAGCTAAGGCTCAAACCAGTGACCTTCAGATTACTAGACCGATGCCTTATCCACTAGGCCAATAAATAGATATTTTACTCTGGAAGGCTCAAGAATGATTCTCACACAGCCGAATGCTTTCAAAAAATGATGGTGTTAATGGGGTATTTAAGTAATGTCACATTGAGTTCTTTGTCTATGACTATTTTTACACTGAAGTCTTGCAGTATTAACCTGAGTGGCCAATGATTTATTTACAGGACCATTTAAAATGAGTGATTGTAAGCAAGGTTTCAGGATCTTGCTCGAATCCTGCTCCTTCAGCTTCCTACATTTTCTTTTATATTTTTCCCTACAAAATAGAAGGAGTCTGTTCAGTCCATTCCTTCCACATTGGTGCTTTGAACAAACTCATACTCCCTCTAATTTTCTGTTACTATTTTCTACCCATATTTCCAACAATTCTCCCACTCATTTTGACTTTAGGCAGTTTTCAGCGAGTATTGGAATCAGGTTTATGATCATTGACATTTGTCATTAAATTCATTGTTTTACAGCAGCAGGGTAGCACAAGACATTAAAAAAATTACTATGTCACATTAAATAATGCAAAAGTGGAATAGCAAGGTAGTGTCCATGGACCGGTCAGAAATATGATGGCAGTGGGAAAGAAGCGGTCCCTAAAATGTTAAGTTTATATCCTCAGCCTCCTGTACCTCCATCCCCATAGTTGTGTGTGTCCCGAACAGTGGGGGCCCTTAATGATGCATGCCACCTTCTTGAGGCATCCTTTTTCAGTGATTTCCTCTGGTGGGGCCTGTGATAAACCAGCTGAGTCCACAACCCTCCTGTAGCCTATTTTACTCCTGCACGTTGGAACCTGACAGAGTTGCAGATTCATAGTTGCCAGTGAATCTACAACCCGTACATCTTTGGGTAATGGAAGAGACCCACATGTCACATGGAGAATGTTTGGACTTCACAATTACAGTCAGGATTGAACCAAACTTGTCGGGACTGTGAGGCAGCAGCTTGTACCACTGACACATCGCACTCCTTACACCTGATTCTACCTTCTGGCCACCGTCCCATTGAACTAGACTGACAGTCATCTCCTCTCATTAGCTGGCATCAGTATTCTCATCCAACATCGTCCAAATTTGGATTGGCCAAAAAATGTCTTTGCTTCACCCTTGCATCTTCCTATGCTTTGTCATCAACAGTGATTCTGCCTCCTCCCAGATGACCCTACTCGGAGGGTTTAATGGTGATGCAGAGGTCAAGTCCCTATACGTTTCACCCATTGCAGGCAGCAGTACTGAATGTTTTGGAACAACTGCAGTATTGCTGTGAGGCAGGGAGCAGGGCGGAGAGACATGAATGATTACCAGCAGCTGACGTCGCAGTGGAAAGTGCTTCCCTGTTTTCAACCATTTCTCTTGCTACTGCTTTACAGTTGCCTCCATTTCTTTTCCACTCTAAGTGCTTTTCTGAAATGTTCTTGGTCACGCACTCGCCTCAACTGTGCCTCATATTTACTCTCATAATACTCGGATCCAGCTGATGAGCTCACACTTGCTGAACGCCCAGGATGTCAGGTGATGGGATCTTGTTGTCTTCCTCCGTTGATTTAGAATTTCAAGACCCAAGCCCAGTTAATTGTTTTTACCTGCAGGGGTATTGAGAGGTTCGGACAAAATTCCATTCATAACTGTTCAGCTCCATTGCTGAAATTGTTATGCCACAGTTTGTACTCGGACCTTGTCTCGTGTGTTCAGGCCTAGCCAATGTGCGCATTTTTTTTGCAAAAGTGTGTTTCAGTGGAGAATAATTTAGGAAAAAAAGGAAGATGATCATCTTTAATGAACGAAACATCACTTAGAATACATTTATTTCTATTATTATAGTTTTCCAATTTCTGTTACGAATACATTGCCTAATTTGCTTTCATTGAATCTTAACTTGAAGATGTCTTAACAAGTTTGTTAGAGAGAGTAAATGTAGAATCGTTTAATTTCTTCATTATAAAGCTGTTCACTAAGGTACTTTAATATCGAATTGCATCTTCCAACCTCTCTCCACATGCAGAGTCAGTTTATTAAAGAAACAGAGTCTATTCTTCTATGGTGAAAGCTAGTAACCAATTTTTTTACTCTGCAGGTGTAACAGAAAATTGGTTTGGAAAAGTTTTGGGCAGTGAAATTTTTGATACTCTTACAATCTGGGACAATGCGTTTTTATAGGAAGTTTCAATCTGAGCAAATCGACAAGTGGACTGAATCTTGTGTGACCGGATTTAAATTATGATTGCATTTGTATTGCTGAAGATTTCACCTATCAATTTTTAAATACCGGTACTTGTCTGCTCACCAAAACTCTAATTTGTCCATTTTATTTTTCATATTTTTACATTAGATTTTCTGACAACTAAAATAAAATTTTATTTCTGTCTAGTTGGAAGACTGTGCACTGCAGATAGGTCCAAATGGAAATTACTTGGATCTGGAATTGTCACTGGATGAACAGAGAGATGACCTTGAAGCATTTTTTGAAGAAGTTGGGTAAGATATCACTTTGTACCACACATTAAAGCAAATGGGCAGAGTAATAGACTCTGATATTTAATAACGTTAACCACAATTTCCCAACCCCTAACCAAACTCAGTGACTCACTGCCTGATATTTGACATCCATTATTAATTGGTAGTAGATTTAAGCAAATATTTTTGTATCCTATGCTTATTAATTTTGCAATAAATTCACTTGTTGTATTAATGTCCATAAGACATAGGAACAGAAATAGACCATTCAATCCATTGAGTCACTCCGCCATTGCATCAAAATTGATACATTATCCCGCTCAACCCCATTTTCCTGCTGTCTCCCCAGTCTCCCCATAACCTTTGAAACTCTTATTAATCAGGAACCTATCAGCCTCTGCTTTAAATATACCCAATGACTTGACCTCCACAGCCATCTGTGGCAATAAATTCAACAGATTCATCACCCTCTGGCTAATGAAATTCATCCTTCTCTCTGTTCTGAAGGGACATCTTTCTATTCTGAGGCTGTGCCCTCTGGTCCTTGACTCTTCCATTGTTGGAAACATCCTCTCCAAATCCACTCTCTAGACCTTTAAGTATTCGATAGTTTTCAATGAGATTCCCCCCCCAATTATTTTTCTAAACTCCAGCAAATACAGGCCCAAAGCTATCAAATTCTCCTCGTACATTAATCCTTTAATTCCTGCAATCATTCTCGTGAACCTCCTCTGGACCTTCTCCAATGCCAATATATCCTTTCTTTGATAAGGGGCTCAAATCTGCTCATTATACTCTAAGTGTGTTCTGACCAGTGCCTTGTAAAATCTTAGCATTAACTCCTTGCTTTTATATTCTAATCTTCTCAAAATGAATGCTAACATTGCATTTGCCTTCCTTACCACTGATTCAACCTGCAAATTAACATGCAGGGAAACCTGCACAATGACTTCCAAGTCCCTTTGCACCTCTGAATTGTGATTTTTTTTTCCTCATTTAGAAAATAGTCTAGATTTTTATTCCTTCTACCAATATGCATGATCATACACTTCCCCACTTGCCGCTTCTTTGCCTGTTCTCCCAATCTGTCTAAGTCCTTCTGCAGACTTCCTACCTCCTGATTACTACCTGCCCTTCCAACTATCTTCATATTTTCTGCAAACTTGGCCAAAAAGCCATCACTTCCATCATCCAAATGATTGACATATAAGTTGAAAAGAAGTGCTCAAAACATTGCTTCCCTTGTGAGTGAGCACTGGTCGGGAAGGTGCTGTGAAGAGAAATATTAACCTTTGTTCTCTCTCCACAGAAACTGTGTGCTCTACTGAGCATTTTCACCAATTTCTATTTTACATTATAATTTAGCAATTTGCAGTGTTTTGCTCTTTAAGAGAATAATGGCCTTATTAGGCTCCATGACAACAAGGGTGTACGTGAGATTTTTGAGAAGATCAGGAGCAGTAGCTGGGAAAAGAGGGTTAAAAAGGTCAGCAAGAAGATCCTTCCCAACATATGAATTCTGGATTTGTATACAGTGCATACGAATGTTTGGGAGGCAGGCTGTATAGGTTTGCTGTTTGCCACAGGGCTGCAGTTATCTACTGTTGTGCGGAAATTTGGTTTATTGGCTGCTTTTCTGATCTGTGAACTGTCCGGGATGCAATTAGTTCTCAGGAACAGAGCCCTGCTGTAACCTGGAGTGAGATTTACAATTGTATTTGAATTCCCTGTAAAATTTTCCTGGGTGGGCGGGATGGGGGGGTGGGTGTTGTTGTGGAGGTGCTGCTAGGCAGAGGAAGAATTGAGTGATCGGACAGTGAACTCAGGGTGGTGACTTAAGTAAAGTAGTGATCAGTGCTGATATAGCTTTAATAGTAAACTGTCCTGTTCAACATGAGAGTCAGCTGAGTAAAGCTGTGGTTTAAAGTCAGATTGCTGACATTTATAAAACTGCAAATAAAGCAGACTGTGAAGGCTTGGTGGGCAAGTCAAATATGTATCAATTGGCACACTTACTGCAGTGGGTTTTGGCTTCTACTTCTTCACGCAGAGTTGCCTGTATAAACTGTGCTGGGCTATTCCTTGTTGCTGCAGTAACAAAATATTCCAGCACATGGGAATGACCGAAATATGGGTTTGCTCAAAACATTAATGACACTTAAATATAATAAATGTGGTAGACTGAATGATGATAGTGATGAAAGCAAACCTGTGTTATAACCCGATGGTTTGAAGGTCTTCGTTTCCCCATTCAGAATAATGATAGCATAATCAACCTGTTGTACATAGGCCAAACCACATTTCAATACTGAGAATTCACCACAGAAGTTATTTTTTAAAGGTGTTATTCTGTGGTATTTTCAATTCTCTAATGTTCTCATTTAGTTTCGTTAAGTGATTTTATGCTTACTTTTTTTTTCTCATCCTGAATTTCCTTTCTGTAATTTCCCAGCCCTATAGACCTATTGTAGGTGGATGAGAAATTCTGAGCTCTAAAGCAAAATACTGCAGATGCTGGAAATCTGAAAGCATAGAATGTTGGAGTTTACTCAGTTCGTCAGACCACATGAAGTGGAGGGAGGGGGAGATAGATAGATAATGAGATAATGTTTCAGGCAAAAAACTTTAAGCAGAGCTAAAATCTAAATATCTATTTCTTGCTCTGGTGAATATTATTTAAAAACAGGTTCATAAGACACATTTTTCAATTTCAAAGTTTAAAGTTTTTCCCCTTCCGCTGGTTCACCATGCCCTCTTCCTGCTATACTTGGCTCTTTCTTAATGCTGACTAGAGCGTTTCTCAACAGCAGTAGCCCACAGGACAATTACATTGTACAGGCATGTTTTCAAGCCTCTAATACGGGAAATTGGATGTTTGAAATGTATTCCCTATCTGGTCTTTCCATTTATAGATACTGTTTGGAAGTATTCTAGAGTTAGGTGAATATAGCCAATGTTAATTCAAGAAAGAACCAGTCTTCAGTTCTTATTGTAAATGTAATAAATTCACGAGGCTTGCAATTAGCCTTCCATTCTTATTGTAAATTGCAAGCAGTAAATTGAAGTTCACCTGGCCCACAGACTCGAGTTTGCACATGCATCAGCCAAACAGGGTTATGTTGATTGGGCCTGCATCAAAGCAGGCAATATGGCTAAATATTTACACCATTGTGACTGAGTTTCAGCTGGCACACCAGGCTGATGTTGGTACTTAGCTTATTAAACATTGTCACAGGTACAGTTGCCATCAATAGCTGATCTATTGGCATCTGGCTCTCTGTCTTCAGAAGTTTTTACAATTCCTGTGTTGGCAGAGGTGTTTGAACATTCAGAAGTGTCTCCCACTGTGGATATGTAATTCACAGGAAGCACTGACAACCCAAAATATTGAAGTAAACAATGTCAATATAATTATCGAGATGGTATTGGATCATCTGCTGTTACCTTTTATCTTGAGGGCATAAAAAAGTGATGTAGTTTTGGGTTTGTGAGCCTTTACTCAGAGTGTCTACATGGGAATGTCTGTTTGCTGGGATGAATAAAGACTTCCATATCACCAGTTTCTGTGACTCTCCAGTGACTTTGATCACAGTCACAACACACAGATTTCCGTGTTATTCATTGCTGATAGTAGCAATCTGTCATCATTTTAACTTGCTCTAATACCATTTTCATTGACCTAAACCATCTCTTGTAAGAGTTATATTCTGGTATCGCACAACAGTTGTGAGTCATGATATCTCGTGCAATGTTGAATCTAGTGCCCTGTCCTTTTAAACTGACTGTTGCTTTTGGCTTCCAGGAGTCTATAGGACACGTGTCTGAAGTCTGCATAGTCATTATTTCTATTCATACAAGGGTTGGAATAATCCGTCTGTTGAATACCCAGCTTTTATAAACCATTGCAGCTACTTGTTTACATGTGTATTTAGTTGAGAATTGCCAAAGTAATCTAGCCTGGAAAGTGAATTTATTGCCAATTTAGCTATCTAACAAGTTTAGTAATGTACAAAGCTGTTAGATTAACAGACTACAACTTTGTACCATTCTTTTCATATGTTGCTGAGAATATACTTTTACTTACAAAACTATAACCACATCCAAACATGTGGTACTAATTTAGAAATAATAAAAGTGGTTGCTTTAGGCATTATCAGCGGACACATCGAGACAACTTGCATTAACACATTACATCCTTAAACAGAACTGAGTTTGCTGCAGAGGGAATTTATAGTAGGTTATATTTAAATAGTGGTTGCTAAGTTACACTAGTTTCATTAAAATAAAAGAAGACCTGATACAATGAGCAGTTGTTCTCAACCTTGCTTTTTTTTCTTTTCCTCTTCCTTGATGTTTCCCCATTCTGTAAGTAAGTAAAATGTCATATTGTGGATTGGTGCAATATAGCAGGAAGGTAAATGGGAATCATAAGTAACACAGTTCATTTATCTTACCTGCCCACTTTCTTCACTTCTTTTTTGAAGGGAGTACTTTAAAGATCTGATATATTAAGGAAATGAAAATTTGGTTAGGGTTGAAATGAGGAATCATCTTGGAAGGAGAGCTCTGCACTTGAACAAAGAGTTGAAAGGTATCTTATGCCCTTTTGAAAATGCTATTTGTAGCCACTAAACAGATATGAATGATTGCTGTTACAATTCCAGTGATCTAAATCAGGAAAACAGGTGCTGGAAAAGGATAGATAATGGCATTCATCTTGTCCATCAAAAATCCAGTCAAGTCCTTCAAGTTGCCTCAAGAAAAATAGTTAATCTCTTGTGGGATGCATGTGTTGCTGGCAAAGCCTACAATAAAACTCTGTGTTTGAATTGGTAGTGGGTCAGTAGTCCATGCGGTGAAGGTACGGTTAGTTGAGTTTTGACTATGTAGTAATGAAACAGTTGCAATGTGTTTGAAAATCAAGAATGCAGAATCTGGAGGGAATTGAACATGGTGGTGTCCCCGTGCACTTTCTGCTCTTCTCCTTCCGGGTGGTGAAAGAGTTGAAGTTGGGTGCTGCTGTTAGACCTGAGCAACTTGCCACTTTACATTTTGTGGGTGTACCTGAGAGAGTAAATGTTTTCAGCAGGTAGTTGATGCCATTCCAGCAGAAGGATTTGTCCTGGATGTGTTGTTGGAGTAGGATGCTGAAGAAAATGACAGTGGAAATGATTTAGAGAGTTGGAAGTTGAGTCATCCTTGTAGACTTCCAACAACTTCCAATCTGTTTCTGTATCTTTATTATGTTCCTGTATCCATATGTGGTTGCTGCCAATTCTGTGTTCTCTATCATGCGGTAACTTTTCACTTCCCTACATTATATGCCATCTACCACCTTCTCATTCACTTGGGTAGCCTGTTAAGTCTCTTTAGACCTTTCTCACAGATTGCTTTTTGTTTAATGTTGTTTCCATATGAACCACTGGTACATCCTGCTGTCTTTTCATTTATCATTTATGATATTTCTGACATTATGGAGTCTATAATAACCAGCATCTGCATTAATGGTGCCTGCAGTAATCGGTGTTTGCATTGATCTAAATCATCAGATCCTCTTCTACTTCCTAAATTTCTGGTCTCCACATTGACCACAAGTTCTCCAACCTCCATTATGGCCACAGCCACTGGCCACTAGCTGTCTACCCTCACAGTCCCAAACTGGCCTGTTGTTTTCAACAAACCCTGTGTTAGAAAACTATCGCATCCCTGTAGTCCTCCAGGGGATGTGCACAGAGAGAAAAAATTGTCAGTAATTCAAAATACTCAAGTGGCATGAGTTAATTTAACCATCAGGACTTGGAGATTGCTGGTAATACCAACATTTATTTTGCCCATTCTAGATTGGCTCTGAGAGTCAAATACATTAAGGTTCTGGGACACAGGAGAGTGGTTTCCTACCTGAGAGGACAAGAATTGGTTGGGTTGTAGAACAGTCCAGTAGATCTGTGACTGCCATTACTGAGATTTGCTCTCTCTTTAAATAATTCAAAAGTCATCTACTTTAAATTAATCTAGTCATGGAGGGATTCAAACATTTATCTTTGGATCAATCATCCAAATGTCTGGCTGTGACTCCAATTACATAACCACTACATCGATTTTAATTGACATGTTTTTTTAAGTGTTTGTAGAGTGTAAACTGTTTCCTACAACCCTATTTCAGAATCAGAATCGAAATCAGAATCAGACTTTAATCACCAAGTACCTATGCACATACAAGGAATTTACTTCCGGCAGATGTTGTCTCTCTGCTCATAACAATAATAATGATAAATATAAATGAAAATATAGATTATACATACAGGTAGTGCAATTTGAGCCAGATTTGATGACAGACTTTACAAATTACCTCAATTAATATACTTTTCTGCAATTTTGTTTGCCTTTCCACAATTCTCCCACAATGTTTTGAAAATCATCATACATTTTAAGTTTGGCTTTAGTAATTAATATAAATAGCAAATAGCTGAGGGCCTTCAACTGATCTCAGTTGTGCCCATCGAATAGCAGCTCCAAACTTGACAAAGGCCCATCTGTCCCTACCTTGTTTTCAACCCAAACTAATACATTGTTCCCATTTTCTTGGGCCCTCTTTTAGTAGTTATTTTGCTTCAGCTATTCTATCAATTGCCTTACTGTAAGTCCAACCATAGTGCGTGCATTTGTTTCCCCTTATCTTCTAATTACATCCTCAAAACAAGCACTCTTGGGTTTGTCAAGCATTGCTTCCTTTGTTAAACCATGCTGACTTTGCTGAATCATACTATTATTTTCTAAAATGCCTTATTACCACATCCTTGATCATAAATTCCAGCTTTTTGCCAACAATGGATGTCAGCTGTGTGATTTCCCAGTCTTTCCCTCCTACCCTTTATTCTTGGTATTAAATAATCTGCCTTGCAATCTGCTATGACATTATCAAAACCTTGGGAATTTTGGAAAAAGGAAATAGTATTTGACAAATCTGAGTGTTTCTTTTTTTGGAGGATACATTGAACAAGTAGGAAACCAATGATTATATCAATAGATTTGGCAGTGAACTCTTTCAGATCCATAGGAAGCAATGTGTCAGGTTTGCTGGCATTTAGTCCCATGATTTCCCCAGATTTTTTTTCTATGTTGTGTTGTAAATGACTCTAAGCTCCTGCTTTCATTAACTCCTTCGGTTTTGCTCCATTACAGTTACATGCAGCTTCTGCAGTGAAAGCTGATACAAAATATTTGAAAATGCTCATTTAGTGCTTTGTTCTCTATAATAATTTTGAATCTATTGAATGAAAGACTGAAATTAGCTCTACTGAAGAACCGAATAAATTACATTAGTAGATATGTTCTATTTACAAAATTGATCAATGGTTACTTTCCTCTATCAGCACAAAACTGTTGAATAATAATGTTTGATGCTAGGTATTATCTGATGGTCAATTTGATGCTTGCTTTCTTTTATATGTAGATGAATGTTTTAATGTTTGTAGGAGCCATGTTTCTATTTTCTGTCCATTGGAGCCATATATCTATTTTTTGTCTGTATTGTAGTTTGTGGCAAGTTTATTATGGTAATTCGTCATGTAGGTTGGGGTGTGGTAGAAGCAAATGAATATTCTCATTTTGTTAGTTGCTTAGTTTTGTCTAGTGAAGAGTGAGTAAGCCACAGGGAATGATTTTTTTGTTGACCTGTCAATTAGACTGCTTAAATTTACTGACTTTGTTAGTTCTGATGTTGACTATTTCACTAATTGTAATGCTGAATTACACTAATTACCCTATTACACCACTTAGTATTGCTAATATTGCTAATAAACCATAAGCTAGATTGTTATATTGCTAATTTAGTTTTGTTAGTTTTTTATTGCTACAAGATCATTTGACTTTGCTGGTTTCATAATAAAGATTCAAGATTCAAGTACATTTATTATCAAAGCATGTATAAATTATACAACCTTGAGATTTGCCTGCTTACAGGCAGCCACAAAGCAAGAAACCCAAAAGAACCCAATTAAAGAAAAAAAAAGAATAAAAATAAAAATACAACACCAACACCCAATAGGCAAGAGAAAGCAGGGAGAAACACAAATCGTGCAAACGACTGAAGTGAACAACAACAATATTCTGAACCAAAACTGAGATTGAATCTACCTTTCTCGATTTGGAAATTTGTTATTTGGAAGCATGTCATACAGTGTCGATTACGCTGACTCAGACTCTCAGCGGTTTTGGTTTGTTTTCAAGTAATCACTGCAATATTTGAATTTGCATTCTAAGAGTAAACACTGAAAAGAAAATGAAGGATTTCTGATATATAAATGCAGAAACCGATAAAATTAGTGAGCAGGTCAGGTAGCCTTTGTGAAAATATAAGCAGCTGAAATTTCATTTCAATGCTTTAAGTTGCTGAATGTTTCCAACAATTTTTTTTATTTCAGATTTTATTGTTTGCATTATTTTGCTTATTTATCAAAGAATTTAGAATGACCATTATCAAGTATTATGTTAGCTCTTCAACTGTTTGAATTTTTTTAAGAGGAGGGTTTGGTTGTTGACTTTGTCCAAATGCCACTATGTTAAGAGATTGTTATTGCTTCACCCATTCCAAATTTAAACAGAGCATTGAATATGTCATAGAGATTAATGATTTAATCACTGTTCACCTGCTTTGGCAATGATTTCAGCTTTGAAAATTCTGTTGGTACTGTAAGTTTTAAAGTACCTGTGTTGTTCTTGGCCATTTGATTGTTATCATAAGTTTACTCTGTGGCTGATAAATGGAAATACTGTTAATTAAGATATTTTTCTCAGCCTTCAATGGAGAGTAACACACAAAATGCTGGAGGAGCACAGCAGGTCAGGCCGCATCTTTTGAAGTAAATAAATGGTTGCTGATTCAGGCTGAGACCCTTCTTCAGGACTGGAAAGGAAGGGGGAAGACACCAGGATAAGAACATCGGGGGAGGGGACGGAGGACTGACTAACTAGAAGGTGAGAGGTGAAACCAGGTGGTGGGAAAAGTAAGAAGAAGAAGAATCTGATGGAAGAGGAGAGTGGACGATGGAAGAGGAGAGTGGACTATGGAAGGTGGAGGGGCACCAGGGGATGCGATAGGCAGGTGAGGAGAAGGGGTAAGAGACTGGAGTGGGGAAAACACGAAGAGGGAAGAGGGAAGGGGGAAGAGGAGAAAAAATTACCAGAAGGGGAAATTGATGTTCATGCCATCAGGTTGGAGGCTACCTAGATGGAATGTGAGGTGTTGTTCCTAAACCCTCATTGTGGCAAAAGAGGAGGCCGTAGACAGATATGTTGGAATGGGGATAGGAATTAAAATGGTTGGCTACTGGAAAATTCTGCTTTTGGTGGATGGAGCGATGATGCTCGTCAAACTGGCTCCCTCAGTTTAGGTTGGGTCTCACCAATGAAGTAGAGCGTGCCTGTGTGCTGGACAATGTGGAGATTAAGGAAGAAGTAGTGCTGGATCTTCTTAAAAACATTAAGATTGATAAATCCCCAGGGCCAGATATGATACATCCCAGGTTATTGTGGGAATTGAGAGAAGAGATCACAGGAGCATTAGCTATGATCTTTGAATCCTCTTTGGCTGCAGGGGAAGTGCCGGAGGACTGGAGAATGGCAAATGTAGGTCCCTTGTTTAAAAAAGGTAATAGGGAGAAACCTGGGAACTATAGACCAGTGAGTCTTATGTTGGTGGTATGCAAACTACTGGATTCTTAAGGATAGAATCTACGAGCATTTGGAGAAGTACAGTCTACTCATGGATAGTCAACATGGCTTTGTGAAGGGAAGATCGTGCCTCACAAGCCTGATTGAGTTTTTTGAAGATGTAACAAAAGAAATTGATGAGGGTAGGGCAGTGGATGTGGTTTACATGGACTTTAGCAAAGCATTTGACAAGGTCCCTCATGAGAGACTCATCCAGAAAGTCATGAGGCATGGGATAAGTGGAACCTTGGCTGTTTGGATAAAAAATTGGCTTAAAGGAAGAAAGCAGAGGGTAGTTGTGGAAGGAAAGTATTCTGCTTGGAAGTCGGTGACTAGTAGAGGGCCGCAGGGATCTGTCCTGGGATCCCTGCTATTTGTGATTTTTATAAATGACCTGGATGTAGATGCGGAAGAATGGGTGAGTAAGTTTGCGGATGACATGAAGATTGGAGGAGTTGTGGATGGAGCTGTAGGTGGTCAAAGGTTACAAGAGGATATAGACAGGCTGCAGAGTTGGGCAGAAAAATGGCAGATGGAGTTCAATCCAGACAAGTGTGAGGTGCTGCATTTTGGAAGGACAAACCAGAAGACTGAGTACAGGATTAATGGTCAGTTATTTAAGAGCGTGGATGAACAAAGGGACCTTGGGGTTCAAATCCATACATCCATCAAGGTCGCTGCACAGGTTGATAGGGTAGTTAAGAAGGCCTATGGGATGCTAGGCTTCATTAATGGGGGATTGAGTTCAAGAGTAGAGAGGTCAAGTTGCAACTCTACATATCTCTGGTGAGACCGCACTTAGAGTATTGTGTTCAATTCTAGTCACCTCATTATAGGAAGGATGTGGAAACTATGGAGAGGGTGCAGAGGAGATTTACCAGGATGTTGCCTGGTTTGGAGAACAAGTCATATGAAGCAAGGTTAGCAGAGCTGGGACTTTTCTCTTTGGAGCATAGAAGAATGAGAGGGGACTTGATAGAGGTCTACAAGATTATGAGAGGCATAGATAGGGTGGATAGTCAGTACCTGTTTCCCAGGGCACCAATAGCAAACACCAGAGGGCATATGTACAAAATTAAGGGAGGGAAGTTTAGGGGAGACATCAGGGGTAAGTTTTTTTTACACAGAAGGTTGTGAGTACCTGGAATGACTTGCCAGGGATGGTGGTGGAGGCTAAAACATTAGGGGTATTTAAGAGCCTCTTGGACAGGCACATGGATAAAAGAAAAATGGAAGGTTATGGGGTAGTGTGGGTTTAGTACTTTTTTTAAAGGATTATATGGGTTGGCACAACATGGAGGGCTGAAGGGCCCGTACTGTGCTGTAGTGTTCTATGGTTCTATGGAAGCTCATGGGGTGGTACTTGAGGACAAGAGAAACTATTCCTGTTAAGGTGGGGTGAGTGCAGATGTCTGGAAATGGAGGAGATGCAGGTGTGGGCAACATCAATGATGGATGAAGAGAAATCCTGCTGTTTGAAGGAGGAGGACAGCTTTGATGTACTGGAAAGGAAAGCCTCATCCTAGGAAGAGATGCAGTGGAGATGAAGGAACTGAGAAAAATGGAGACAGGAGACAGAAAGAGGCAAAGTCAAGTTAGCCTTAGGAATTGGAAATTTATAAAGAAAAATGTGAGGTGATAGTTTTTTTCCCAGAAAAGACAAGGAGATTGAATAAGAGGAGTGAGGTGTCAGAAATGGACCAAGTGAATTTAAAGGCAGGGTGGAAGTTAGAGGCAAAGTTGATGAAATTGACAAGCTCAGCATGGGTACGTGAAGCAGCAGCAATGCAGTCATCAATATAGCACAGGAACAGTTGGGAAGCATTACTGGGAAGGCTTAGAACATGGTCTGTTCTATGTAGCCAACAAAAAGTCAGGCATAGTTGGGGCCCATGTGGATGACCAAGGCTATCACTTGCGTTTGGAGAAAGTGACAGGAGCTGAAGGAGAAGTTGTTGAAGATGAGGACCAATTCTGCCAGTGGTGGTGGAGGGGAACTGATAGGGTCTTTTATTGAGGGAGAAGCAGAGAGTTCTAAGGCCTTTTTGATGGGGGATAGAAGTGCACAGGGACTGGACATCCATGGTGAAAGTGAGGCGGTCAGGGCCAGGGAACTGAAAGTTGTTGAAGAGATCGAGAGCATGTGAAATGTCGCAGATGTAGGGACTGAATGAAGGAGGAGAGAATGGAGTCAGGGTATGAGGGCCTGAGTTCAGTGGGGCGGGAGCAGCTAGAGACAGTGGGCCTACCCTGACAGTCAGGCATGTGGATCTTGGGTAGGAGGCAGAAATGAGCAGTGTGGGAAAAGGGAACTCTGAGTTTGGTGGCAGTGGGTGGGAGTTCTCCAGAGCTGAAGGGGTCAGTGATGGTGTCATAGACAATTTTCTGATGGTCTGGAGTTAGGTCCTTTTCAAGGAGTAAATAAGAGGTGTCTGCGGGTTGCCTCTTGGCTTCGGCAAGGTAGAGGTCAGTCTGCCACACTCTGTGCATACCCCCCTTTGTCTGTGGGTTTCAGTGCCATAACCAATGGCTCCAAATGCAATTACTTGGCTGCATTTACTGCTAACATTTTGTGTTTGATGCAGAATACCTAGCTCCCTCTGTATATACTGACAGTATCCCTGCCTGAAGATGATCTGCTTTTTTGATCCTTCTTCCTGAAGCACATGACCTTGCACTTTCACAATTAACATCGTTTGCCAGCTTTTTTGTTGACTCACTCTGTTTTTATCCTGCAACAATCACTTGTCCTTTCACCTGTTTGAGTCATTACTGAATTCGTTACTTCTGCCTACACCACCCTTGCTTCCATAATTACCCTTCTGAATCTCCAGTATATTTTTTTAAACACATTTTTCTTTATATACGCATCACTGGCAAAACCATCATATCCCTATTCTGTTGAGAAGGTGGTGGTGAACTGTCCCCTTGAAACACAATGCTATTAGGGAAGGGATTCACAATTGGCAACATTGCATGGCAGTGTATTTTCAAGTCAGGATGGTATGTTATTTGGACAGAGATGTTCCCATGCACCTAGTGCAGGGGCAGAGACTGCAGTTTGATGTATGGCCACCTTGTGCTGTAAAAATATGCAGGGCAAGTAACTGTAGACCATCCAGTATACAACTTTCTGTGCACTGGTGGTGTAGGGAATGAATATTCATTGTGATGTCTTGGGTACCAATCAGTCGGGCTGCTCTGCTGTGGGTGGTGTCAAGTTCCTTGACAGTTGTTGCAGTTGCATCCATCCAGGCATGTGGAGGGTATCCCATGATATTTCAGATTTGTGCCTTGAAGTTGGTGGAAAGGGTGTCAGGCAATGAATCACTTGCTTCAGGGCAGTCATTACCAAACCAGTTCTTGTGTTTTATGTGGCTGATTAAATTGAATTTCTGCTCCATTGTGACACCAAGGATGGCAGTGGTGGATGGCTTAGCATGTGGCCAGTGAGGTGTGACATCTGAAATCTAAATAATTTGCAAGGCACTTGAAGCCATCAGTGCTCATAATCACTCTTCACCATTTGTGCAATGACATGACAGGGCATTGATCTGATCGCTGATGTGGAAGCACAAGTGACAACAATGGGAGTGATCTGACTTCCAGTTAATCCATCCTCATTGCCAGTGTAAATGTGACAAGAAAGCCTTTGATGTGTATGATATATGGAACACTAGCTGCTTATTTGTACACAAAAACACTGATTATTAGGAGTCACAAACAGGAAATGTGTACTATAATCCTCAAAGATGAAATGTTATAACGTGGTATAATTATAGCACTTGGCAAATGGGTTGTTCAGTTGGCAAGAGCCAATTTTACATTGGACATGACAACTATAACCATGGCAACAAGGTCATTAAGATTACATTAAAAACTATACTAGAAATATGCTTGTTTCCAATGCTTAAAATATACTACAGTCTATTTATTAAGACCTCAGCTGGTTTTTGTACAAAACATATCTCAGCTCTTTCTTGGTATTACAGACAAAGCTGATCTCTTCTTTTTCTATGACTAGATTCTGATGAGGCAAGATTCTGTTATGTTCCTTGAGGATGTTGTTTGGCACCTCGTCTGCTTCACATCCCTTGGAGAACAACCACAACTAGTACAACGTGAATAAAAGTAATTGGGCCATCTGGAACTTCTCAACTTAATTTTTAGTTTTTCAAATGTAAATGAAGCACAGTATTTTTATCTCCTGATGAATGTTAAATGTAATTGTTAACTAAGTTGCCACAAGCTCAGACTAGCAGCTCCAAAATCCAGTATTGCTAAATTCTGCTGGCTAGCTGTAGGTAGTTAATAGTAAATAAATGGACATGGAAAATCATTAACATGAGATTCTGCCGATGCTGGAAATCCAGAGCAACACATGCAAAATGCTGGAGGAACTCAGTAGATCAGGCAGCATCTGTGGATAAACAATCTCTGTTTCAGGCCAAGACCTTCAGCAGGGCTGGGAAGGAAGGAGGCCAGATCCCTTGGTAAAAGATATGGCAAATTTAGCAATTGGCTGCCAATATAATAAATTGAAATGATATAATGTTACTTTCTTTTTTTTAACTTTTTTTATTAGTTTTTCAAAACATTTTACAAAATTAAAAACCCCAAATCCCAATGAGGAGCATTAATACAGAGCAAGGTTAAGCATACAATATCAATATGCTACAGAGGAAGAGAATTTAACAAAAAAGCACCTAAATTAAAGACAAGTGAGCTTAGTGTCCTCCCCAAACCCCACAACACAAGAAAAAAAAAACAACAATTCCAGACCAACCACCACACAATATAGAGAGTATAAGTCCGGACAGTCAAACTCCCAGACTGTGAATACACTTAGCAACAGAGGATAATAATGCCTACTACCAGAAAAAAAAAGGGAGCTGAAAGCAAGGGACCAAAAAGAAAAAAAAAACCCTAGTCAAGAGGAAGGTTATGAAAGTACTCGATAAAAGGCCCCCAGATCTTATGGAACTTTAAATCCGAATTGAGAACTGAATAATGAATTTTTTCGAGGTCCAAGCAGGCCATAATGTCGTTAAGCCATTGCGCATGAGTGGGCGGGGCAACATCTCTCCATCTAAGGAGGATCAAGCGTCTCGCCAGGAGAGAGGCAAAGGATAGTATTCGGCATTTGGTCGGACCCAGACATAAATCTGTCTCGCCCCAAAAACCGAACAGAGCAATTAAGGGGTTAGGTTCTAGGTGCTGATTCAGAATACCCGATAGTGTAGTGAAGACATCTTTCCAGAATTTCTCCAAGCTAGGACAGAGCCAGTACATATGGATGAGAGAGGCCACGCCCCTCTTGCATTTATCACAGAGCGGACTAATGCCAGGGTAGAATCGAGATAGTTTAGATTTAGACATATGGGCTCTATGAACAATCTTAAACTGTAAGAGACAATGGAGAGCACAAAGAGAGGTTGAGTTAACCGATTTGAGAACTGAGTCCCAGCTCTCCTCGGATAAGGAGATATTTAAATCCTGCTCCCAGGCCATTTTAATTTTATCCACAGGGGCCCGTCGTAAGGCTGCTAGTTTATCTTGGATAATTGAAATTAAACCTTTACCTAATGGATTAATGGAGAGAAATAGGTCCATAGCATTTTTCACAGGCATTTCAGGAAAGTTAGGAATTAAAAGAGCAGTAAAGTGTCGGATTTGGAGATATCTGAAAAAGTGAGCGTTAGGCAGGTTGAACTTAACAGAGAGCTGTTGAAAAGAAGCGAAGCGGTTATCAATGAAGAGATCTTCAAAATGTCTAATGCTCTTCCTGTACCAAACATGGAATGCTGAATCGAATGTGGTAGGTAAAAAAAGGTGATTATGTGCGACAGGGCTAGAAATGGAAAACCCCTGGAAACCATAGCATTTCCTGAACTGAGCCCATATACGCAAAGTGTGTCTAACCAGAGGATTAGCTATTGATCTGGGCAGACTGCTAGGGAGTGCAGAGCCAAGAAGTGCAGATATAGATAATTCTTTAGTGGAGCTCAACTCCATTGCCACCCAGTTAGGGCACTCAGGTTGACCGTGGAAGAAAGACCAGAAGGCAGCACAACGTATATTAGCTGCCCAGTAATATAAGCGAAAGTTAGGTAAAGCCATGCCACCCTCTTTTTTAGATTTTTGGAGGTGGATTTTATTAATTCTAGAGTGCTTATTCTGCCACAGATATGACAAAATAATAGAGTCTAAGGAATCAAAAAAAGATTTAGGAATAAAAATTGGGATAGATTGAAATAAGTATAAGAATTTGGGGAGAACATACATTTTGACAACATTGATACGACCTACCAAGGACATAGATAGAGGTGACCATTGTACCAGACTCTGTTTTGTAGCATATGAAAGATTGACAAAGTTTTCACGAAAGAGATCTTTAAACTTCCTTGTGACTGTAATTCCAAGATAAGTAAATTGATTATGGACTACTTTAAAAGGGAGATCACGAAATATTAGTTCTTGTGCTTCTTTATTAATTGGGAAAAGTTCACTCTTATGTAAGTTGAGTTTATAGCCAGAGATCTGGCTAAACTGGTCAAGAAGTGAAAACGTTAGAGGTAAGGATGTAGACGGATATGAGAGAAAGAGTAGTAGGTTATCAGCATAGAGAGAGACTTTATGCTCAACACCCCCTCTCCAAATCCCGGTTAGTTCAGGACATTTTCAAAATGCTATCGCCAGAGGTTCTATAGCCAAATCAAAGAGAAAGGGACTTAAGGGGCATCCCTGACGGGTGCCACGTTTGAGAATTAAATACTTGGGATTTCTGAAAATTAGTTAGAACAGAAGCAGTAGGACACAGGTACAGCAATTGGATCCAAGAGATGAAACTTTGGCCGAGGTCAAATTTTTCTAAGACTGCAAAAAGGCAGTTCCACTCTATACGATCAAATGCTTTCTCCGCATCAAGGGAGATAACACATTCAGGAGTCCCAGTTGGAACTGAGTATAAAATATTAAATAGACGCCGAATGTTAAAAAAAGGGAGACGGTTTTTAATAAAGCCTGTTTGGTCATCAGAGATAATGGAGGGAATAACGGTTTCTAATCTATGAGCCAACACTTTAGCTAAGA
Source organism: Hemitrygon akajei (assembly GCF_048418815.1). Lineage (NCBI taxonomy): Eukaryota > Metazoa > Chordata > Chondrichthyes > Myliobatiformes > Dasyatidae > Hemitrygon > Hemitrygon akajei. The sequence continues at coordinate 29,823,419 of NC_133140.1, forward strand.
TCTTTACATCAACATTGAGCAGAGAGATCGGCCTGTACGAGGAACACTCTGTTGGGTCTTTGCCCTTTTTTAAAAGAAGAATAATAGATGCCTCATTGAAAGAGGGTGGCAATTTGCCGTAGTTAAACGAGTCAGATAGTACTGAAAGTAACTGAGGAGAAAGAAGTGAGGAGAATGATTTATAAAATTCCACAGGGAACCCATCAGGTCCAGGAGATTTCCCTGAGGACAGTGCAGAAATTGCAAAAGATATTTCTTCTAGTGATATAGGCGCATTAAGTTTAGCTTTGAAATCAGATGAAAGTGAGGGGATATTCAGATTCTGTAAAAATTGATCCACAGAGATATTGTCAATCAGGGATTCAGAGGAATAAAGCCGAGAATAAAAATTTTTAAATGCGTCATTAATTTCTAAATGATCCGATGTAAAGTCTCTGTTCTCCTTCCGGATCTTTGTAATATGTTGTTTGGCTTTAGAACGCCTCAGCTGATTGGCTAGGAATTTACCAGACTTATCCCCATGAATGTAAAAATGGCTCTTGCTTTCGAGAAGTTGACGTTCGACAGGTTGAGTGGACAGAAGGTTAAATTTAGTTTGGAGTTCAACGCGCTTCTTGTATAATTCAGGGTTCTTAGTTTGGGCATATAATTGATCCACATCTTTAATCTGGTTAATGAGGTCTGCTCGATCTGCACGGGATCTTCTATTGAGATTTGCTGTGTAAGAGATTATTTGACCCCTCAAATATGCTTTCATGGCATCCCAGACAATCTGGGATGGCACTTCAGGTGATGTATTAGTGTTAAAATAGAAGGTTATCTGGTCTTCAATAAATTTTACGAAATCATCATCCAATAATAAAGTTGAATCGAACCGCCAGTGTTTGTTCCTCTGAGGGAGACCAGGAAAGTTCAGAGAGAGGGTAATTGGGGCATGGTCAGAAATCAGTATACTCTGATAGTCACAAGTGTGGGCAAATGGGATAAGTTGGTTATCGAGTAGGAAATAGTCAATTCTAGTGAAGGTATGGTGAACATGTGAGAAAAAGGAATAATCTCTCTCCGTAGGATGGAGGAAACGCCATATATCAGAGATACGACTGAATAACTAAGGCAGATTTGGTAGGTGATCTGGTAACAGAGGACGATCGGTCCAGTTTAGGATCCAACCAACAGTTAAAGTCACCACCCAATATAAGAGAGTATGAGTTTAAGTCTGGTAGTGAGGAAAAAAACCGTTCAAAAAAGTTAACATCATCAAAGTTGGGGGCATACAGGTTTGCTAGTGCAACTTTAGTGTTATATAGTTTACCAGAAACAATAATAAAACGGCCATTTGTGTCCGATATTTTATTATGGAGTTCAAAAGGAATATTTGAGTTAATAAGAATGGAGACTCCCCTAGCTTTAGCGGCAAAGGATGAATGAAAATGCTGACCCACCCACTTGGACAGAAGCCGGGAGTTATCGAAACAACGAATATGAGTTTCTTGAAGGAAAGCAATGTCAGCTTTGAGTTGTTTAATATGTGAGAATACCTTCCTCCTTTTAACAGGGTGGTTCAGTCCCTTTACATTCCAGCTCACAAATTTAAGTGCACTAGCCATTATCAATTACTAATGCATAAAAGGCAGCAGGCATATAAAAAATCAAGCGGTACAATAGCAGTCTGGGAGCAGAGATGTAAACATAGATTCGTAAGGTCAAAATATAAACATGTCCTAAACAATAAAGAAATGTTGGAACTGGAAAACCCACCCCACCCACACAACCCAAAACTAGACGGCTACCAAAACAAGTAGCTAGCTCTACCAAAAAAATTAACCCAAATACAACTTCCAGATCTGTGTCATTGACAGCAGTTCCGTATAAATGCTATAACAAACAGTAACTAGTTTATGCACTAGAAAACATAACTACAAATTAGAACACCTTCTGCCGAGATATACAACTTAATACAGAGAAAATCGGAAGAAAACCAAAACTAACCTACCCGCGAAATATTATAGAAAGATAAAGTAAGAGAAAGGGGGAAAAAAAAGGTAAGAAGGAAAAAGAAAAAAAGAGGAAGGGGAAAATTATAAATTCAAGACGAGTATTTATCAACCGTTTACCGAGAAGGGAGAAAAAAACATTCAGAGAATGGAAAAAAAAGGGGGTGAAGAAAAGAAAAAGATAAAATAAATAAGTATTTAAAACAGAGGAAAAATAAATCAGCAGTTGAACTGTGAACTGACAAACAGGGAGGCCTTCACTAAAGACTTCAAACCTCCAAAACAAGTTAGATTTAGTTGTAGAACTCTGTAGGTAAAGTTATACAGAGGTGAAAATAGATTACACACACACCAAATCCCGGGAGAGATTGTCAACAGCCTTTAGAGTTTCAGTGAATAATGTCTGAGTGATTCAAGTGAATTCCGAGTCCAGAGAAAGTAATTTTACTATGAGGAGTACTTATCCACCATTTTAGGAAGTCCGATCAGATTCCGAAGATGACTGGATAGTCGGAAGACTTGCCACAAACGCTTCAGCTTCCCTTGCTGATTTGAACCACTTGAATTCCCCGGTATTAGACTTGATTCTTAGGTCAGCAAGATTACGAAAGGAAGGTTTGAAACCATGATCAAAAAGCACTTTCATTACGCCTTTATACTCAGCGCGCATCTTTAAGGTCTGGGGTGCAAAATCTTCCACAAAGCGAATGGTTGTATCCTGGAAAGAAAAAGAGCCTCTGCGACGTGCCTCCACAATCAGACTGTGTTTTACCTGGTATTGATGGAAACACAAGATTACTGGTCGCAGACGGGTGCCCAGAATTCCGGGGGGAATGTTAACTCTGTGTGCCCGTTCGAGCTCGGGCGGGTTTGGAAGCAGATCCTTCCCGAATATCTCACAGAGAAACTCGGCGAAAAACTTCACGGTTGACCCCTTCTCAGTTGCCTCTGGTAATCCCAGAATTCTGATGTTGCAGCATCTGCTACGATTTTCGAGATCCACCATTTTGAAAAGAAGTTTATTAGATTTTTCCTCTAAGCTGGAACAGAGAGTCTCCAAGTATCGAACCCGACTTTCTAAAGCTTCAGAAGTCGAATCGATGCGAGATAAGTGTTCAGCATGTTTGTCCACTTTATCGTTGATCCGATCCAGTTTCTCTTCTAACTGATTGAAAGCGGTTTTAATTTCCTTTAAGATTTCGTCTCAGAGATTTGCAAGCGCCTCCATCGTCACGTCCGATGAGGTCATAGCTTCTTTTCTCCCGGATCTAGAACTCCTGCCAGACACTGCAGGCTAGATATATTCACAGGCAAGCAAGAGATACCGAAATAATTCCTATCTAAGCTTTATAAAATGGAGACATTTAGTGCAAAGGTAGCGACAGCAACGGACCAAAAGTTCGGAGCAGCCAAGCAATCGCCATCTTACCGGAAGTCCTAATGTTACTTTCTGATTTTATTTTTTAAAAAGTCATTCACTATTGTAACTTTTTGCCACAGATGAATATGCATTGAATGTAGACTTTCAGGACTGATTGCAAAGATGACGTGAAAGAAAGCCTCTATTTGCAGAATTATATCAGCACAAAATTTCAGCAGGATTATACAAAAATGGCAACACTATGGTGGGGATGGGCATGAGAGGGATTGTATGTAGAATGTGAGTTAATGCCCTGACAGATCTTCAAACAGTCAAATTGTCTTCGTTGGAGACCCTGCCTTGAGGAAAATCAATTGAAAAACAAAGCAGATTATTTTTAATTTGAATTTCCAATGGCGTTTATTTCGGCTTGTGGAAAGGGGCTGCGAAATATACTTGAAGTATAATAGTATGATTACTGAAAAGCTATGAAATGCCACCACACACAGACCAAGGGCATAAAACATCATATGCTGCCAGAAGTGATGTTGCCTAAGCATTTGTTTAAGGGTTTGACATGGAAACCAGAGAAAACAGTTGTATGGCTTGTTCAAAGTTACATCAGCCAGTCATATGGGGATTACTCTTTCTTACGTGATCTGTCAGATTGAGTCAGCCTTGGTAGTAAATCTAAATTCTTAATTAACTGATAATGAATTATATCCTTAAAGCTTTTAACCTTGGGAGGCTGATTGGGGTGCCTTCAATTTCATAAAGCAATTCTTTTAAACCTTTCTTTTTCTACTTAGATGCATTTGAGTTCAGTTTCTGTACCAGCCTTTGACTCATTTCTCCTGTTGGCTGCACTGAGCTGGTGAGCATCAGATCTGATGCAACACCTCTGAAACCGTGCAGAGTTTTCCTTTCTTCCAGATCCAGGCATCATAATTCTCAGCAGGAGATAATCCATGCTGACCAGCAATAAAACCACAGCTGATTTGAATTTCTGCTTCTCCCTGAAACTTGAATCTTGCTGAGCCGGAAATCTGGAACCAAAACACAGTAGGATAGAAACACCCAGCAGGTTGAGAAGTAACAGAGTCGATGTCTGTTAATACCGTTCAAATGCATTTGTGTGCTCCTGATCACCAAAGAATATTGGATCTCAAGCTCCTTTTGCACTCTTCGTTGTGACACACACACACACAATTAAGGGTCAATGTGGTCACCTATGTGTGAGGCTACAGGTGGTGAGTGAGATGTTAACTGAATTGTTTATGTGCTTGCTGAGGAGAAGGTTATGGAAGCTAAGGATTCAAGGGAGATGAATAGTGTGTATTGGAACATTTCCAGTGCTATAAGGAGGTGGTGCTGGTGGTCTAAAGGATAAATCTCTGGGGCCTGATTAAATGTATCCCAGATAATGGGAAGCTAGGAAAGAAATTGCACGTGCCCTGGCAGAGAGATTTTCCATCACCCTTAGCCATGGGTGGGGTAGGGAAGATCTGGAGGATGGCTAATTATTGTGCCTTTAATTAAGAAAGGCTGCGAGGACAAGCCAGGGAAGTGCACACTGATGAGTTTCACAACAGTGGTGGGAAAGCTACTGGAGGCGATTCTGAGGGACTGTACCAGCATTTGGACAGGCAAGGATTGATAAGAGATTGTGAAGACAGCTCTGTGCGTAGGAAATTGTGCCTCAGAAATTTGAATTTTTTTTGATGGAGTAACAAAGAAGATTGCTAAGGTAGGATGGCTGACGTTGTCTACATGGACTTTAGCAAGGTCCTGCATGATGGTTATGGGACACAAAATTGACTTGCCGGAAGGAGTCGGAGGTTTGTTACTAGGAGCCGAGGGCTGTAACTGGTGATGTGCAACAGGAATCCGTACAGGGTCCACTTTTGTTTGTTATCCAAACTAATAATTTGTTCAGAATGCTATTAATGTGGTTAGTCAATATGTAAATGACACCAAAGTTAGCGATGATGGATCTACCATCAGAGTTCAAAACTACCTCCCTATTCCTCTTTGGCACTATTTATTTTTTTTAACGCCTTGCACTGGACTGTTTTTAATCACTGTCCATGATATTAAAAAAACAGATTCTGATTTAAAAGCAGGTGTGTGTGTTGTTCTGACTTAAATGTCTGAAAAGGATATGTGTAAGCACTGACGGAGCAGAGCACTTTGAAGAAGGTTATCCAACATTACAAAAGGATCCAGATGAATTGGTAAAGTGTGCCAAGAAATAGCAGATGGAAATGAACTTGAGAAGAGTTGATTTTGGTAAGTTGAGCCTAGGGCATGATTGTACTGTAAATGGGAGGACCCTTGAGAGTATTAAACAACAGAGGGACCTAGGGGTACAGAAAACAAGGCATTTAGCATGCTTGCTGTCATCAGTTAGGATATTGAATACAAGAGTTGCGTTGTCACATTGCAGCTGTTCAAGTCGTTGATGAAACCACACTTGGAGCATTGTGTGCAGTACTGGTTGCCATTTATAGGGAGGATGTCATTAAACTGGAAAGGACACAGAAAAGATTCACCAGGAAGTTACAGGGACAGGAAGGCTTGAGATACAAGGAGAAACTGGGACTTTTTCCCCCTGGAGTGTAAGAGGCTGATAGGTGACTTGATAACATGATGAAAGTGAATGGCCACAATGGCTTCCCCCGGCAGAGAGTCTAACAGCAGAGGACATCCTCTGTGAGAGAGGAAACATTTAAAAGGAACTTTTTTAACATTAAAGGTGGTGAGTATATATATGGAACAACTTATCAGAAGAAACTGTAGGTGCAGCTACAATTACAATGAACTAATTAGACAGATACATGAATTGAAAAGCTTCAGAGAAGTATCGATCAATTGCAGGGGAAATGGGACCAGCTCAGATCGACATTTCTGTTTAGCATGCTCCTCCACCCTATGTATCTCTAATTTATGTACCTTCTTTCCTCCAGTAGTCCTCACTAGTGCCATTCCCTTCACCCACATCCACCTCTCTCCCATCCTCCACCCTCACCCACCTCTCAGTCTCCCTTCTCTCTCACCCTCTCTGCAGCCCTAACAACCTCTACCAGCCTCTTCTCCATCCCACCCTCACCCGTCCTCTTCCCAAAACCCACCCTCCCCTGTCCTCTTCCCAAAACCCACCCTCCCCTGTCCACTTCCCCAAACCCACCCTCCCCGTCCTCTTCCCCAAACCCACCCTCCCCGTCCTCTTCCCCAAACCCACCCTCCCCCGTCCTCTTCCCCAAACCCACCCTCTCCTACTCCCTTCTCCATCCCACCCTCCCCCGTCCTCTTCCCCATCCCACCCTCCCCCGTTCTCTTCCCCATCCCACCCTCCCCCGTCCTCTTCCCCATCCCACCCTCCCCCGTCCTCTTCCCCATCCCACCCTCCCCGTCCTCTTCCCCAAACCCACCCTCCCCGTCCTCTTCCCCAAACCATCCTCCCCGTCCTCTTCCCCATCCCACCCTCCCCTGTCCTCTTCCCCATCCCACCCTCTCCCACTCCCTTCTCCAAATCCACCCTCCCCCGTCCACTTCCCCAAACCCACCCTCTCCACCCCCTTCACCAAACCCACCCTCTCCACCCCCTTCACCAAACCCACCCACTCCACCCTCTTCTCCATCCCACCCTCCCCCACCCTCTTCTCCATCCCACCCTCCCCGTCCCCTTCTCCAAACCCACCCTCTCCCCCCTCCTCCTCTCCCGCCCCCTTCTCCAATCCCACCCTCCCCGCCCCCTTCTCCAATCCCACCCTCTCCCGCCCTCTCCAAACCCACCCTCCCCCGTCCACTTCCCCAAACCCACCCTTCTCCGGAGCTTATGCCATCCTCCCTCACATCCTCCATACCCTGCCTCCTCAATAGTTACTTGGTTCAGAATATTTTGACACAGTGTTAAAAGAGCTTAGTGGCTATTTTAAGGAGTACGCAGAACGTTCTTACTTTGTGGGTGAATGAAAGCTGCATTCTTTCATACTGAATGTACTGTGCCCGTTACCATGTCAGGTGCTGACTCTCTTTTTCCAGCCTATCATTCGGAGCATTTTTCCTCACTATACATTGGTTTAAGAGTAAAATCCCAGACAGAGGGTGATCTGGTAGGAGTTACTTCAATTTTCCATTTTTTGTTAAACATTTTGCCTATTGGAGAAAGTTCTTGGCATATAAAAGAGGAGGCAAATTAAGTTCAGCAGATAACTTGTCTCAATATGCTAGACACAGGAAGGAACAACATTACTGCATGTGTCTGTTGTGTCTGCACAATTGGAGCCTGATGAGAAAAGAAATTAGGGTTAAGGTTTTGATGTTGCATTTTTAGAAAATTTAGTGCATAGAAAGTGATTATTGAGTTGAAATGCATATTTAGTCCACATCACTCTTTTCTCTGAAGTTATTTTCCTCCTTCAAGTATCTTTCTTATTTTCTTTTGAAATTGACAGCTGAATTTTTCTCAGCTCATTTTCAGACAGTTATACACAATTTGCTTCAGGAATAAACTTTCCTCTGGTCCCTAAGGCTACGTCCACACTAGACCAGATAATTTTGAAAACGTCGGTTTCGCGTAAAAATGATAGGCGTCCACACTAAGCGTTTTTAAAAATAGCTCTGTCCACATTAAAACGGATATTTCAGCAAATCTCCTCCTACTGCGCATGCGCAGGACACATCTACCGAAAACAAACGACATGTTTGGTGTCAAAACTCGCCGTGAAAGACTTGCTGTGCGTTTGTCCAGTTACAGACTAGAAAAACTTAAACGACGGACAGCTGTTGGCTCTCGTGCAGGAGGACTTAAAAGTAAAAAAAAAACAAATACTGGAGCGTATGGAGGCAACCGACAGGGAGTTCATGGACAGATTGACCCGGCTGACGATGAACATTGAAAAACTGACGAACTCTGTTGCATTAATAAAGTACCTTGTTAAATGTATAGAACATGTCTGCATCAGTATTATCTTGTGTTTCCATACAATGTTACATTAGGCTGTTACACATCTATTGTCAGAGAAGTACTTGCATAAATAGGTAAACCACCTTCATACGAGCAAGGACAGAAAACAGGGCAAAGTGAGTATACTTATTTATTCAGTAAGTTATGGGTCAAAGTATTTGGTGAGTACATTTCTAACTCTTCTGGCTTCAGTCTCGTTGCCATCTGTTCTGAAATTGTTAGGTTACGTTCAAGAAAACAATGAAATAGCGTGCGGCCATCTGACAGCGTTTTCAGATTTCTCCGGTTACCCCATCCACACTGATCTGCCCGAGCGGTGTTTTCAAAAGTACACACCCTGGACAGCGTTTCTGAAAAGCTCTGTTTTCAGGGGATGAAAACGCCGTTTTAGTGTGGACGGAGGGTAAAAACGAAGAGAAAAAGCTTCGGTTATGGATTTACCCGGTATAGTGTGGATGTAGCCTCAGTGTAAGAAGAGATGGTAGCAGCCAATTTGCAGACTGGAAGATCACACGCACTACAAAATGATAATGACCAAATAATCAGTCCTCACTTTTTTTAAAAAAAGTCATTGAATTGCTTTTATCACGAAATCATCAAGAATTTATTACAGAGGTAGAGTCTCTCTTGCGCTTTCACTCTCTCTCGCATCCCCTCTCACACTCTTTCTCGCTGTTTCCTGTTCCCTTAAGGTTAGACACTCTATGCTTGGGGTAAAAGACTATGACTATCTATCCTGTCAATGCTCCTCATATTTTGTATTCATACTTCTCAAGGTCACCACTCAGTTTCCTGTTCTCTGTTGAGACTAAACCCAGTTTATCCAATCTCTCCTTTCTAGGCAACAACCTGGTGAATCTCTTCTGCATTCTTTCTCATAAATTCTTACAGAATGGTGATCAGAACCTCATAGTCCTAGTGTGACATAATATTCTGTATGTGGACAACATGATGTACCAACTCTGTTTACTGTAGCCTGATATAATCAGCAAATTGTGTGGTATAATGTATAAAAGTGTTTTTCATCTATTGGGCTTGCTGCACTAGATACACAAGAAATAAATGAAGGAGAAGGTGGGTGAACTAGTGAGCCTCCTAGACAGGCAAACCTCTCATCAACCCCACTCTTTCTACTTGGGGTCCCAGGATTCTTTTGGATCTGTCTTGAATAAAGTCATTAAACACCTACAACTTTTTGAGATGCAGCATCCCAAACATTCATATACATTTGAATAATACCTATACTTTTTAAGTGAGACAATGATGCTCCATTCTGATCTCTAACTTGAGGGCACAACTTCTCAACTACTACCCTGTCAGACTTTCTGGCATTTTAATGAGCTCACCTCCCATTCTTCTAAATTTCTCTGCAATTTCTGTCCTTTGCTCCAGTTCCCTTTAGATATTATGTCAGGTGTAAATTTTAAGTCAAGAAATTTTGCTTTCCCGAGTTATTTGGGAGAATAGATCAAAAGTTAATATATGGAAGTTGATCAGGGATCAGATATGATCCCATTGTATTTGTTGGGGCATTGAATACAAAAGTAAAGAGGTTATGCTCCAACTTTATGAAAACTTAGAACTCAACTGGATAATTGCGAGAACTTGGATAATTGCAAGCTCTTCTGGTCACCAAGGGATAGGAAGGATGTGTATTGTTGGAGAGGCTGCAGAGGAAATTCACCAGCTCAGGGATAGAACAGCTCAGTTAAGAGAGATCGGAGAAACTAGGTCTGTTCCAAGATAGTGTGGAGATTATGTGGGTAGGTCACCAAACTACTATATATTCTACTGTTAAATTCCTTTTAAGAGACATATTTTTGAACTATCTAAACAAACCAGTGATTTTACAACCTCCTGAAGGACTTGGCAAGCTTGACTCTCAGAAATGTAGGAATGGCACCATGAAGAAATAGTTGTTTGGCTATCATTGCCAGAAGAGAGGGTGGAAGAGTGATTGGAGAGGATTTCAAGCCAGATTAAAGCATCGGGGCCTGGAAATGAAAAATGAGCTGCCACTACCATATGCCAGCCAAGATCCCCCACCTGAGCTGTCCCATCTGCCAGTGCTTGACCTGTCTGCCTCTCTTCTCACTACTAATAGTATGGGAGGGAGGTGCAGGGGTCTTGGGTACCACACTGCCAGGTTCGGGAGCAGTGTTCCCCTACAGTCGTTGGGCTCATGGGCCAGCTGCACTCACCTCTGTGCTGAACGGACTCTGCAGGCTGTGGTCTGACTTTCGGGGTCTCACCGCTTCATGTTCTCTGTATTATTTGTTTATATTTTTTACTATTTGCACAATTTGTCCTCCTTTGCACATTAGGTGTTGGTCAATCTTTGTTATGAGTGGTTTTTGAGGATTCTGTTGTATTTGCTTGTTTTCTTGTGGATGTCTTAAGAAAGTGCATTTCAAGGTTGTATATTATATATGTACTTTGTGTTTTGAACTTTGGTTTCCCTGGAACGGAAGAAGGGACATGGTTGAGGTATGTAAAAACATTGAGAGGTATAGGTAAAGCAGACTGCAAGAAACTTATTTCCAAGTCAGAGAGATAAAACCAGAGAACATAAATGTCGGGCAATGTGGAAGACAATAGACAATAGATGCAGAAGTAGACCATTCGGCCCTTCGAGCCTGCACCACCATTCTGAGATCATGGCTGATCATCTACTATCAATACCCGGTTCCTGCCTTGTCCCCATATCACTTGATTCCCCTATCCATAAGATACCTCATCTCATAAGAGATTCAGAGGGGATAAGAGGGTGACAACCTTTACTCAAGAGGTAGCAGGTACTTGCAGTGCACTGTGTGTGAGAGAGTGGTTGTAGCTGAATTTCTGTCAGCATTTAAGTGAACACTTGAATCACTAAAACATGGAGGGCTATGGACGAAGTGCTGGGCATTTGGGGTTATTTCAAAAGGCACCCACTGGTTGGTGTGGATGAGTTAGGCTGAGTGGCCTGTTTCCAAGCTATGTGATTCTGCGAAAGGCAAGCTTGAGGATCTGAGAATCTTCTCATCTCAGCAATCAGTCTTTTTAATCTTTGTTGCACTCCCTCAGAGATTAGTTGTATCCTTCCTTCTTAAGAGACCCAGTTTGTACACAGTATCCCAGGTGTGCTGTCAGTAGAGCTCTGAATAATTGTAGGAAGACTTCTTTATGTTAGTGTCCCTCTCTCATTGTTATAAAAGTCACAATACCACAACTAATACCTTATTATTTTCTGTCATACTCCCAGTTGATTTGTATTGAATTTGTAGCTAGTACTGATAGCACTGGTGTTTCTCAGTTTTTAAAAATAAAGTCTACTTTTCTGCTTTAGTTAAAATAGATAATTTTATGTGTCCATATAATGCTGCATCTATGACCTTTTTCTCAATAATTGAACCTGGCCATCTCCCATTGCAGCTTCTTCACATCTCCTCCATTACTGATTGTCCCACCTCATCCTGCAGTCTCAGCCTGCTCCAGATCTCTGTACACTTGGTCCTCTCATCTAAGTTAGTGATATCAGTTTGCTGATTGGGAACAATGACTCTTCCTTTTGGTGCTTTTACTGGGTTTGCTGCCCTTAACTTCTACAGGACTTAAGGCTGGTGACATCAGTGCCAAATGCAAGTGGCTCCTGGTGCTGTTGTCTATTGATGCTCTTTCCAATCAATTGAGATGCTATGATAGAGATTGTGAGATCTGTCTAAAACCCATACTTCTCCAAATCTCCATTTCTCTAATTAAACACCACCCCAACTAAAATGGTAGATGGTTTCAAGGACTCCCTTTCTGGATCTGCTCCTGGACTTCATGGAAAATTTCAACAAAAGCATTGGAGTAGAACCAGAGATAAAAACAGTACCTGGAGCACTAGTCTTGAAGGACCTGAATACTGTAGTTCAAAACTGCATCTGTGGGGAACGTGACTACTTTGGCACAGAAATGTTGAATCAGTCACCTCTCTGTCTATGAATGTTGTAACCAAAACCAAATAATGCTGTCATATCCTGCCCTCCATTCACAATTTGACTGCAGTATTTGAAAAGTGAGCACCCTCTCCAAAAACACTCAAGGTGTTTATGAAACTTAAATGTCTTTGGCCATTCACCTGATGTCGTCGCTTACAGTATATGTATGTTAAAATAGCTGATAACCTGAGCAATGATACTTCCACCAGTTTACTCAACACATGCCATCTGAAATTATCAATTTACTATTTTTCTATCCATTAACCAATCCCTAATCCTGGAATTAGCCAAAATTCCATGAAATTTAATCACATATTAATAATTCCCTGTGTGACACTCTCTCAAATGCTTTCTTAAAATTCAAAAATCTATCAGTTTTCCTTTTATATAGCTTGCACTAAACACTCTCAACAAAACATTAAATTCCTTATTGTACAGAATTTCCCTTTCATTAAACCACAATTATTGTTCTTGTGATAAACCTACTATTTAAATATACAATGTTTTGGCACTCTTAAAGAAATCTTAAAAATACTTTATTAAATGATGCAATGATAAAGGTCCAGCAACACACACAAAATGCTGGTGGAACGCAGCAGGCCAGGCAGCATCTATAGGGAGAAGTACGGTCGATGTTTTTGGGCCGAGACCCTTCGTCAGGACAGATAAAGGTCTTACTGTTGCATTGGCTACTAGCAGATTTTATCCTTTGATGATATGCAAGTATATTTTAGTAAAATTTAAGATAATTAACATAATGCACTAAACCAGTCCAGATTTTCCATTGATTCTATCCAGAGCAGAATGTTGACTCCGTTATTTGCAGACTTGACTTACCCTCTTGAATGATTAGAAGGAATTTTATCTATTCAGAATGTGAATCTTTAAGGAAATATATGAAGTTGAATCCTGATTGCTTTCTTTTCCTTCTCAGTCCTCAAAAAAAATTACTAGTGATCTTTAGAACTGAGATGTTCATATTGTAGCAAATGGTGAAGCAGCAATACAAATCAGTGTCTTTCTCAAATGTCAGGTTTATGAAAGGACTGGAATTTCTCAAGCTCAGTGCTGCAGACATCTCTCCTGAGGTGGGTGATAGGACAGTGGGAATTTGGGCACACAAGAGTCCTCAAGCAAGCAGAGTAATCAATTACATAGAACAATTCAGAAAAAGAGCAAACCATGCAGTTTTGAAATAAACCATGATTTCAAGCTAACATTGTAATCGTTGATAGTTAATGGGTATCCTTAAGCAATGCAACAAATGTCTCTTTTCTTCCTGGCCTTTGCAAGACTGTGGAATGTCACCTTTTCTTTTAAGCACAAAATCTAATTGGAGTTAAATTCCAAAACATAGAGACAATATGAAATAATAATTAAAATGTCATTGTGATGCCTCTTAGAACTTCAAATGAACTTTTATCTTGTGCACTTAAATGGCAAGAATAACAAAGGAGTTGCTGCAATTTGAGAGGGGGAAGCATAACTCACATGTATCAGTATTGCAATGGAATAAAGGAAATTACAGAGACATGAGAGAGGAGCTTACCCAGGTGCATAGGAGGAGGTTACTGGTGGGGATGACGGCAGAGCAGAGATGGCTGAGGTTTCTGGGAATAGTTCACAAGGTGTAGGATACATATGCCCCACAGAATAAGTAGTTCTCAAATGGCAGGGGTAGGCAACGGTGGCAGACAAGGGAAGTTCAGGACTGCATGAAAGCCAAGGAAAGGGCATATAATCTAGCAAAGGTCAGTGGGAAGTTGGGTGATTGGGAAGCTTTTAAAATCCAACAAAAGGCAACTAAAAAAAGCTATAAGGAGGAAAAAGATGAAATATGAGGGCAACCAGCCAAGAATATAAAGCAGGATAATAAAAGTGTCTTCAGTTATATAAAGGGTAAAAGGGAGGTGAGAGTTGCTATTGGACGACTGGAAAATGATGCTGGTGAAGTGGTAATAGGGGACAAAAATGGCGAATGAACTTAATGGGTACCTTGCATCAGTCTTCACTGTGAAAGATATTAGTTGTGTCAGGGAGCAGGAGTGAGTGCCATTGCTATTAAAAAGGGAAATGTTCTAGGCAAAGACAAATTTCTTAAGGTGGATGTCACCTGGGCCAGATGGACTACATCCCAGAGTCCTGAGAGATGTTACTGAAGAGATAACAGATGCATTGGTCGTGATCTTTCAAAAATCATTTGATTCTGGCATGGTCCCAAAGGACTGGAAAATTGCAAATGTCACTCCACTCCTTAAGAAGGGAGGAAGGGGAAAAAAAATTATAGGTCAGTTAGCTTAACCTCAGTGGTTGGGGAAGTGTTGGAATCTATTATTAAGGATAAGGTTTCGGGGTACTTGTAGACTAATTAAAAAAATGTCAAAGTCAGCATGGTTTCCGTAAAGGGAAATCTTACCCAACAGATCTGTGAGAGTTTTTTGAGGAAGTAACAAGCAGAGTGGACAAAGGAGAGGTAGTGGATATCAATTACTTGGATTTTTGGAAGGCATTTGATAAGATGCCACATATGAGGTGGCTTAATAAGATAAAATCCTATGGTGTTACAGGAAAGATACCGGCATGGTTAGAGGAATGGTTGACAGGTAGGAGGCAGTGAGTGGGATTAAAGGGGGCCTTTTCTGGTTGGCTGCAGTGACTAGTGGTGTTCGTCAGTGGTCAGTATTGGGACCGCTACTTTTCACATTGTTTGTCAATGATTTGGATAACAGAATTGATGGCTTTGTGGCAAAGTTGTGAATGATACAAAGATAGGTGGAGGGGTAGGTAGTGCTGAGGAAGCAATGTGATTGCGGCAGGACTTGGACAATTTTGAAGAATCAGCAAAAAAGGTGGACGATGGAATGCAGTGTTGGGAAATGTATGATAATACATTTTGGTAAAATAGTGCGGACTGTTATCTAAATGGGGAGAAGGTTCAAAAATTAGATGTGCAGAGAGACTTGGGAGTCTTCGTGCAAGACTCCCAGAAGGTTAATTTACAGGTTGAGTGTGTGATAAAGAAAGCAAGTGCAACATTGGTATTTATTTCAAAGGAGATAATGCTGAAACTTTATAAGACACTGGTCAGGCTGCACTTGGAGTCTTGTCAACAGTTTTAGGCCCCATATCTCAGAAAGGACGAGTTGTCATTGGAGAGAGTTCCGAGGGGCTCACAGGATGATTCCGAGAATGAAAGGGTTAACGTATGAGGCACGTTTGGCAGCTTTGGCCCTGTACTTGCGGGAATTTAGAAGAATGTTGGGGGGGGGGGGGGGTTCTCAATGCAACCTACCGAATATTGAATGGTCTAGGTAGGGTGAATGTGGAGAGGATGTTTCCTATGGTGGGGCTATCTAGAACTAGAGGGCAGAGCCTCATAATTGAGGGGCAACCTTTAGAACAGAGGTAAGGAGGAATATTTTTTAGCCAGAGAGTAGTGAATCTGTGGAATGCTCTGTCACAGACTGCGATGGAGGCTACGTCCACGGGTATATTTAAGGCGGAAGTTGATAGTTTCCTGATCAGAGTGGGCATCAAAGGATGTGGTGAGAAGGTAGGTGTATGGGCTCAAGTGGGATCTGGGACTGGCCATGTTAGAATGGTGGAGCGGACTGAATAGCCTAATTCTGCTCCTATGTCTTATGGCCTTATGGTCTTTCTTTTGCTGATAATCTGATGAAACACTTGGGACGTTTTCACCCTGCACTAAATATGCTATACCTGAATTGAATGTAAAATTATATGAATTTATGGGAGCGGAGTACATCAAAAGGAAACTTCAGAGTGCCTTGGCGTCCAAGAGGACCACAACTCTATCATAGAGTTTGGGGGCCTGCGTGCCTCAATGACCTAGAGAGCTACAAATGTTGGCTGGAGTTAGCGCCTTGTACTTTGGTGCTTGGTAGGGTCACCCATACCAAACAGGTCAAAGGGTAGAGGCCAGACTAAGAGTGGTCCGCCAGTCCTCCAGGTTCAGGCTTTCAGCTCGGGGCTAACAACGTGACTGGTCAAAAACAATTGTTACAGAAGCAGCAATGAAAAATCTGACTATATCTGTGTGCAATGGTATTCAGAGAGAAATGGAGGAGCTTCATTGCTGCCCTGAGCACCAGCCAAGTAACGGGCAGTAAGTAAGAAAGAGTGAATTGGGGTTCTACTTGACTAATTAATCATTTCCTTTTTCACTTAGCAAAGGGAGGCGTCCCACCCTCATCCTCCGGACACAGCTGTCGATACGGGTTCATGCCATTATAGGTAAGTGAAGTATTCTACTTTTGCAGGTGTTGGATCTTTTAAGTGAAATAAACTTTGGTTGCATGATGTATTTCTTGTATGCATGTAAGTCAAAATGTTACAAATTAGACTTTTTGTCTCCTGAGGGGAAAATAGGAAACAGTTGAATAGCATGTAGCTGTAAGAATATTGTCGTTTGTAAGAATGGTATGAAAAGAGTAACTGTTGAAATGAATTATTTTGGATCAATGACATATTCGGCAGCTGGTTCTAATATGGTTGTATGTTATAACATACTGGCATCATTTTGTTTCAGATAGCTTGATGCAATGCCAAGGACAAGGGTAGCACCACTTTTGAGGGCTATGACCATGCATTAATTTATTTTGGCTTAAAATACACACTGCTGTTTATATAGAATGCTGATGTTTTTTCCATTTGGTCAGATTAGATTCTTTTTTTTCTTGCTTGTTTCTGCCTTTATCTGGAAAACTCAGCTGGGGTCTTGCTTCCTCATTTCATATATTAGCTGCCACAGAGGAAACTCATCCCCCTGAATTATTTCCTCTTGATATGACAGCAAATGTGGTTAATCTGCAAAGTATTCCCTCTCTTTCCAAGTTTCTCCAATTGTCTTTTCTCTGCTATAAGGCACTGATGGTTGCTAAGGCACAATTCAATGGTAAACAAACCAAAAGATTGTATGTAAGCAGAGCCTCTGATAACTTTGGGGCACTTCAAAGCACCTTGCATTTTTGTTCTTTGAACAGTAATTACTTTAATGCCAGAAATCATGTTTTTTGGTATGGATGTATGTGCTCATTTCAAAAGACCATCAATACCCAAGAGCAACTCCATGAAGTGTTCTGGCAAGATATTTGCTGTGCCATTTTCTTTAAACTACATTTAACTCCTCTGGGAAGTGATCTCAAAACTTACCTTTTAGCAAATCTGATTTGCAAGTTTTGCATGCCAGGAAGATAAAACAGGCATGACTTTGTAATATAGAGACTACAGCAAGTCTTAGGCACATATCAATGACCCACAACTGACACTAGGAGAAGGAAAAGATGATTTATTTTTAGTATTTACTGAAAAAACCCTACTTCTCAGTCGAAATAATACAGCAGTGTGCAACAGGGTGTTGGACTTTGTAACAAACAGATCTCAGAGAGTCAGGATGCAGATCCGCTCCTCCCTCCCCATCATCCTCCACATCAATGCCCTCCTCCCCAGGGCTGTGTGCTGAGCACATTGTTCTACACTCTGCTCACATATGACTGCATGGCCAAACACCCGAGTATTCACATTGTCAAGTTCACTGATGACATGACAATGGTGGGGCTCATCACCAACAACGATGAGACTGCTTATAGAGAGGTGATGGAAAGTGCATGAGGCTTAGTACCAGGCAAATAACCTCTTCCTCGGTATTGACAAGACAAAGGAGATGGTTATCGACTTCTGAAGAACTCACACCCCACTTCACAACGGCGGCACAGCAGTGCGAGCAGTTTCAAACACTTTGGAGCACACATCTCACACAGCCTCTCGTGGTCCTGGAACGCTTCCTCCACAGTTAAGAAAGCTCACCAATGCCTCTACTTCTGAGGAGAACTGGATGATGCAAGTTAATACTGACGACCTTCTATAGGTGTGCTGTTGAGAGCATCGTTGCATGCTGCATCGCTGCGCAATATGGAAACTGAACTGAGGTAGGCTGTACAGTGGCTAGTTAAACTGCCCACCGTCAAGGACCTGCGTATGGAATGGCGCCGGAAAAAGGCCGGCAATATCATGAAGGATCCCACTCATTCTGCTCGTGGACTGCTTGTCCCACTCCCATCAAGGAAGAGGCTATGCAGGCTCCGCACCAGGACCCACAGACTCAAAAACAGTCACATCCCCTAAGCAAGTAAGGCTGATCAACACCTCCACCCACTAAACCACCCCTTCACACACCCAACCACCACTACTTTATTATTTCCTGTCAGCGTCACCTTATGTGCAGGCATTCCTGTACCTAGTATTACTTTATGTACATACAATCAGTCTGTGTACTGTATTTAAGCTAGCCTTGTGCATTTATATTTATTGTGTTTTTTTAATGCTACATCAGATCCAGAGTAACAATCATTTTACTCTCCTTACACTTGTGTACTAAAGAATGACAGTAAATGGTCTTGAATTTTGAAAAACGTTTCAGGACTTTGGCAAAGAGCAGCAGAGGGGGGCTAGTTATGTGTAAAGGGATGAACGGCTCTGTTTCATATCAGATTATACGCTGAATTTTAGAGAGGTTTGTGCACATAGTTCTCGAAGGGTTTTGTAATTAAGGAATTGCCTGTTTATAATGGTATGTTTAAAGCTTCCCAAGCAGAGGCTTGCACCTTGTGCTTTATCGAGTCTGTACATGAAAGGAGATCTCAACAATGTTGTGTTTTTCATGAAGGTCTGTTTTGGCACTAAGCAATCACTTTGCTGCCTTGTTTACGTTGCTCAATTCAAATGATACATCCTTTTTACATTAAAAATAAATTTAATCCTGTTGGCAGAAATTAAAAAAGGAGGAGAGAATGCATGGCAATGATTAGAAATAGCCAAACATCATGGTAACAGTAAGGAGCTTTGCCTCAAGCCATTCAGAACATCACAGATTTTTAAAAATCAGGGTCATTGGCCTATCATTAGTCAATACTTACAAACAAGCTGGATGAACTCAGCAGGTCAGGCAGCATCCATTGAAAGGAGCAGTCAACATTTCGGGCCGAGATCCTTCATCAGGCCTGAAGAAGGAGGGGGCAGGGGCCCTATAAAGAAGGTGGGGGGAGGGGGAAGGTGCAGGTGAAAAACTAATCAGAGGAAAGATCAAGGGGTGGGGGAGGGGAAGCAGGGAGGGGATAGGCAGGAGAGGTGAAGAAGGAATGTAAGGGGAAAGCACTATGGGTAGTAGAAGGTGGCAGAATCATGAGTTCATTGAATTCTCCAACTTCTGGTAATTCCCTCCCTCTCCCTTCCCCCATCTCACTTTCACTCTGCCTCCTCTTCCAGCTGTCTATCATCTCTCTCATGATTCTGCCACCTTCTACTACCCATAGTGCTTTCCCCTTACATTCCTTCTTTACCTCTCCGGCCTATCCCCTCCCTGCTTCCCCTCCCCGACCCCTTGATCTTTCCTCTGATTGGTTTTTCACCTGCACCTTCCCCCTCTCCCACCTTCTTTATAGGGCCCCTGCCCCCTCCTCCTCCAGTCCTGATGAAGGGTCTTGGCCCGAAACTTTGACTGCTTGTTTCAATGGATGCTGCCCGACCTGCTGTATTCATTCAGCTTGTTTGTACGTGTTGATTTGACCACAGCATCTGCAGTGTACTTTGTGTTTACTATTAGTCAATACTTACTGTTTGTTTTATTTTTGTATTGTAAAATTCTCTTTTTTACCCCCAGCTTATGATGCTGAACCTGACTGCATTTTATATTAGTAAACCACAGTAATGCATAATGCATTAAAATAAACATTTACCTAAAATTATGTTTCATTTTTACTACTGCCTTAAAAAAATTGATCAGCCTAGGTGGTTTCATGAATGAAAGTAAAGTCGGGGTGATTATCTCTTGGATTTTGCTACGTGTATCACAAAATATCACAGAACATTCAACTTGTCTTGTGCCCAGGAAGTGAACACTTTTTGTTACTTAGTTGAGTAAGTCATGGTCCTATGCTATTATCTCCATAATAATAATAATAATGAATTTCCCAGTATTGTGGGTTCTAAACCAAAGTTGAAAGTACATTTATTATCAAAGTACGTATATGTCATCATATACCACCATGGGCAAACTCAATATATCCATAATAGAGTAATTATAGTGAAAGACTGTACCAACTTGGCATTCAACTAGAGTGCAGAAAAACAGCAATATCCAAATACAAAAAGAAATAATAATAATAATAATAATAAATAAATATTGATAACAAGAGATGAAAAGTCCTTGAAAGAGAGTCCATAGATTGTGGGAATATTTCAATGATGGGGCAAGTGAAGCTGAGTGAAGTTATCCCCTTTGGTTCAAGAGCCTGATGGTTGAGGGGTAATAACTGTTCTGATGTGAGTCCTGAGACTTGTGTACTTTCCTCCTGATGGCAGCAGTGAGAAGAGAGCATGGCCTGGGTGGTGGGGTCCCTATTGATGGATGATGCTTTCCAGTGACAATGCTTCATGTCAATGGTGGGGAGGGCTTTACCCATAATGAATTGGGCCACCTCCAATATTTTTTGTAGGATTTCCCATTCAAGAGTATTAGTGCTTCCACACCAGTCTGTGATGTAGCCAGTCAGTAAACTCTCTACCACACATCTACAGAAGTTTGTCAAAATTTTAGATGTCAAGCTGAATCTTTGCAAACTCCTGGTGAAGTAAAGGCACTGCCCTACATTCTTTGTAATTGCACTTGCGTGCTGGGCCCAGAACAGGTCCTCTGAAATATCAACACCAAGGAATTTAATGTTGCTGATCCTCTATTCCTCGATGACTGACTGCTGGTTTCCTTCTCCTGAAGTCAATAATCAGCTCCTTGGCCTTGTTGATACTGAGTAAGAGGTTGTTGTTATGGCACCACTCAGCCAGATTTTCAGTCTCCTTCCTGAATGCTGATTCATCACCATCTTTGATTCGGCCTATGACATGGATTGGAGTTGTGTTTAGTCACACAATTGTAAGTATAAAGCGAGCAGAGCAGGAGGTTAAGCACACAGCCTTGTGGTATACCTGAACTGATGGAGATTGCAGAGGAGATATTGTTGCCAATCTGAACTGACTGGGCTCTGCAAGTGAAGAAATCAAGGGTTCAATTGCATAAGGAGGTATTGAGGCCAAAGTCTTGGAGCTTTATGATTCATTTTAAAGAAATTACGGTGTTGAATGCTGAGCTGTAGTCAATAAAGAGCATTCTGATGTACGTATCTTTGCTGCCCAGATGTTCCACGGTTGAGTGAAGAGCCAATGAGATGGCATCTGCTGTGGACCTGTTTTTCCATTTGGTAACTTGGAGCAGATCCAAGTTGCTTCTCAGGCAGGAGTTGATATGTTTTGTCGCCAGCCTCTCAAAACACTTCATGACAGTGGATGTAATTGCTGCTGCGTGATGTCATTGAGGCAGGTTGCCCATGTTCTTCTCAAACATCAGTACAACTGAAGCCTGCCTGAAGCAGGTGGGTACCTCAGACTGTTGAAGCAAGAGGTTAAAGATTTCAGTGAACGCTCCACCCAATTTAATCAGCACAGGTTTTTATTACTTGGCCAGGTACCCCATCTGGGTTGGATGCTTTATGTGGGTTCACTCTCCTGAAGGCTGCTTTCACATCAGCCTCAAGGCTAAAATCACAGGATCTTCGGGGGCTGTGGGAAATTGTGACGGTTCCTCCTTGTTTTTACTGTCAAAGCGAGCATAGAAGGCATTGAGCTCATCTGGAAGTGAAGCCCTGTTGTTGCCCATGTTGCTTGATTTAACTTTATGAGAGGTGATAGCATCCAAGCCCTGTCACAATTGTTGAGCATCCTTCATTGATACAATTTTAGTCCAGAATTGCCAGTTCGCTTGTGAGATGGCTTTCCAGAGATTGTACCTGGGCCTTTTGTAGCCATCTTGGTCACTAGACTTGAATGCCTCTGATCTGACCCGCAGCAGATTGCAGATCTCATGGTTCATCCAGGGAAGACACTGAAGGTACAGGAGCCTTAGGACCCATACCACCAGGTTCAGGAGCAGTTATTACCCCTCAGCAATCAGACTCTTGAACTAATGGGGATAACTTCACTTGTCCTATCACTGAACTATTCCCACAATCTATGGATCCACCTTCAAAGACTCTTCATCTCAGGTTCTCACTACTTATTCCTTATTTATTTTTTTGTTAGACCAAGATGGTAAAACCTGAGGTGCAAGCATTGCCAAGCACATTCATTTCTCAATTGCTAGGAACATTTGGACTATTCTTGTGGCTTTCTGAAGATTTGCATAGATATTGCTGTGTAGTCCTAGTTGTTTAGTGCTGTTGTGTAATGCCTTTGGGATGATCTCAGTTGTAGATATTACTCATGGGACAATGTCTACTCTGTTCATGTTCCAAGTCTTTCAATTTCCTCTTAATTCAGCATATATCTGGTGTTTTTCACTTATTGGTTTCTATAAGTTATGGGTGTTGGAATGGCTATAGCTATTAAATGTTCTTGCTTATTTATCCTGTGTTATTATGTCTGGATGGGTTTTATAGATTGTCCTATCTGTAAAAATAGATATAATTTGTGGTATTCTGACTCAAAATAATAATAATAATAATAATATTTTTTTCTTTTGTATTTGCACAGTTTGTTGTTTTTCGCACATTGGTTGTTCGTCTGCCCTGTTGGCTGCGGCCTTTCATTGATTCTGTTATGTTTCTTAGATTTACTGACTATGTTGGCAAGGAAATGAATCATGGCTGAATATGGTGACATATATGTATTTTGATAATAAATTTACTTTGAACTTTCATCTTTGAACCTTGAGCAAATCCACTCCTGAATTTCTTGGGGCGTTTCCAGAAGGATTCCAAGAGGCTCAAATCAGGATGTACTTTATGAATGATCAGTGTTGTAGAGTTCTGGCACATCCTATTAAATATAGTTCTGTTGTATCTGAAAAACTAAGCTTTTTCTTTTGCTCGGATGCATGCAAGAAGTATGTGTTCTTTTCTGTGTACCTCTCCTCCACTCTCATCATATTATAAATGTTGAAAAAAAAAACAATTCATTTTTATAATTGGGACCCTTCTTTCTAATTTTACCTTGCTCATGTCTTCACCACTCCTCATGCAAGCATGCTTCAGCACTTGAGAGGATCTCTTCTTCAATTTGAAAATTTGCTGTCGGCTTGTGATTTGTGAGTTTGTAAGGCCGAAGCTGTAGTAAGAGGGTTTGGAACACTGTGGCACAATTTTCTTTCTGGTTTGGCATTCAAACGGACTTTGACCTGGTTATAGTTTGGGGAAGAAATACTTCTTAGAATAAAATTGAATGTATGTTAGATTGATTTCAACAATAAAATTACTCAGTGAATTCTGCTCAACGCAATGCCAATCTTAATGAATTGTTTAAGAGCAAGCGTGTTCTCACTATATGTTTGGACCAACTGGTGATTGTTTTAGGAATACAACTGTTACCAGGGGGAGCAACGTATCAGAGTCAGAGAACATGGAATCAGGCCATTCTGCCCAACTGCTCCAAGCCAGCCCTTTTGGCCCATATATTCATTTTTCCTACCTCTGTAATCGTGGACTGTCTTTGA
The DNA here is from genome assembly GCF_048418815.1 of Hemitrygon akajei. Lineage (NCBI taxonomy): Eukaryota > Metazoa > Chordata > Chondrichthyes > Myliobatiformes > Dasyatidae > Hemitrygon > Hemitrygon akajei. The sequence goes on from NC_133140.1 coordinate 29,847,264, forward strand.
AAAGTTGTTGTTGTACTTACCTCAACAACTTCCTCTGGCTGTCCCTTCTACATATGTCTACCCTCTGTGAGTCACAAAAAAATTGCCCATCAAGTTCCTATTAAATCTTTCTATTCTCACCTTAAACCAACCATATTTCCTCTGGTTCTTGATTCCCCAACTCTGGGGGTGGAAGGGAGAAAAGCTGACTGCATTCACTCTATCTATGCCCGTCGTGATTTTGTGAACCTCCATAAATCTCAGTCTCCTACATCCGAGGTCTTAGACTTTTAATCTCTTTCTGTAGTTTATTTCCCTGTTGATTTTTTATGGGCAAATAATTTGTGTGGAATTCTATATGCAAGGCAGATATTCTTAAGGCAAAATTTGACAACCAGTATCCTAAGATGAGCAATTATCTTTCTACATTGACATTGAAGTGAAAGAGATAACAAATGGACTTGGACAAACCACATGATGTTAAACACTGAAGACTCCAATTGCATAACACATGATTTGGTTTTCAATTGTTGTGCAAATAGTTTCATGTAAAATTAAATTATTAAACTTGAATGAGGATCAACTTTATTTGCTCTATACATTTAACTCTGTTAGGAATTTGCTTTGGTTTGTTGGCGTGACATGCAGCAAAAGTCAACAACCTTCAACAAATATAAATAATTTTATTAAAAAATAGTTTGAGGTTAAAATAATGATGTGGAATAAAATGTGCATAAATACATAAATACCAGCATGTATTTACAATGTAAACAGTGCTATAAAAAGTGGTTTAAACTGTTTACAGCTCAGTGCAGTATGGGGTAATAGATAAAGGGAGTGGGTGGGGAGTGCTAACTAGAATGGTTGGTCAGATTAATTGCCTGGGGAAGAAACTTTTAAAATGTCATGAAGTTTCTGTCTTAATACCCCTATAGCATTTCCAGAAGGGAGCTTTTGGAAAAGACAGCTTGCAGGGTGGGTAGTGTCCGCAATGATTTTTGCTGCCCACTTCTTTATCCTGGACACATACAAGTCCCACAATGATGGTAGACTGCAGCCAATGACCTTCTCTGCTGACCTGACAGTTGGCTGTAGTTTTCCTGTATTGTGTTTATATGCTGCCTGTGCTGCATACACAACATATAAAAACTTATAACTAAGGTGAGAGTTCCTTCAAGTTGCATTTCAGCCCTCAGCTGATGCCATCCCACAAGTAAAACTGAATAGGTTCCTCCCCTGTAAAAATGAATTACCGAATTACAGCAGTGTGTGCTATGATTAGGGAAAACAGATCTGAAAGACAAAGGGAAGCTCTGCTCCCGGAAAAATAATCAACTGCATACACGAGGAAGTCTGCAGGTGCTGGCAATGCAAAGCGACACACACACAAACCACTGGAGGAACTCTGCAGGGCAGGCAGCATCTATGGACATGAATAAACAGTCAACGTTTTGGGCTGCGACCCTTCTTCTGGACCAATCGATCACTTGCATGCTTGTTGGGGTTAGTCTTGGAGAAGATGTTGCATTCTGCACATGCTCCTGCATCCCCACATTAAACAGCTCTGGGCCAGTGGATGTGGAGTGATGTCTGCTGCCAGGGAGCTGCACAGATAGGTCTTGTGTATTTGAAACAAGTAAAGGTAGCAACAGCCTGAGCTTGTCCACCACCAGTTTTACCATGTACATATCATTCAGTGGGTATTGATTATGGGTAGAAATCCCAAATAGTTTGTGTTTCTTGCTTAGAAGAGCAAATGCTGGTTGTTCTATTTCCATTGTTTTCACAGTTGAGATAAGCTGAATCAGCAGAGACTAGTAATCAAAGCTGGAGCCTTCCTGTACTGCATTTTTTCACAGGAAGCTTATCAGATCTTCAGGGAGACTATCCTGAACACTACCAAGTGCTTGTCAGAGCATTAAAGTCATTTTTTTTTGTTTGTGGAGACTCTAAATGAAATGACAGCAAATGTTTTCAACTTTTCATTACTAGCCTGAAAAAGACTTGGCTTTATGTAAACCCCAGATGCAATCCTTGGAGTGTTTTAGTGTCTGTGTCTTCTGTGAGACAACTGGGCCAACAGCACTGAAAATCATGCCCTGATGGGAGATGGAATATCAATGGCTTTGCTATATCTAAGAAGAATCCAGTTTGGGAGATGGGGACAAACAATAAGAAAACAATATTGCAAATGCTAGACTAAAAAGCATTAAAATTAAAATTACATCAGGAACTCCTGCCTCTGTCTTTATTGTACTATGGTAATACAGTTGTCACAAAGTTCAATGAAAGAATGCAAAAAGACTAGTCAGTAGCTTCATTTCTTGTATCTACTTGTATGTTTTAATGAGCCTGATAATGAAGATTGTGTTAATCTGCTAACCATTCTGTCACATTTAGATATTCTCCACCTTGAGCAGCCAGTGTATAAAATGTTTATAAAAGGGTCTAAATAGATGATTTTTTGATGGCACAAATTTGCATGTCTACATGTATCTTTAAGTGTATTTTTATTTCAATTTCCTAATGGAGCAATTTATATACAGGCCCAAAATTTGATGGTACGTAATCAGTTACAGTTTCAATAAGCTGAGGAGTAATTTGGCATTTGTTTTGGAATATATTCAATTTCTTGGACTGTTCAAAGTAAACGTTTAGTGTTAATCAGGGCCTGGCACAGTGTTGTGATATCAGTGGGGAGAATGTTTGGCACTTTGTAATATTTTATTCACGTTATTGCCAGTAAATTAAACGGTAATGATATTTCTATATCTGTCTCAGAATGCAGACTATACTGTTTTTGTTTTGGTATATACAGGACGATAGTATAGTTTTTTTTCCAGAAAACTTGGGGTTGTTAAATGGGGATATCCCATTAAAATAAAAATATATTTTGAGGAATGCTTTGTTCAAGTTTCGGTGAAATAATCTCTGATGCATTTGATGTAAGTTGAAGATGACGCATATGCATTCATCACATTGAAAATTATTGGACTCTGCAGCAAGTGATTGTCACAAGTAAGTGCAAGACGAGGAAAAGAAAATGGCTCAATTAACAATTTCCATGAATGCGAAGAAATCTAACTAGTGGAACAGCTGTAATGATTGACCTCCAACAGCCAACTTCATCTTCATCTCTGCAAATAATGATTCTCGCTATTGATCATTGATATTTGTTGCCTTCAGTTTTACCATTACTCCTTGATGCTACACTTAGTCCAATGCTGCCTTCTTGTCAAGAAAAATTACTCTCACTTCACCCAGGGATACAACTCCTTGGTTCATAAGGCTGAGATAATGTCTGGAGTTGAGCAAACTTGGCAAATACAAACTGAGCAGTTGTTAATGATGAATTGCTGACACTTACCACCACTTTGGTAATTATTGACTGTAATTGGTTATCAATTAGCTAGTTTGTGCATCCTATTTTGTTTTGAGAACATGACGCACCTGGACATCTCTGCGATTTTTGTGGTGTACTGGCATTGTACATCTGGGATGTTGTCTAGTCCCATAAGCTTTGCTGTAATCCAGTACTCTCAGCCATTTCTCCATCCGGACAGAGTGGATCAAATTGGCTGAAGGCTAGCATCTGTGATGAAGTTAAAGATGATTATCTGCTCAGACCTTCCGGCTGGATGTGCTGCTAATGTTGTAATCTTTTCCAATGTGCTGGTGGAACTCAGTGGGTCATACAGCATCCGTGAGAGGAAAAAGAATTGTCAATGTTTTGACCTTCCAGATTCCAACAGCTGTAGTCTCTTGAGAATACTTGCAGTATCCCATGATCATTGTGGACAGAGATATCTTAGAGCTGCCTATTATCCGTTTAATTGTCCACCACCATTCATGATTGGATTTTGTAGGATTGCAGGGTATTGATCTCATCTGTTAGTCATGGGATCACTTGGTTCTGCATATTGTAACCTCTTTTAAGCTATTTAGTTTGCATGTAGTCTTATTTCATACTGTAACCGGATTAGCACCTTCTATTTATGCAAACATAAGGTGATACATTCATGCAAAATGGGATGGACGCGTACATGTGGTTTCTCAAAACAGGTCACTTGTGAAGTACAGTAGACAGTACGTCAGCAACTGTGGGAATATACATCACCGCACTCTGTGTAGCCTCATCCCCCAGCGCATCTCTCACTCTACCAAACCAAAAGGTCAGCCCTGATTTGGTGAGGGTGCAAATGAGCTTGCTGGGAGCAGCTGCAATCCGAGGAGCTAACAATGCAGCTGCAACATAAGGTGGCCTCAGCTGTTCATTTCCCTTCATAGATGCTGCCTGACCTGCTGGGTTTCTCCGGAATTTTGTGTAGGTGGCTCAAGATTTTCAACATCTACAGCATCTCTTGTGATGTTCTTCCATAATGTATTTGAATCCCCAGCCCATCATTGTGAATATTGCATCATTGATAATTAGCCACACACTCAAAATGCTGGAGGAACTCAGCAGGTCAGGCAGGTCAGAAATGAATAAACAGACTACAATTTGGCACAAGTGACATAAATGCTACACTTGCCCATTCACCTCCTCCTTTACCTCCAGTCAGGGTCCCAAATAGTCCTTAAAAGTGAGGCAACACTTCACCTATGAGTCTTTTGGGGTCATCTGCTCCTGGTGTGGCCTCCTGTATATCGGTGAGACCCAATGTAGATCAGAAGACTGCTTCGCCAAGCGCCTAAACACTGTCCGCCAGAAAAAGCGGGTTTTCCTGGTGGCCACCCGTGTCAATTCTACGTTCCATTCCCATTGCAACATGTCAGTCCATGGCAACCTCTACTGCCACGATGAGGCCACACTCGGGTTGGAGGAACAACACGTTATATTCCATCTAGGTATGATGTCATGAATATCAATTTCTCAAACTTCCTGTAATTGCCCCGTCTCACTACTCCCCATCCCCATCTCCTTCTCTTAACTCATCTCCTTACCTGCCCATCACCTCCCTCTGGTGCTCCTCCCCCTTTTCTTTCTTCCATTGTCTTCTACCCACTCTTATCTGTTTTTCCCCTTCTCCAGCCCATTTCTTTCAACTTCCCAGCTCTTTACTTCACCCTTCCCTCTCTCCCAGTTTCACTCATCACCTACCACCTTGTACTTCCTCCCTCCCTCCCTTCACCTTCTTTCTCTGACTTCTCTTTTTTCTCCCAGCCCCGATGAAGAGTTTCAACCGGAAACATTGACTGTTTACTCTTCTCCATAGATGCTGCCTGGCCTGCTGAGTTCCTCCAGCATTTTGTGTGTGTTATTTATAGTGCTTCTCTTTCATTTTTGCATGTTGCCTTTGATTTCTTAAAACCTATCATATATCAGTAAAATTGTTTGTCAGTTGTATTACTTTCATTTTGTATTAATTTCTGAAGTTCTGTCAAATTAACTAACAGCAGTGTTTTAGTTTCTATGTACTCTGGATGTTGGGCTGCGTACCATTGAATTTATCTTCATTGATTGTAGTGCAGAGCTTCTCATGTTACATTTGGAGATGCTATCCATTGTATATATCACATTGTAGAAGGAGACAGTTTTAAGTAAAATACTGCCATAATTTAGGAGCTGTTGGCTCTTCTTTCACTGTGGGGGGCTGAACATGTCTGTATTATCTAACAAGGTTTTGTTTCCAAAGTAGGCTCCATGGTAAATTGTGGGTGATGGGAGGATGAATGGTAATTATAACTTGAGAATCCTCAATAGGTAATTCGTTCAATGTGTCTGGTAATTCAGAAGGTAGTGTGTACTTTGGTGTGGAAAGATCTTTTGTGTGCTGTGGGAGAAGCTCTCAACAGAACAACAGGAGTGTGTGTGGGGGTGGGGGAGAGGGGTAGATGAATGGGCTAAGTGTGTGAACCACTCTGTTTTAAGTGATGCTACAAAGATTATTGCTTTCAAATTAAATTGGATGGGTCACTGAAGCAAGTTAACAGATTCATTAGGTTTTCATTGTGCGTGACCTGAAGCTATCCCTTTATGGGTACATCTGCAATTCTTCATTCTTCGCAGCACTCCTGTGTCTATAGTTTCAGTGCAGTTTTTATGCTATTTTTTCTGTAAATTTATATTTAATTAACTTCAGTGACTTGAGAGTGATGATATTGTCAAATAGGGAATTTGACTTGAGACTCTAGTGCTTAGAGTTGTGCAATAGAGTGAATGAGGTTTAATCCTGATTTCAGCCATGCTAAGAGGGAAACCTCTTCCTTTGATGACATTGTGGGATGGAATTTGGTCTGCATAGTTGAAACTAGGCAGTAACTACTGTGGTTAAAATCTGGACTTCATCCAGCAACCAGCTTCTCGTATAAAATGCTGTAATCTCCATAAGTAGTCTGCTATGAATAAAACCTTGATTTTTGTACTCTGCTCTATTGCGTTTCCATAGCAATTGGTCTCAGTCATCATCAATCAACACAAAATGTCTATTAAGAATACATAGGGAGTCCACTGTGTCAGCTGCCAATTCAGGCAGTGGAAAATGTCATAATGTTGGATCATCGTATGTCCTGAGCTACTGACCAGATTTATTGTCTCAAAAGCAAAAATGTAGGAGAGGAATATAAGGTACAAATAGCCATTAAGAAATATTTTAGTAATATTGCTGGTAAATGGTGGAAAACAGTAAGAGGCAAAGCTATCTTTTGTGGAGTATTATAGAAGATTTTTTAGAAGAAGTCTCTTACCCAGACCATTTGCCCAACCCTGCGTTCTCTTCACATGAGAAATAAAACAGCAAGTACTGGGAACACTTGGTAGGTCAAGGAACATCTGGGGAAGCATATATGATTGAAATGTTAGCTCTATTTTCCCCCTATTTATCCCGTCTTCTGTAGGAGGAGAGTATACAATAAGTGGCAGGACTCTGAGGAATAAGCATAGAGGGATCTTGAAGTGCCAGTCCATAGCTCCCTGAAAGTGGCAACAAGAGAAGATAATAAACACAGGGGCCACCATGAGTAAAATCAGCAGATGCTGCAAATCCAAGCAATACACACAAAATGCTGGAGGAACTCAGCAGGTCAGGCAGCATCTGTGGAAAGGAATAGTGAATCGATGTTACCATGAGTGGACAGAGTGATGAAGGCAGGATATGACGGTCTCCTTCATTGGTCTGGGTGCTGGTCATGTTGCACTGCTGCAGACCTTTGAGTAACATTTGGAGTATGGTGTGCAGTTTTGGTCACCTCATTGCAGGAAGGATGTGGAAGCTTGAAGTTGCAAGTTGATAGTTCTTGATGAAAAGATGTTTTTTTTTTAAACCTCATCCATTCTCTTTAATAATTTCACTTGAAAGATACAGCTAGTTTAAACACATTTGCCAAATGTGTGTGGTTTCCATGTTGCTGTTCTTGGAAATGAAGCCAGTGCAAAATGTTTGGAGAAATCTTTTGCCGATATCTGTTTGGAATTATATAAATTGTAGGTCAATTGTGGTGAATTATGCTGAGTTCTTCATTTTTTCTGAACTTGTATGGACTTGAAGACTGGTTCTAACAACAAAGGCACAGTCAACACCTCTATCCTGTAACTTTCAGCACAGTTCCAGCCCTGAAGCTGTAAATGACTGTAAACAGTATCTGAATTTCTTTTCGCTCTACTTTATGGTACCCGAATGTCCAAACAGTGGTTTTATTCCAGTTGTACCCATTTGGCAAGTGTGTAATGTAGGACACTTTGATGTGTCCAAGTACCTGAAATGAATTCTTGGAGGTAATCATTCCTTTTAGCAACATATCTTGTCACCTGATTGGCATTGCTGTATCAATTGTAAGCATTTGTGTTCATCCACATTTTAGAGCCAAAGTAAAAATAAAATAATTATCAAAGTCCGTATGTGTTATGTTTGGTAACTTCAAAATGTTAAACTAATTCAAAGGAGACATGGAGAGTCTGAAATGCGGGTGTAACTTCATCTTTACTTTTAGCGAGGTGCTCACGGGTCACGTGGTAGCGTGATGACATACGCAAATTGCGTATTTAGGGATATAACCGTAATTAATTATTTAAATAAACAAGAATTTTGATGTTATTAAAATATTAAATACAACAACTATGTGTTACCATATGCTACCTTGAGGTTCATTTTATTGCAGGTGTTTACAGGATAATAAAGAAATATAATGAAATTTATGAAAACTATACCTAAAGACTGGCAAAAAACCAATGGGCAGAAGACGACAAATTCTATAAATAAAAAAATAAATAATGCCGAGAGCAGTCTTTGAAAGTGAGTCTGTAGGTTGTGGAATCGTGTATTCCAATCATCTGCAAGACCAGAGTAACACATGCAAAATGTTGGAGAAACTCTGCAGGTCAGGCAGCATCCTGATGAGGGGTCTCATCCTGAAATGTCAACTGTTCATTCACTTTCATAGATGCTGCCTGACCTGCTGAGTTCCTGCAGCATTTTGTGTGCATTGCTCTGGATTTCCAGCAACTGCAAAATCTGTTGTGTTAATGATCTGTAAGACCACTTTCTGGTGCAGATAGATCACGGGGCAGTGGATTATTGCAGGAAAAGCCAGTTGTGAACAAACTTTCTTCATGTCTCCAGAGCCTGTGGAAACCCTATGTCTGCTAATTCCAGCGTCCAGTCTTTTCCAGGTAAACCAATCTTCACCCTCCCCCCATGTTAGAATATTGGGAGTGAGGGCTGGGGTACCAGAGCAATATAACAAAGGTAGTTATGACAAAGTGTTCACTTGGTGTTCTTACAGATTGTGGAAGATGTTCTCTATATACCACATGTGATACGTGTGGCCTCCAATGAGCTGCATCCTCTGCTGAACCTCTATTTCCTCCCCCTCCCTTGGCCCTCTGCTCCCCATTCCCCCCTCCCTCAATGAGCCTGGAGGACCTCAAGGAACAGGTTCTGCACTGCTGTGCAAATTTATGATTGTGTTCATCTGACTCCCGAAGTCAACTGGCAAAAAAGATCTATAAAAAATTCTTGCAGATAACTTGAAAATTTGGAAATTCCCTTCCGAATAGTTACTGGCACAAGTTCTGTGAGTAAAATCTTTCAGAGAAAGACTCATGGAGGCAGCTTTGAGGTTTGACTACTTTTTCTTGATCAAGTTGATCTGGTTCCACTTTTTCTTTTATGGTTCTGAGGTGGCTGAAGAAACCAGAGTGTGAACCACAGGCTCTTCCACAGATGGGACAGGACATGTTTGACAAGATGGGTCAAGCGGTAGTTTGTGTGATGGTGTGCTCCTTCTACAACTTGTGATGACTTCTGCGTGTTTCGAAATCAATGGGTTTATTTGTTAATTCTTTGTCATTTGAATTCTTTTGATTCCCTGATGAGGAGTCAGAGTTAACCAGAAATAACACAAATTATCATCACTGTATCTGTGAGTAATTAAACTTTGCAGCCTGTCCCTCTCAGAGGTCTGCTTGCAATCATTCTGATGTTTGGTTTAAATATGTGACATTGGTGATGTCTTCAAGCTGTGCTGCAATTTTCATTTAATCACACCCCAACCCAGACATTCCGCCACATTGAAGTTTAGCCCAGTTAGTTTCTCTCTCCACAGGTACTCCCTGATCAGCTAAGGTATCTTGTTTTTATTAAACAATTCTAGCATCTGAAGTAACACACACACAGAATGCTAGAGGAACTCAGCAGGTTGAGCAGCATCTATGAAGAGGAGTAAATCAGTGGACATTTCAGAGCAAGATCCATCATCATCAGAAGTCCTGATGAAGGTCCTTGGTGGCGAATGCCAACTGTTTGTTCCCCTGCCTAACGTGCTGAGATTCTTCAGCATTTTGCGAGGGCTGTCCTGGATTTCTAACGTCTGCAGAATTACTTGTGTATTGCATTCAAAGTATTTTTTAAAAATCCACTTGTCTCAATCTGAGTTCTATTAAATGTACAGTATAATAGCCCCATATCTAAGGTTGGGTGTGCTGGCTTTGGAGAGGGTCCAGAGAAGATTTATGCGAATGATCCCAGGAATGATAGGGTTAATGTACGAGGAACATTTGATAGCTCTGGATCAGTGCTTGCTGGATTTTAAGAGAGTGAGGGACCTCATTAAAACCTACCAAATATTGAAAGGCCCAGATGGAGTGGACGTGGTAAGCATAGTTCCCACAGTGGGGAACTACAGGGCACAACCTTAGAACAGAAGGGCATCCTTTTAGAACAGAGATGAGGGGGAATTTCTTTAGGCTAAGCATGTTGAATCTATGGAGGCCAAGTCACTGAATAAATTTAAAGCAGTTTATATGTTTGTGATTAATAACAGCTTCGAAGGTTATGGGGAGAAGGCGGGAGAATAGGGTTGAGATGGAAAGTAAAATGCCAGAACAGACTTAATGGGTCAAATGCCCTAATTCCGTTCCTTTGTCAATGTAGAGCAGAGAGCAAGTTTGTAAATCTGGCAGGAGGAAAGGATGTTGGGAATGGCAAGGGCAGAGTGCCATGGGAATGCTATGGGACAAGTGGCAGAGAAGGAATGCCAGGGCTAGGGGTAGGAGGGGTGCAGACACACACAGCCCTGAGACACCAGGCAGGATAATTTGATTCCAAACGATTGGTTGAGTGATCATTACAGAATCTCTCTCTGATGTTTCCTGCTCCCTCCCCTCCCCCTTCTCCTTTTCCCAACCATCATTCCCCTTTCCCTGCTCACTCTCAGTTCACAATAGAGACTTGTATCAGAATCAGGTTTATCATCGCTCACATAAGTCTTGATTTTTTTTGTGGCAGCTCTACAGTACAGTACATAAACTTATTGCAGTATATATGACTTTTGCACAGTACTGTATCTGGAAGTATGAATTTAAACCAGGAGTTGCAAGTGACTTTTTCACTGACAGCTCCTCCATGGTCATGTTTCTAGTGCATATCTTTAACAATGGGTTTAATTTAGCCAATGTAAATGCAGCCATATCTTTACAGTCGAAGCCATTTAAAACTTTACAAATTATGTTAATTAATGCTGATCTTGCTCAATGTTTTTGGTGAGTTTATCTGTTGTGTATTGTCTGATGTTACAAAATAAAATGAAACAACAGCTACATTGAACTCACAATGGTATTAATGCTTCACAAATTTGCATATCTTCTCTATGCTTTGTTGGAGTTATAACAGGGAACAAGGTGTGTATCTCTCACGTATTCAAAAGCGAATCTTGCATATTTATTCCTTTTACTTTCTGTTGAGAATCGCGTGACCTCGCAAAGTTACTTTGTGTGAACTTTGTAGAATGCAATAACCTAAACTTTCCAGTGCAGCATTGAAAGGGAGCTGCTTGACACCGTCCGCTTTCTTTATTAACTGGCATCTGGCATGGATTTCGAACATAACAAGTGTCTTGGGGTCTTTCATGGGAGTTTGTAAGCAGGGTGAACCCCCCCAGACAGACTGATGAATTCTCACAGATATTTCTCATAAATATTTTAAATATTTTCCATGAAGTGAAATAAAGTTTGAGACAGTCATGAAGTGAAGGTAAAAGCCAAATGACCTACAGACTATTTAATAACCTCTGCACTGCTGCATGTGCCATCCACCGCATAGGATGATATGGCAGATGAATACATGGCTGAGGTATTGGTGTAGGATAGGGTTGTCCCATTGAGGCAGGGACAGAATGGCAGGGTGAAGGAACGAACCATGAACCAGGACATGTTTATGAGATCTCGATGACCTAGTCAAGAGGAAGAGAGAAGCTTACCTAAGGGTTAGGAGCAAAGATCAGACAGGGCCCTGGAGAGTTGCAAGGTAGCCAGGAAGGAGCTAAAGAATGGACATGGGAGAGCTAAAAGGGAGCATGAGAAGGCCTTGGCATGTAAAGGTGTTCTACGTGTATGTGAAGTACAGGTGGATAGCATTGATCAGGGATAGTAGAGGAAATGCCTGGACTCACAAGAGGTAGGGGAGGTCCTTAATGAATACTTTGCTTCAGTATTCACTAGTGAGAGGGACCCTGACATTTGTGAGGACAGCGTGAAATAGGTTGATAGGCTTGAACATATCAATAATGCAAAAGGAGATGTGCTGGAACTTTTGAAAAACTTTAGGATAGTTAAGTCCCTGGGGCCAGATGGAATATATCCCATGTTACTACAGTGAGCAAAGGAAGAGATTGTTGTGCCTTTGGCAATGACCTGGCAACAGGAGTAATACCAGATGATAGGAGGATGTCAAATATTATTCTATTGTTCAAGAAAGGGAGTAGGGATAATCCTGCGAACTATAGACCAGTGAGTTTTACTTTAGTGGTGACCAAATTATTGGAGAAGATTCTCAGAGACATGATTTACAAACATTTGGAGAAACATAGTCTGATTACGGAGAGTTAACATGGCTTTGTGAAGGTGTTGTGATGGAAAATAACTGGTTCTTTGAGTCTCAACAGTAGAGGCCTGGACACACACAGTTTTAATAATAAGGAATCTATTTACAAGGGGAAGGCGGGTCAACACAAGCATCTACAATACACAGAAAGCGGTGTGGGGACAGGGTACAGTTACACATACAAAGAACAAGGGAAAAGCACTACAACAGCTATCCCCCTTGACCTTGGATAGCTGCAGCTCCCTTACCAGGACAAACGATAGACCTTCCCAAACATAAATCAATGCACTTACCTTCAATGAGGTGGTCTGTAAGAGAGACCGAGCCAGGCACATGTCTCACCTTTTATAGCATGGGGCTGGGCGCAATAATCCAATTAAGGTGACCAATAATTTAGATGTGCATTGATTAGTTGGGAGGGACCAAATGTTGATTGGCGTGTGATGTGTCCTCCGACCAGCCAGGTGGCAGTGTGTCTGTCACGTGGCCAGTATCTCTGGATACAGAAGGGCAGGTTATACCTCATCTGCCTGATTGAATTCCTTGAGAATGTGACAAAGCAAATTGATGATGGTAGAAGAGTGGATATAGATTTTTGTAAGGTGTTTAATGAGATAAGGTTTCCCATGGTTGACTCATTGAGAAAGTCATGAGGCATGGGATCCAGGGAAAGTTGGCAATGTGGATATGGAATTGGTTTTCCCATGGAAGGCAGAGGGTACTAGTAGATGGAGTATATTCTGGAGATTGGCGCTCCACAGGGTTCTGTTCTGGGATCCCTGCTCTTTATGACTTCCATAAATGACTTGGATGAGGAAGTGGAAGGGTGGGTTAATAGGTTTGCAGTTGACACTAAGTTTGGTGGAGTTCTGGATAGTTTGGAGGGTTATTGTAGGTTGTAGTGGAACATTGACAGGATGAAGAGCTAGGTTGAGTAGTGACAGATGGAGTTCAAACCAGAAACATATGATGTGATTCATTATGGAAGATTGAATTTGAAGGCATTATAGTGGATTAATGGCAAGATTCTTGGCAGTGTGGACTAACAAAGGGATCTTGGGGTCCACACCCATAAATTCTTCAAAGTTACAGTGCAAGTTGATAGGGTTGTTCCAAAGACGTTTAGTGGCTTAGCCTTCATCAGTCAGGGGATTGTGTTCAAGAGCTGTGAAGTAATGGTGCAGCTCTGGTTAGACCGCACTTGCAGTATTGTGTTCAGTTTTGGTCACCACATTATAGGAAGGATGTGGAAGCTTTAAGGAGTCTGCAGAAAAGATTTACCAGAATGCTGTCAGGACTAGAGCTCATGTCAAACTAAAATAGGTTGAGTGAGCTAGGCCTTCTCTCATTGGAGCGAAGGAGGATGAGAGATGACTTGATAGCGGTGTACAAGATGATGGGAAGCATGGATAGACTGAACAGCCAGAGACTTTTTCCCAGGGCAGAAATGGCTAATACAAGTGGATATAATTTTAAAGTAATTGGAGGAAGGTATGGGGGATGTCAGAGAAGTTTTTTTTACACATAGTTTGTGTTGGTAGAGGCAGGTAAATTAGGGGCATTTAAGATACTCAGATAGCTATATGAATGATTTTTTTTTAATGGGGAACTGCAGGAGAGAAGGTGAGATTGACTTTGGAATAGATTGTAACATTGTGGGCCAAGTGGCCTGTACTATGCTGTAATATTATGTATTTAGTTTTAAAATGGAAGCAAATTTTGAAGTTCAATTTTTTTTGTTGGTTGGGAAAAGGGATCACTCTGCAATAATTGTGAACAATTATTTTACTCTTTTTAAACAAGCCTAACATTTTCAGTGAAAATATAATTAAAATTTAGATTTCACTTTGTTGATTTCAGATATGAAAATTACCATGGTGTCTGCCATGAGAGTAACTTCTGATTTTCCTCTTTCTTCTTTCCTAAACACTCTGCTTTCCTCTGAGGTTCTCTATATGTGACTCCCTTTCAGGAGGTTAGGCAGCATCTATGCAGAGAAATAAACAGTGCTGGTGAAAGGTCCTGGCCTGAAATGTCGACTGTTTATTCTTCTCCATAGATGCTGCCAGCATTTTGAATGATGAACTTTGACTGTATTTCAAACACAGAACACTGCCCCATGTGATTATGGTCTGGAAGGACTTAAATCCTCTTATTATATTAGCTGAAGTTGTGAAACTACCTCCGTAGGGAACAGTGGACATGCATCCCATGCTGTGTCAATAGATACTTGGCACATTGGAACCACAGTGGAAATAGATGGCTATGTTTAAAGCAGAAATGTCAAATTGTTAAAAGTTTCTTTTTTGAGTTTACCTCCCCAATGATAGATGAATAAACAATTCACAATCTCCAGAAAAAAATGTTAAAGCGACCTTCCCTGCTTGGAGTACTGGGATAAAGCTTAAAATTATCCATCTACTAACATGTTACCTGGTTCACTACTCTGCCGTTTTAATAACACAACAGTTTCCTTGCATTAATTTAATTCCTGAGATCTGTATCATGTGGTAATGTAGAAATACCCAAACATTATTAATGCAATGTTGCACAATACAGAAACAATTGTTGTGATTGTAGTTGGATCAAAGTTATAATATTGTGACGTTATGTAGAGGAAGTCTGTGGAATGTATTGCAGGAAGCTCACAACAAAAAGACTGTGAAGATTACCAATCCTGGTTTCTTGTTCTCTTCTGAGGAAGGAAGCATTCAGCAAGCGATAGAAATAGCACATGTGCTCCTCAGAAGTTGGGAGGCAGACTTTACGGGTCCTAACTGTGAAGTTAAATTGATGTGCTAGAATATTCTAAGATAAACACACTAACTTGGATTTTTCTATTGCAAATGCAGCCAGCAAAGCAGTGAATGCATATCCTAAAGCCATGTTTTCATCTATTGAGCATAAGACTTTATAATGCTGAAGCAACAAGGAAGAGTGTTCCTCAAGAATAATAAAATTGGCAACTTATCTAAGCTGCCTGAAATAACGGATTGAACTTTTATACAGGATATGCTTCATACTTTCTGATGGAAATATGAGTGATTACTGGCAAATGTTTAGTTATGTTACATTTTTAGTGCACAACCAAGATTATTTTCCATTTTCAGTTCACTGGGCCATGCTTAGAAGCATCCTTTAACTTAAGTGATAAGAAATGGAAAGAGGACAAGACATTTGATCGTTGCACTTGTTCTGCCATTCAACAAGGTGACAGCTGATTTTTTTTGTTTACTCCAGTGCCATTCCTGTACATTAATACTATATCTTTTAATCCTCCTGCTATATAGGAATTTATCAGTGTCTTTAATAAACTCAGTCATTCTGCCTCTGTAGTTCAGTTGAACAGATAATTCCAATGATTTGTCATTCTTTAGGTGAAAAAATGTCTTTACACCTTAAGGCTGAATGGACGACCTCTTATTTTGAGGCTGTGACCCTTGTTTTTCAGTGTTCCAGACAGGGTAAGTGCCAGTTCCAGATCTGCACTGTTAACCATCATAAGGCAGCTTGTGATGGAAATAGAAAAGCAGGAAATGCCGGCTAAGAGGAGGAGAGAAAAAAAAAGTCATGTCACATTTGTCCTATCATAAATGCTAAATGCTCACCATTACTTCCCTCTAATTTCTTGATTTACTAGAATATAATAGGACTGTAATGATGGAGTGTTTTTATTGCTTTGAGCAGTAAAGACCAGTATGCAAAGAAGTTTGAAGAATGATGAAGGACCATTTTACTATTTAAGTTGGTACAGTGAATGAAAAAAGTTGCATTCTAATGGAATAATTTGTAACAAACACTGAGCTGAACTGAATATGCCTGGATTTTATATTCTGTGTTCTTCGCTCGATTTTTTGTTGTCATTTGCACAATTTGTTTTTTTTTGTGTGGGGAGAGGTTGATATTTTTCTTTGAACGGGTTCCATGGTTTTCTTTTTTCCATAGCTGTCTGTGGGGAGACGAATCTCAGGGTTGTATACTTCAACAATGTCTGCTCCATCTCAAAGTACAATTTAGTATCAAAGACTTCATTGTTTTGCAGCATCAGAAATGATACTGTATTTTAAATCAAAGCCCAGTGTAAAATTTTCCAGTACAGTTCTACAATGCAACTTGTGTTATCCTGCTGTCTAGAATAGGTTTAAATTGTTGAGATGTATGGTCCAAAAGAATTAATTGCAGCTTGGATTTTAAAAACATTTGAGAAAGCTTATTTACAAATTCAGTAATCACTTTAAATAAAACTCTGTGGGTGATTTTTGGTCTCATAATCCACCCATTTACTAATATAGGGTCATGTTGTGGCAAAGTAGCCTGGATTTTTGATGCTGCGGATACCACTTTAAAGTGGGCTCCCTAATGACCAGTCTTTGGTCGTGTTTGTGTTCTTGAATTTGTTGTGTAATGACTTGTAAGGGAACACCCTGGTGATAGAATGTCAGCAGCACCAGACGTTAGGTTTTACCAGCTACTTTACTGTGCTACCCCGATGGACAGAGAGAAGAATACAAATCTGAATAATTTTCAGAGAGGTGATGAAAGATACATAGGAAGTACAAGTAGGCTTAGTGCTCCACCTGCCGTCAAACAGTACTTCCAGGTGAGGCAACACTTCATCTGCAGGGGTTGTCTATTGATGTGGCCTCCTCTACATTGGTGAGACCCGTTGTAAATTTGGGGACGGCTTTGTCGACCACCTCCGCCACAAACAGGACTTCCCAGTGGCTGAACATTTTAATTCCCATTCCCATTCCTGTTCTGACCTGTTGATCCATGGCCTTCTCTTGTGCCAAGATGAGGCCATTCTCAGGGTGGAGGAGCAACACCTTATATTCTGTCTGGGTACACACCAACCTGATGGTATGAACATCAATTCATCAATTTCCCCTTCTGGTGAACAACTTCAACCCCCTCCCTCCACCCCTGTTCCCTATTCTGACCTTTCACCTCTTCTCACCTGCCTATTACTTCTCCCTGGGTCCCTTCCTCCTTCCTTTTCACCTATTGTCCATTCTCCTCTCCTATCAGATTCTTTCTTCTCCAGCCCCTGACCTTTTTCCTCTCACCTGGCTTTACCTATGACCTTTCCGCTCTCCCCACCATTTTACTCTAGCATCTTCCCCCTTTCTTCTCAGTCATGATGAAGGGTCTCAGCCCAAAACGTTGACTGTTTACTCTTTTCCATAGATGCTGCCCAACCTGCTGAGCTGCTCCAGCATTTTGTGTTGGTCAGGAAATTTATTTCTGTAAAGGTATAAATTACTTCATTTTTTTCTTTAAACTGTACTACTTGCCTTTAAATGCAGCATACATAAACTAACATTACAGATGCTGCCGCTTTGAATCAGATGAAACCAGCCACTCACCCTCCTCATCAGGGGATCATAGGTGGAGAGGGAAATTAATTACTAATTCCTTGACATTATCATTTCAGAGGATCTGTCCTGGGACCAGCATGTAAGTGCCTTTATGAAGAAATCACAGAAATTTGCACAAATTCAGCATGTCATCGATAACTTTGACTAACTTCTGTAGATGCACAGAAAAAGTATTCTGACATGGAATCACTAGTCCCCAAGAATGGAAAAGCCTCCAAATTATAGTGGATATAGCCCAGTCCATCACAAGAAAAGCCCTCCCCAGCTTTGGGCACATCGACAAGGAGCGCTGCCAGAAGAAAACAGCATCCGTCATCAAGGACCCCCACCATCCAGGCCATGCTCTCTTCATGCCTTCGGAAAGGAGGAACAGGAACCTCGGGTCCCACACCACCAGCTTCAAGAACAGTTATTATCCTTCAACCATCAGGTTCATGAACCAGTGTGGATATCTTCACTCACTGTAACGCTGAACTGACTCTGCAACCTATGGATTCTTTTCAAAGACTCTACAGCTCACAGTCTTAGAATTATTTGTTTATTTACTTATTTTTTTATTATTCTTATTTGTTATTTTTCTGGTATTTGCATAATTAGTTTTCTTTTGTACTTCGGTTGTTTCTCAGTGCTTGTGTGTAGTTTATCGTTCTTTCTATTGTACCTCTTTGAATGCCTGCAAGAAGCCGAATCTCAGGGTAGTATATAGTGACACATATGTACTTTGATAACAAAAAATGTGCTTTGAACTTTGAAGTCTTAGAGCTACAAGCACATTGTTCAATTGGCTTAAGTTTTCAATTTGTAGCAAAAAATGAGAGCATCTGATTACTTGGTGCTTGGGCCCTGTAAGTGAAAAGATGTACCATATTTGTTGTCTGCTGTCCTTTATCCGTCTGCTGTTTTGCTATTCCATTCAATCCTATCTTGCACTAAATGATCAAAGATATTTAGTGTAATCAGTCACTGCTGGGATTAGCTGCAGTATTCCACTTGTTTGTGCTGCTTTTATTTGTATGTTGCAAGTATCAAGCTTTAATTTATCTTAACAGTTCCGACCTTCCAGTATTGAATTATGGATTAAAACCACATTAGAAGTATTTATACACTAGCAAATTGTTTATGAAGCCCAAAGATGTTATTTTCCACAACTTTTTCCCAGCTGCTGACTATAAAGCTCAGATTGGTTTGGTTCAATATAAATTAACTTAATAAATGCAAACAAAAATTTCCATTGTCTTGAGTTTAATGTATACAATGCTTTAAAAAAAATTGCTCTTCTTCAGCTCAAATGTCCATGGAACCTTGGCTTCCATTTCTTCAGTTAAGATCTGGCCTTGTCACAATGTGACATTTGGGTGGAGAAGGAATGAATGTGAAAGGCAATTTTTAATCGCTCTTGAGCACCGTAGCGTATGCGCCCTGTTGCCTATTGTTGCAGACAACTTCAGCAGAGATCCAGTGACTTCTCAAGTTCCAGTTTAGATTTCTTTTCAAGGAGGTGAATTAACTTTGGCAACTCCATCTCATCACTCTCTTTTTGCCTCATAACAGCCCCCTTCCATCTTTTTCTCTTTACCATCACCTCAGTTCATTTCCCATCCATCTCTACTTTCGTACCTCTTCCCTTTGACCTTTTCCTTCCATCTATTTTCCTCGTTTTCTTCAATCTGACCCCTGAGGCATCATTTAGGCTGAGCTATATGGTGTTTACAGCACAAACTTGCATCGGCCTAATGGACAAAAATTTACGCCTTCTTCCCCGAGGTGCTGAGCTGGACAATTGTTCAGAGCTCCAGTATTATTCCTAGATGGGCACTGAGTAACTTGTAAGGTGATGTCCTCACACGTACACAATATCCTAAGGTGATTGAAGCAACTTGTTAGCCAGAGCTTTCACTAGTAAAGCATGTCAAGGTCATGGCACAGACTTAGTTTTTTAGGTTTGTAGGGTTGGTTTTGGGGACAGCGTAAGGAATTGGGGGTCAGGTTAGGGTTTTGGTGTAGAGATGAGAGGAAGTAGGATGTCAGGGGCAGGAGCCAGTTGTCAGAGTCCAGGTTGGAGCACTACCTGGCAGGAGGTTAGTGATCCACTAGGGTTGAGTTGTTAAGTGCTGAGGACAGACTAGCATGTTGGAAAAAAAAGAGGAGAGAGAGATACCACTTCTACCTCTTCCAACGATTCTGAGTGAGGCACAGAGAGATCTGTATTTATTAACAATTACCTTTATTGTTCAAACTAACAAATACGTGAATTCATACATTAAATACCTTGTGCGCACACCTGCTAAGTATCCCTGACTCTCCTGGATAGTCAAAGAATAGCAAAGGTATTACCCGGGCGGAGGAATTTATGCTGGCCAGGTGCTCCTTGTTCCTCGTGGTCCCGACTCACTCTCCACGTGCTTCACACAAGGTTCTTCTCGCTTGTATCTGCGATGGTTATTCTTCGAAGTTACCGCCACCAGCACCCACAAAGCATCCACTTTTATATCCATTCCTCATCAATTCAAATGTCGCATTCCCGTGTCATTGGCCGCATGTCATATGTCTGGCCTTTAACACCTGGTCATTGGCTCTGGTCCAAAGCAGCATCCATCTATTGTCCTCTCCCCATCAAGGGACAGTTGCTGACTCATGGGTCTTTGTTTTCAGTCAGCAATGAGCTCGAATCACCTCAGGCATTCACAAGTCTGCATGTTATAGCCAACCAAAAAACACCTCACAAACAACTCCTTATTTGGAAATGACCTCCAGTCCAGCAGATTACCTGGTCTTTGTGTCTTCTTTAAAACACTAATCAAGTCCAGCATGTCAAGCTCACAAAATGGAGAATTGAGTGTCTTCACAAAATAGCAGCCTCCATCTCCCAAGCACATGGCAAGAACAAAGGCTGTTTCCACTGTCCTTGATTCATTTGAATTCACTGATCTGAAGATTGTCATTCTTTCTGGCCAACAAGCAGTCTCTGTGGTCATGGATCATGGTTGCCAGGCCTTGAAGGGTTGGGCTGGAACACCCCTCCCGCTCCCAATTTGGCAAGCCCCTAGGTTGGAAATCTCTGTGGGCAAGATGCACAGAATGTCCTGGTTGGCAAATCCCAGGGTTGGAGATGTTAGAGTATCAAGGTCGAGGTTCGAGTTCTAGTCCTGTGATTGGTGAGTTCTTGGGTTGATTCCGGTCGTTGAAGCCTGAAGGTCAAAGACCAAAGTCAGCAAGTCCAAAGGTTGTGGACCGAGTGCCAAAGCCCCTGGATTGGTACATCCATAAGTCAGATCCCCAATATCTGCAAGTACAGGATTGGGACTAAGGGATGGAGGTCTGATATCTGCAAATCTGAGTGTCCGGGTCCAAGGACTGGGGCCGCAGGCCTAGAGGCAGCTATCCTGGGGCCGCAGGCCTAGAGGCAGCCTATCCTGGGGCTGCAGGCCTAGAAGCAGCCTATCCTGGGGCCGCAGGCCTAGAGGCAGCCTGTCCTGGGGTTGCAGGCCTAGAGGCAGCCTATCCTTGGGGCGCAAGCCTAGAGGCAGCCTATCCTTGGGGCGCAAGCCTAGAGGCAGCCTATCCTGTGGTTGCAGGCCTAGAGGCAGCCTATCCTGTGGTTGCAGGCCTAGAGGCAGCCTATCCTTGGGGCACAAGCCTAGAGGCAGCCTATCCTGTGGTTGCAGGCCTAGAGGCATCCTATCCTGTGGTTGCAGGCCTAGAGGCAGCCTATCCTTGGGGCACAAGCCTAGAGGCAGCCTATCCTGTGGTTGCAGGCCTAGAGGCAGCCTATCCTTGGGGCACAGGCCTAGAGGCCTAGGGGCTGGAGGCCGGATATCAGTGAATCTGAGAGTCTAGGTCCAAGGACTGGGGTCATAGGCCTAGAAACAGCCTATCCTAGGGTTGCAGGCCCTAGAAAGAGACTAATCTTGCTGTTGTTGTTTTGTGCTGTTGTTGCTTATGTTGTTCTGTTGAACATTATGGCAGTGCTATGTTGGCACCAGAATGTGTGGAGGCACTTGCAAACTTCCCCCATCGTTTGGCTGTGTTGGTTGTGAACACAAATGATGCATTTCACTATATGTTTTGATGTACATGGAATAAATAAATCTGAATGTAGGGTCAGATCTGGAGTTCCCTGTTCTCTGGAAAAGGGAGGCAATGATTGGAGCAAGAATAGAAAGTCTGGGCAGAAAGTTCATGTGTCTGCCTGACCCACTCCCTAGACCTTGCCCCCTCTCCCTTCCCGAGAGAGAATCTGCTTTGGAGCCTTTGTTTTTTGTCAGAGGGATAGTTGGTTCTTGTACTTGTTTCCAATGTGGCAGCTAACAAAATGTTAATAAAGCCTAGCCATTAAAATCACATTTTACTTCTGAGGGCATCTCCTCCCTGATTTCCCTCGGGGAGCTAAAATGCCTGTGCTCTTGTTTGTGTAGGCCTTTTGCCAAAGAAAAACAAAGCTTCACGCTGCCCAAAATTTTACCATTCCCCTGACATCTCCCTGCTTCAAATGTTTTTGCACTTTTTAAACCCTGAAATTCTTAAAACAAGTACATTACCCCAAGCTTCTCTGATGAACCTTCCTCTAATTGTTTTAATTTGATTAAGTCTTAGAACTGACTATCTCCCTTGATGGGAGAAAACTTTCCTATTCATTCAATCAAAATCCTTTGCCAAGTAACAAACCTTCTTTGGCATCTTCCTCTTTCAATATATCTCAAAGGAAAATCACCCCGGATCTGCCTTTTTTAAAAAAAAGCACAATTCCCATTCGCACTCCAAGTCAATCACTCCTTGTTAATGAAACCACTTTTATGTCTACTGTAATTCTTGTTGTAGAGTTTTGTAGACTTGTTATCAAACAGCATCTGATCGTCCAGCGTATCAGAAAGGCGATATTCAAGAAATCTGTTGGATTCTCTGAGTGGAACTAATGTCCAGGGTTGGTGGTGCGCAAATGTTTTCCCCTCTTGGAGTAATCAAACACGAGGGGGAATGTGGTTTCAGGGTAATGGTTCTGGCCAAGGTACAGATGTGGGGGTGGGGGGGGGGTGCATTATTTTTAAACCTCCCTGACAACTTTTGAGGTTGAATCATTGGATAAATTCAAGACTGGGAGTTTTTGGACCATAGGGGTTATTGAGTATTATAGGGATCAAGCAGGGACAAAGAATAATGGTCATGATCAAATCAGCCATGATTTGGTGAAGTAGGCTCAAGGGGCTCTCTGCCCTGCCTGTGCTACAAGTGACCAGCGACTGGGCGATGGAGATTTGTTTCATTGTGGGGGTTACCATCCAATCTGGCTTTTGTGTGACTCTGCACCCATTAATATGACTTCTGATATAGCTGAGCAAAAAGCATTAATTTTGGACAGTAAATATGTGTCGTCACAGTGTCATTCACATCCAAGGAACAAGTTAAAGAAGGGCTTCATTTGGTAGGTTCTTTTTCTATGCACGTTGTACCTCAAAGTTAATTAAGGTTCTTCAAACTTTGCTTGCCTTTATCAAATGGTTGTCCTGTATATTTTGAATTGATCAGCTTTAAATACATAAGAATATTCATTTTGAGTTTATTTGAAATTGATGTAATATACTTGTAAGGTTTAATATTTTTCCACGGAATTATTTTCAGTCTATGTCTACCATTGTTGGACTCTTGCCTTCTCAAGGATTTGGCTTACTGTTAACTGTTTTAAACCTACCAGGGGTGTGGAACTCCTGCCAGTGCTTGCCTAATTGGGCCAATAACAAAACCATTACGGGATTCCTTTTGGGTGATTTGTTACAGTTCGAAACATATGAGAAACATAAAGAGTATAACATATGAAATCTGGCTGTGCTATGCTCTGCACCTTGTGTAATGTTTTACATCAAAAAGTGCAAGCTGTTGTTCTCCTTGGTTCATGTCCTAGTTTTCTTGTTAAAAAGAGTGTTTGAGTTGTTGAATTTTGGTGCTTTTGGATATTCCATTAATTTGACATGTTGCTTTCTTTCTAAAGAGATGAAATGACTAAGACAGGATGCAAGAATGAGTCTTGAATTCAATGTTCAGTTACAAATACAGTAAGTTAGGTGGAAGTAAATTTGAATCTTTTGAGTATGGAATAAAATCCAGTAAATAACAACCTGTAAAACTGAACTATCTTAACCAGAGCTGGAATATTTCAAATGAAAACAGAAAATGTTGATGTCCTTACGTTAAACCTTGTTAGTTCTGACACAGACTGGGAAGGTTGGTTATCTGAAATAGTTGAATTTGGTGTTGAGTCCCAATGACTGTGTATTGTCCCTGTATGGAAGATGAGGGTGGAACAGTGGTGCAGGATGTAGCGCTGGTATCTCGTAGTTTGAGTAGCCTCTGCTGTCGGAGTGGTATTTGCATCTCCTTCCTTTGAGTAGATGGGTTTCCCTGGTGCGTGCCTGCTTCCTTCCACACCGCAAACAATGCAAAGGCAAGGCTGAGTCGAGGGATGAAGTTTGGGGGTGCAGAACGAAGTCCAGGCGAGGTCGAGGCATTTTTGAGGAGAAGTTGAGGTGAGGTGGAGGCATTTTCAATGTGAAGTCAGGGCAAGCAGCGTAGAGCCAGGTCAGAGTGGAGGATATAGGGCCCATCCACCTAAAGTGAGAGTGCGGTTTGATTGATCTAAGTGCCGTGCCAATTTGGAAAGGCCATGTAGAGGCCTAGGCATGGCAGTGGGGTCCGGGTCCAGAATGTATTGATGCAATAGGGCCTGGGTCTTAGAGTGAGGAACGACGCAATGTTTGAATGATTTAAATGCCAGGCTGCTGGTTCTGCTCACTGCTCCATAATGTTTACTCCTCTTTTCACTGCACTGAGGCTGTGGCCTGCTGTGGCTGCTCCAGGCTTCATGTCTGCGGGCTCCACGATGTCCTGAACAGAGGCTGGGGCTGTGGCCTGTTGTAGCTGCTCCAGGTTTCATGTCTGCGGGCTCCACGATGTCCTGAACAGAGGCTGGAGCTGTGGCCTGTTGTAGCTGCTCCAGGTTTCATGTCTGCGGGCTCCACGATGTCCTGAACAGAGGCTGGGGCTGTGGCCTGCTGTAGCTGCTCCAGGCTTCATGTCTGCGGGCTCCACGATGTCCCGAACAGAGGCTGGGACTGTGGCCTGCTGTAGCTGCTCCAGGCTTCATGTCTGCGGGCTCCACGATGTCCTGAACAGAGGCTGGGGCTGTGGCCTGCTGTAGCTGCTCCAGGCTTCATGTCTGCAGGCTCCACGATGTGCTGCACTGAGGCTGAGGCTTTGGGCCTGCTCCAGCTGCTCCGGGTTTCATGTCTGCGGGCTCACTTTGGTTCTAAATCCTATTTGCTTACTTTTGTTGTTTGCACAATTTGTTTTTTTCTTCTTTGCACATTGGGTGTTTGTCCGTCTTTTATTGATGGGTTCTTTTGGGTTTCTTTTTTAGTGGCTGCCTTTTGGGAGATGGTTCTCTGGTTGTATAGTTCTCTGGTTATAAAGTAACATACTTTGTTAATAAGTGTACTTTGAACTTCGAACATCCCAAAGACCATGGTAATTGATAGGCTAATGTGTCACTGTAAATTACCTTGCATGTGAGTTAATAGTGGGAGAATCAGGCTAGAATTGATGGACATGTGAAAGAGAGTAGGTTTCAGGTAAGTAAGTGGAGTGATGGATTAATGGGATTTCTCTGAGAGCCAGCATGGGCATGATGGGTTGAATGTCCCTTTCTTTGTAATAATAAAATATGAGAATACAATGATGTGTCATTCCTCAAATATATCTGAGCTTTGCTGCACCAGTGTAAAATGCTAAAGGTTCCATCTCCACATATTTCTTGCATTTTTCTGTTTTCATTTCAGCTTTCAGACATCTGCAGTACTTTTGATATTTGAGCAGAAATATCTGTGAGTTTGCCATTGTTTTGCCTGTTCTTTATTGAATCTGATATTTTAGGTGTGGTTGTTCTTTGCTTGTTTTCTTTGAATCTGTGTATATTTGCTTGTGTTTATTCATCGGAGGCTAAGGAATACCCTCTGCTACCTGGAACACAGATAAGCAAACTAGAGGTGTATACGTTCAGATGCTTGATGGAACCTATAATGAGACTTGTCTGATTGTTTGAGTGATGTTCACCACGTTCTGCTGGTGGAGGATTACACAGCACTGGAGCTTTGCACTTGAAAGCAGTCCTTGCAGGAATGACAACTATTACTAAGTACAAAATTATCAGTGTACCAAGATGCTTTCAATTAGAGGACTTTATTGACAGTCAACCTTTAAATCACAGCCACTTCAATGCACTAGAAGTGAATAAATATTTACATACTTCAGTTCTGCACTTAAGTTTTTTACTTTCCACGCATCTTGGATTAATGTTTAATCTTAGTAAGTTTTGCATATTATAAGCTTTTAACTAGACTGGTTTTGGCACAGATAAGGAACAAGAGTAATCTAATTCGACATCTATTAATCTTAACATTAATTTCCTCCGGCTGCTTGGAGAGAGATCAGACACCACGCTGCTCTTCGCTCTGGATTTTTTTCTTCACTGAGTATTTCCGACTTTGACTCTGTTAATGGGTCTGAGCAGGAGAAAATACGGAAAACGCTCAGCAGGTCAGGCAGTGTCAATGCAAAGAGAGCCAGTTACTGTTTCAGTTCCTGGACTGTTTGTCTTGGCAAAGGCTTAGCACCTACAATGTCAACTGTTCCTCTTCCACAGATGCTGCCTTACCTGCTGAGTGTTTACCGCATTTCGGATTCCTGGCATCAGCAGTTGTTTTGATTTTTATGAGATGGATAATTCCTCGGTGATGATGCATGTTCATTATACAGTATGTTGGCTCAGTGTTTCTCAAACACACAGCTTTTGAGAGAGGTATGGGATGGCTTCGAGCACTAGTGCTGAATATTGGAAGAAAATCACAAAATGGCCTTTTGGTCTTGCAATCATTTCTTCTCTCTGCTTTGTGAAGTTTTCCAATGTATTATTTTTTTAAATTAGGAAAACAACAGGTGAAAATACCCAGGATATAAATTTTAATTGATTCTCAATTAATGGCGTATGACACCAGCACAGTACTTTCTGTGACAGAAGCCAGATGTGTGAAGCTGCTTTTGCCATCTTTGGCAGTCTTTCCATCTTCCCTTTGTGCATTTTCTCAAATGGAACTGCTGAAAATCTGTTGCATTGCATTCAGAGCAAACTTGCCTGAGGTGCATACATAGCAAGGTGGTTGGAGTTCTGGTTTCCGTTTAATGCAATCTTTGTTTACTTACGTTGAGTAAGATATTCTGTTTACTTATGTTGAACATCTCAAAATTTGGAGCTGGCATTCTCCCCTTTGCTGCTCTATTCTAATTGAGGAAAACAATCTTCTTGTGGTTTATTTATCTGTATTGTTACAATCAGGGGTCTTGCAACAACTTGCTCTGCAAGTTGTTATAGGTCTGGGATCTTCTAATCCAAAGGAACTGAAGGTGTAATTATCCTAACTATTGGTTGTACAAAAAAATGCTTCTCTAAGGGATGTGTGTCATCTGGGTTAGAGAGCCAGTCTACACAGAGTACACCAGATTCTGCTATTGAAACTTTTATAGTTTGTAGTACCCGTTCCAAAAAGATGTTGAACAGCACATTATAATCATGTACTTTTTCACTTTGGATACTGACCAAGCAGAACAAGTATGTGTTTATGTGGGAATGGAGGATTTTCCCCTTACTCTCTAACCTTATGAGAACAGTGCAGGCTATACAGAGAGCATCTGCAGAGGCATTTTTTGGGTCATCTTAAGGCAAGTAGGAATTGTATATGTGTAATTTCTACTATGAAATATTTATGGAAATCTGCAACAAAATCTCTAGGAGCCTCGCCATACTGGTTGAATTATGAATCTCAGATTAATGCATGTAAGCATTTGTGATTGGAGATGTCAGACTCAGATTTTATTTTACAATCTGACAAACCTTTTATGTTGCACCTGAATTTCTCGAACAGCAGTTTCCCTATTGAAATATTCTGGCTGTCTTCCACAGATTGCACACAATATGCAAAAGTGAGGTTACAAAGATTCAGAACTGCAGTTATAAGAACCCATGGGCTGCCAAAGTCACTGAAGTAAGATCCTGCAGGGTTTGATGGTGAAGATGTTTCATCTTCTGGGAGAGCCTGGAACTAGCGTTTAAGACTGAGATGAGACAATTTGTTTTCTTGCAACAGTGTATCTTCCTGAAAAGTTGGCAGAGGCAGTGGTAATGCGTTCTTAGTAAGAAAAAGGCTGATAGGCACTGGTTTGATGGGCCAAGTGGCCTACTCTGGCACTAAATTCATATGTATACATGTACCATTGCCTTTTCTCTATGCCAGGTTTTCCTCCCCAGCCTGCACCATTTCACAGGAGTCACATTTACTTTTTAACAATTGCTTTACTGTTTGACATTTCCTTTGTTTTGGTCTTAGCTGCTTCCTCTTTATAACGATCTTATCTTTAGTGTCTTGTTGGTTGAGGAATAAGCATTCAGATCTTTTCATGAATGTTCAGAAAGTGTGTTTGGAAAATAACCCGGCAAAACTGTCCTTTAATGTAACATCATTGACGTGTTTTGGGCTAGTATCTGGGCATCTGTTTAAACCCACTGCAGAAATATGTGTCTGGGACTGTACTTCTGTAAAGTTTATATAGATTTGAGAAGATGAACTTGTATGATTAGTGAAGTGTTGACATTACTGCACATAACAGGCCAGGTCTTGATATTTTTCATCTGGTATCAGCCCTTTCTCTTTCCCTCTGAGTAAACAAGATAGCATCTATTCCTGTAAATAATGTGAGGGATTTCAGAGGAAATGTCCTGTAATAAAGTTGCAGGATGAGAGCATATCTGCTACTAATGAGTTATTTAAGTACATTGTGCTTATGTTGTCAGAACATTGCAATTAAAGACCTAATATAACATTACAGCTTACTGTGAATAATATGCAGGAGGAAAAACATTCCTTTTTTATTTAATCAGTTGAGTGAATTTAACTGTTGTCTGATTACTTTGCAGATAGATTTTTTTTCCCTTCTGCAGCACATTTTGGCAGGTATCACTTGTACAGTGTATATTTTGAGCAGAAAATCCAGCCCTGGATGTTATTTGCCTTTTAACGGACGTTCCTGAAATAGATTGCAGTAAATATTTGGCCACTCATCACATGTTGGGTGTGACAGGTGCTGAATAGCCAAGTATATCAGATGATCTAT
Source organism: Hemitrygon akajei (assembly GCF_048418815.1). Lineage (NCBI taxonomy): Eukaryota > Metazoa > Chordata > Chondrichthyes > Myliobatiformes > Dasyatidae > Hemitrygon > Hemitrygon akajei. The sequence continues at coordinate 29,876,149 of NC_133140.1, forward strand.
AAGTTGCCACTGATGTTCCAAACCCTGCCCAGTGCCACCCTCAGTGCTGCCCCAGCATTGGCATAGCTCTTCATTCAGTGTTGGCCCCTTAATCAGCCAATTATTTAGATCTGCTTCTTTCAAGTGGTCTGGGTGATTTGTTGAGTGCATCTCTGATGTAGGCCCAGGCGTTTTCTTGGAACTAGCTGTGCCCTCGACAGGCAATTTGCTACTCAGTCGCACAGAGAGCTACTTTGCCCAGTTGCCCTACCACAATCCAGGTGTTGCCCCAGGCACTTGGTCACAGCTGGCTCCACATTGGTTGTGCCATTCCCTGAATGCCTGCCCCAACAGTGGTCTGGGCTCCTCCCTCTGCAGAACTGGTTATGGGAGTAAGCTTATTTTCCATTTGAAGTGCTGTCCTTTACTGAATTATAGCGATGACCACATGTCAAACCTCATCAGCTGTAAAGTTTCAGGAGATGCATTCAGGTTATGCAGCTTAAATGACATTTGCTTTATACAATTAGAAATGTATAGTGGATTGCAGTTAATTGGGGCAGCCACTTACTTATTTGGGACAACTCTTAAAGAACAAAGGCTAATGAAGAAAATAGCTGGGATGCCCTTTGTTTATTTGGGACACTATGCTGCTTTATTGGGATAGGAGATTAATGCCAAAACAGTTTCTAACTAGTGTCAGTTGTATGTGGCCATTAGACACCACACTGTACATGGAGCGAACAGTTTTTAAAATAGCATCAGTTGTGTGTGTTTGTGTTCTAAAAGCAGTGATTTTTGTCACTGAGATAGATGGCAAGAAATAAGCATCAAAATAATTCAAAATTGTTTTGCTCACTGTGGTTTCAAGCTTCAGGCTTGGAGATGCCAGAAGCAGCCAGGAGTAAAACTGAAATGGTTTCTGTAGTTCAACATGTTAGGAACTATTAAGAATTTGAAGGCATTGACAATCATTCTTGAATGTTACGTTGAAAATGAAGATTTGGAGGATGCAGTCATTGAAAGCATTGTATGACGATAGTTCATTATATGCACTGATTTTGTTCATTTACAGTCAATCAAAAGAACACGGCACCATACACTGGATGAATTCCTCATCAGTGTTGTCTATTTAATATTTCAGTAATATTGTAAATATATTGCTTGATTAAGCATTCTTTACTTCTTTAATTCGTTATGGTTTATATGTACAAAAACATGAATGGTATATATCGTTACACTACCATGTCATATATGCACGCCTCACTTAAAGTAAAAATGAAGTTAAACTCATGTTCCAGGCTCTCTTGTTTTCCTTACAATTAAGTTTTGTAACTCTAAAATATAAAAGCTAACAGTCAATAACTAGGAGGAATTAATACACTGTTTTATATTACTGTAGTAGAATTGCTAGTGTATAATTTGTTCTGAATATTACATTTAAAAACGTAATTTGTTACTCAGTTAAACAGTAGTTTGTCTTTTTTTAACATCTTTTAAACTATTTCCATGAAACTTCAGGTAATTAGGGCAGCCGCTTAATTGGGCCAAATGTACTAATCTTGATGGGTCTCAATTAAAACGGAATCCATTGTGTGGAATCCAGTGTAAACAACTCAGTGTGGCTCAGCACTGTGCAAACAACGACATTGCAGACATGTGGAACCACGAAAATATGTGGTGTTTCATTCCAGTTTCAACAGAGGTACTCTAGTTCACCGGCAATACAAAAACGCATAAGCAAGTGAGCTTTAAATCTGACGTTTTGATATTTTTCTTTTTTTTTAATGATTTTTTAATGCATTTTCTACAACACTACAAAAAAAACCCCAAGAACGAAATAGGAAATTAATACAGTGCAAGATAAACATACAATGGTAATATAATACAGAATATAATAATTGAAAAAGCATCCAAATTGAAGTCATGTAAAGTTAGTATCCACCCCTACCCCCGCAAGAAAAAAAAACTCCAGACCAACCAGAGCAAAATGTAGAAAATATAAATCAGAACATTCAAACCCCCAAAACTGTAAATACAATTAAAAGCAGAAGATAATAATGCCTACTACCAAAAAAAAGCTGAAAGCAAGGGACTGAAAAAGAAACTTAGTCAAAAGGAAAGTTATGAAAATACTCAATAAAAGGTCCTCAGACCTTATGAAACTTTATGTCCGAATTAAGAATTGAGTAATGAATTTTTTCAAGATCTAAACAGGACATAATATCGTTAAGCCATTGAGCATGCGTGGGTGGGGCAACATCTCTCCATCTAAGAAGAATTAGATGTCTAGCCAGGAGAGAAGCAAAAGATAATATTCAACGTTTAGTCAAACTCAAACGTATATCTGTCTCAGCCAAGAAACCAAAAAGAGCAATTAAAGGGTTAGGTTCTAAGTGGCGATTCAGAATACAGGATAAAGTTAAGAAAATATCCCTCCAAAATTTCTCTAGACTAGGACAGGTCCAGTACATACGAATGAGAGAAGCCTCGCCACTTTTGCATTTATCACAAAGAGGACTAATATTAGGATAAAATTGAGATAATTTAGATTTGGACATATGAGCCCTATGAACAATCTTAAACTGTAAAAGACAGTGGCGAGCACAAAGAGAAGTTGAGTTAACTGACTTGAGAATCGAGTCCCAAACCTCATCAGAGAAAGGGATATTTAAGTCATGCTCCCAAGCCATTCTGATTTTATCCAAAGGGGCGCGCCTTTGGATTAGTAAGGATACTAATTTGTCACGAATAAAAGATATTAAACCTTTACACAATGGATTAATAGAAAGAAACAAGTCCATAGCATTTTTCTCGGGCATCTCAGGGAAGTTGGGTAGTAAAGGATTAATGAAGTGTCTAATTTGGAGATATCTAAAGAAATGGGCATTAGGTAGATTAAACTTAGCAGAGAACTGTTGAAAAGATGCGAAGCGATTATCAATGAAAAGATCTTCAAAATACCTAATTCCCTTTCTTTACCAATCATAAAATGTTGAATCATGCATAGAAGGTAGAAAAAGATGATTATGTAAAATAGGACTAGAAAGGGAAAAACCATAGAAACCATAAAATTTCCTAAACTGGGCCCATATTCGCAGAGTGTGTCTAACAGGAGGATTAACAGTTGGTCTAGGCAAACTACTGGGGAGTGCAGATCCAAGAAGTGCAGAGATAGATAGATCCTTAGTGGAATTCAGCTCCATTGCTACCCAGTTAGGGCGGTCAGACTGGCTATGGAAAAAAGACCGGAAGATAAGACAACGAATGTTAGCTGCCTAGTAGTATAGACGGAAATTAGGTAAGGCCATGCCGCCCTCTGTTTTAGATTTTTGAAGGTAAGTTTTGTTAATTCCGGAATGCTTACCCTTCTACAGATAGGACAAAATAATAGAGTCGAAGGAATCAAAAAAGGTTTTAGAAATAAAAATTGGAATAGATTGAAATAAGTATAAAAATTTAGGGAGAACATACATTTTAATAACATTAGCACGACCTACCAAGGACATAGATAAAGGAGACTATATTTTTCTTTCATGAAGCAATGGCAAGTAGATGATTGCAGGTACAAAAACTAAACAGGGTCTCCTAGGGGCTGGAAGTGAACCCTGTGTGGGAGCAACATTAGGTAACGTTGTACTGAAGTTTGCGATGCTAGTGTTGTAGTTAGGGTGAATGCATGTGAAATATTGGACAGGATAAGCACAGTAAAAAAGGAAAGTGCAAGGGGTTTGTCATCTTTGGAAGTAGCTATGACTTCAGGCCTCATGAACTTTAGTCCAGGCTATTACAAAATGTTCTGTGTGAAGCAGATACATAGATACAGCATTGCGTTTCTTCTTTTCTCAAGAATTCAGCATAAATCATCACTAACTGCAAAGGCTATTGCATAGTAAAGCAAAATATGGCAGTTGCTGGAAATGTTCAGCAAGTCAAATAAGCTGATGAGGAAGCAATTAATGTGTCAGGTCAATGGCCTTTCACTTGAACAAACAGGAAGAAAAATGAAGTGGGAGTGGCTGATCATTTGGGCAGATGGATGGAATGTATTCTGCATGCTGTTTTTTCCCAATGTACATAACTATGGAATGATCTTTCCAAGCTGGAGACAAGCAAGAGTGTTTCACTGTATCTCAGTGCATGTGACAATATAAACCAATTACCAATTCTCAACTGGTCAAGTGCAGTGAACCAAATGGCTACCTAATGTGTGGAAAATGTTCTAAAAAAGCCACTGCTCATACCATAGAAATCTTGTTTATTTTTTCAGCGGGCACTCTTGTGACAGCCAAAGCCCTAGATAGAGTGGACGTGGAGAGGATGTTTCTAATGGAGGGAGAATCTAGGACCGGAGGGCAGAGCCTCAGAATAGAAGGCCATCCCTTTAGAACAGAGATGAGGAAGAATTTCTTCACCAGAGGGTGGTGAATCTTTAAAGTTCGTTGCCATAGATGGCTGTGGAGGCCAAGTTATTGGGTATATTTAAAACAGAGGTTGATATGCTCTTGATTAGTCAGGTTATGAGAAGAATGGGGTTGATAAGGGAAGTAAATCAGCATGAATAGCCTGATTCTGCTCCTGTGACTTGTGGTCTCATGGTAAATGTTCTTAAACCGCATTATGAAATACACTGGGCAAGCTGATTACTGAGACTGAACTTGCAGGTTCTTCATAAAGTGTTAATGAGATAATAGATGGCTGTGTGTGACACTAAATAATAGCTCAGAAATTCACCCACATACGAATCATACAGTCTGATATCAGACTCTTCCTTCTTGGCACAAAGCACTGGATGCAACCATGATCGTGGCTTCTTCTTCTATTCTGTCCACTTCATCAGCTTCATCAGATGTTTTGAGTAAGATGCTTTCCCTTTTCTGTTAGAGAATGAACTGTGACTAAGACTTCCACAAAGAAAAAAGTTCAAAGTTTTCAAAGTACATATAAGCCACCATATAAAACCCTAAGATTCATTTTCTTGGGGCATACTCAATAAATCCATAGAATTAAATCATAACAGAATTAACGAAAGACTGCACCATCTTGGGTGTTTAACCAGTGTGCAATAACCAGTTACAAACTGTAAATACAAAACTAAATATTAATAATAAATATCGAGAACACAAGACGAAGGGTCCTTGAAAGTGAGTCCATTGGTTGTGGGAACATTTCAATGATGGGGCAAGTGAAGCTGAGTGAATTTATTCTCTTTGGTTCAAGAGCCTGATGGTTGAGGTGTTCCTGAACCTGCTGGTGTGAGTCCTGAAGCTCCTGTACATTTTTCTTGTTGGCAGCAGCTGCCACCAAGTAGAGAGCATGTCCTGAGTGGTGGGGGTCCCTGATGATGGATGTGCCTTTCCTGTGACAAGGCTTCATGGAGATGTGCTCAATGGTTTGGAAATACTATTCAAGCCCGGCCACAACTGTTGAGCATCCTGCATTGATTCAGGTTTAGTGTGGAATTGCCACATCGTCCATAAGATGGCTTTCCGGTGATCGTACCTGCACCTCTTATAACCTTCTCGGTCACCAGATTTCAATGCCTCATGTTTGGTCAGCCATTCCATCATAACTGATTTATTATCCCTCTCAACCCCATTATCCTGTCATTTCCCTGTAACCTCTGGCTTAGATGCCCAATGACTTAGCCTGCACAACCACCGGTCGCAATGAATTCCACAGATTCACCACACTCTGCCTAAAGAAATGTTTTCCTCCTTTCTGTTCTAAATGGATGTTCCTCTATTCTGAGGCTGTGCCCCCTGTTCCTAGACTCACTCACTATAGGAAATATTCTCTCCATATCCACTCTATCTAGTCCTTGCAATATTCGATAGGTTTCAATGAGATCCCCGACCCCCAACCCCCCATTCTTCTAAACTTCACCAAGTACAGGCCCAGAGCCATCAAATGCTCCTCTTATGTTAACCCATTCATTCCTGAGATAATTTTCATCAGCTCCCTCTGGACCCTCTCCAATGACAGTATATCTTAGATAAGGCCCCAAAACTGCTCACAATACTTCAAGAGCGGTCTGACCAATGCTTTATAAAGACTCAGCTTCACATCCTTGCTCTATATTCTTGACCACTCAAAATGAATGATAACATTGTATTTTCTTTCCTTAACGTTGACTCGTCCTGCAAGTTAATCTTTAAGGAATCCTAAACAAGGATTCCCAAGTCCCTTGGTATCTCTGATTTCCAAATTTGCTCTGTTTAGAAAATAGTCTATGCCTTTATTCCTTCTAGCAAAGTGCATATCCATACATTTCCCTACATTATATTCCACCTGACATTTTTTATCCATTCTCCTAATCTGTCCAAATCATTCTGCTGACTCCCTGTTTCCTCAACAATACCTGCACCTTCACCTGTCTTCATATCATACTCAAACTTGGCCAAAAAGCCATCAATTCCTTCATCTAACTCATTGACATATAAAGTGAAAAGAAGCAGTCCCAACACTGACCCCTGCAGCACACCATTAGTCACCAGCAGCCAACCAGAAAAGACCACCTTTATTTCCCAGTCATTGCCTCCTGCCAGTCAGCCAATCTTTTACCCATGCTAGTATCTTTCCTGTAATACCCTGAGCTTTTATATTGTGACTCTACCACCGTACTTGCAGCATTAGGAGAAAATGGCGGGGTGGGGGGGAGGGGATGTTGGGGAGAAACTGAAGCAATGGATTTTGGCCAAAGGAGAAAATGGACAGCTAATGGCAAAGTTAAATGTTGAGATCACCTGACGACCAGTGGTAATTATAGCATGCTATGTTGGCTCTGAAAGTGCAGTGGCAGTTTCTGGCTGCCCAGCACAACCCTTGCTGATTTGATATCTTGCAAATGAAGCATTTCACTTTGTTTCAATGTACATGTGACAAATAAAATTAATCGTTCTCTTTAATTCCTGCAACTTAATTTCTGAAGCTGTGTGAGGAAGTGTGAGAGTAACTTCTGGGGACGGTCTGGTTGGTTAGTTGAAAATAGTTTTGTTTATTCACTTATGGAGTTTAAGAGTATTTAAAATCCAGCACAACACATGGATTGTAATGTAAAAATGTTTCATACTGGATAACACACCTCACTTAATTGAAAATATATGAATACTTCACAATTCAGAATTTTAATTCCTTACTTAATGACCACAAATTACTTGAAAGGATTTTGAGTTTCCCTTTGGCTTAAATTATGAAGCCTGTGGAGTTTGTTATTTGCACCCACTTTTCTTCAGGACTGTTCTGAGTCATTTACTTCATGGGAATGATCTGAACTGTGTTTTAAACGGTCAATTTGTGCACATGGCTCTCTGTATGTTCTGTGATCAACTGCCTGGTCAACAAGATGGCTACCAAGTATACTATCTGAGTGAATTCAAACACTATTCAAAGCCAGTTTTTCCCAGCTTCGTACTATTGCCAAAATCAAGCCGTTTCTCTCTTTCAAAGATCTCGAGAAAGTCATCCATGCCCTTATACCCTCCTGCTTGGACTATTCCAACTCCCTGTATACTGGGATTAGTCAGTCGTCTCTGTCCCACCTGCAATTGGTCCAGAACGCTGCAGCCAGGCTCCTGACAGGTGCCCAGAAGAGGGATCATATTACTCATATCCTGGCCGCTCTCCACTGGCTACCACTGGTTTAAAATTGATTTTAAGGTTCTCCTGTTGGTTTATAAAGCCCCAAATAGGCTGGCCCCCTCCTATATCGCAGACCCTCTAACCCCTTATCCTACTTCCAGGTCCCCCAGGTCGGTTGACTTGGGGCTCCCGCCTGTCCCACGATCTAAGTTTAAGTTCAGGGGTGACTGCGCCTTTGCTGTTGCAGCCCCGAGACTGTGGAACAACATTCCCCTCCCTGTCAGATCTGCCCCCTCCATTAACTCTTTTAAGTCCAGGCTCAAAACTTACCTTTATTCACTAGCGTTTGAATCTTCCTGATGTGGCTGATTTTTGGCCTGTGCCTAGGCCCATGTGTTGTTTATTTTGTGCCTATAAGCTGAGTGCCTTGTTGTTTATATCTGTTTCTTGATTTGTGATTTTAGCTACCTGTTATGGTTTGTACAGCACTTTGGTCAACATAGGTTGTTTTTAAATGTGCTTTATAAATAAATTTGACTTGACTGTCTACAAAGGCCTAAGAATAGGCTGGCACTTAGCATGAATTACTGAATTGGGAAAGACAAGGTTTCAGATGGAAAACAATTATGGCCATGATCGATGGGCTGAAAGGCCTAACTCTGCTCCTATGCATTATGGTCTTATCAACAAATAAAGTTCTTAGAGAAACTAGGGCTGAACGCTTTAGGTCACGCAAGGTGCTTTTAAGAACATTAGAACATAACATAAGAGATAGGAGCAGGAGTAGGCCAATTGGCCCCTCAAGCCTGCTCCGCCATTCAGCAAGATCATGGCTGATCCAATCCTAACTCTAGTTTTCACCAAATCCCACAAGGCAACAGTGCCAACCAACAGGGCACCATGCCGCCCATTTTATTTTATTATTCATCCCGCCCAAACCCATGTGATCATACATTTTGTATGTTAAATCCATCGTTGTCCTGGCAAACCTTAAGCAAATCAACACTGACAAAACAGCATATATCAATTACCTGTCAAGGGGATTGCTGTTATAAAGTTAGTGGGTTGCAACAATATTAAAGAAACTGTGCAATATTGATAGCATTGTTTTACAGCATTATTTCAGTTGAAATACTGCAGGGGTTCCCAACTTGAGGTCCACAGATCCCTCAATGGTAGAAGTCATAAAAAAAAGTTTGAGAAGCCCTGCACTACTGGAAGTTTCTGTGAGCCTATTCAACTCGTCACTCTACGCTCCCTGCAAAAATCCAACACAAGCATCATTGCAATTGCAATTGTGCTTGGTCCCTGAATCCTGGAATTCTATCGTCTGGCATTCTTCTTGAGATGCTGCTTTGATCTTCATTTGAACCATGCTTTTGGACATTCCTCTTAATATTTATTAAGCAGTTTAGCTCCAGATTTGGTTAATGCTTCTGTGTACCACTTTGCAACATTTTGATTGGTTAAATTTTCATAATTACAGCTTTCATCCTATTATTCCCCTATTTCAGGAGAGAAATCTGCATTTATATTTAAAGAACAATCTCATCGAAGCAGTCAGTATATTTCATCATGTGGGTTTTGGATGTGAGCTCTGAGTTCCTCCCACGGTCCAAAGATGTACTGGTTAGTAGGTTAATTGGTTATTGTAAATTGTTTTGTGATTAGGCTAAGGTTAAATCAGTGGGTTGGGCTTGCCACACATTATATTAGTCCTCCTATTTTATGAACCTGAATAATAATGTGGATTAGGGTGTTGTCTGATAACAAGTGCTTTGGCTCTTGACTATACGTCAATGAGCAGTTTAACATGTCATGATTCAGGCTCTTTCAATGCTGTACTTAAGGAGCCAATAATTGAGAGGTTAGAGTCATAAAGAAATACAGCACAGAAACAGACCCTTTGGCCCATCTAGTCCATGCTGAAACTATTTAAACTGCCTACTCCCAATGACCTGCACTGGGACCATTGCCCTTCTTATCCCTACTTTCCATGTTTCTATCCAAACTGCTCTTAAACGTTGACATCAGCTTTTATTGACACATGTGCTAGCAGCTCTGAGTGAAGAAGTTTTCTCTCATGTTGCCCTTAAACTTTCCACCTTTCCCTCTTAAGCCATGACTAGTTGTTGACCAGCACAAGCCCAGTGGAAAAAGCCTGCTTGCATTTACCCTATCTAAACTCATAATTTTGTATACCCCTATCAATCTCTTCTCAATCTTCTACAAAATTCAGTCCTAACCTATTCAATCTTTCCTTATTAGTCAGGTCCTCCAGACCTGGCAACATCCTTGTAAATTTTCTCTACACTCTTTCAACCTTGTTTGCATCTTTCCTGCAGGCAGGTGACTAAAACTGCACACAATACTCCAAGTTAGGCATCACCAATGTTTTATACAACTTCAACATTACATTTCATCTTCTATTCTCAGTACACTAATTTATGAAGGCCAGTGTGCCAAAAGCTTTCTTTCCGACTCTATCTACCTCTTCCAATAAATTGTGTACCTGTCTTCCCAGATCCATTTGTTCTACCACACTCCTCAATGCCTTGTTGTTCACAGCGTAAGACCTATCCTGGGTTGGTCCTACCAAAGTGCAAAACCTCACACTCTGTCTGTAGATCAGTCATAGCTAACTGACCAGGCCAGGAGAGTAACACAAGGCGGTGATGGTGCACAAAATTGTTTTTGTAAAGTTAACCTTGCTCAGAAGTAATTTTCCTTACAGTGTTCATATGCAGATTGAGTCAGTAGTGAGGAAGGCAAATACGATGTTAGCATTCATTTCAAGAGACTTGAACATAAAAGCAAGGATGTAATGTCAGGGCTTTATAAAGCACTGGTGAGACCTCACTTGGAGCATTGTGAGTAGTTTTGGGCCTCTGTCTAAGAAAGGATGTGCTGAAATTGGAGAGGGTTCAGAGGAGGTTCATGAAAATTATTTCGGGATTGAGAGGCTTGTCGTATGAGGAGTTTTTGATGGCTCTGAGCCTGAGTTCAGAAAAATGGGGGCGGGGGGGGGAACTCATTGAAACCTATGAAATATTGAAAGGCCTTGACAGAGTGGATGTTGAGAGGATACTTTCTATGGTGTGGGAGTCTAAGACCAAGGGCAGCCTCGGAATAGACGGTGTCTTTTTAGAACAGATATGAGGAGGAATTTCTTAGCCAGAGAGTGGCGAATCTGTGGAATTCATTGCCACAGGTGACTGTGGAAACCAATTCATTGAGTATATTTAAGGCAGAGGTTGCTGGATTCTTGATTAGTCAGGGACTGAAGAGGTACAAGGAGAAGGCAGAAGATTGGGGTTGAGAGGGAAAATGGATCAGCCATGATGAAATGGCAGAGTAGAGTCAGTGGGCCAGATGGTTTAATTCTGCACCCAATATCTTATGGTGTTGTGGATGTGGTCAACATAAGTGTTAGTGGCTGTAAGATGATATGTAGTTGGGTTCCACAATGTTCTGTACTAAACCTGTTGCCTCAATGTATTGCATCATAATGATTTAGACTAGAATGGGGATTGCCCTGATTCAAGAAAATTGCAGATGATTCAAAATGCTTCTGTGGTTAATATTGAGACTAAAGTACTTTTCCTTATTGGCCAAGACATTGAATACAAAAGTATGAAGAGTATTTTAAAATTTTATACAACATTAGTTAACACAAACTGCAACTTGGTGTACGGGAAAGATGAGATAGCTCTAGAGACAATGTTGCTGGTGTTCAGGGTGATGATTTATGAGGAAAGACAGGCTAGAACATGGTTATTTTCTCTGAAGAAGAGGTAATTGTAAACTAGTTTAAGCACAAAGAGGAAATAAAAAGAATTGGAAAATATGAAAAAACTGGAGAAGGTAAGGAAGATTCCACCTTTCCTGGTGGAGAAGTCAATAACAAACAGCCAGATTCCTGGTAATGGGCAGAAGAAATGGAGGGGAGTTGAAGACTCTTTTACCCCACCTGAACTCACTCTATGAAATAATGGTGAAAGCACAAATACCATAACAATGTTAAAAAAAAACCTCAACTAATAAGCCACAGACTCAGAGGCAGAAGAGGAATTAGGCTCAATTACTGATTTATCACTGTGTAAACAATGGCCAGATGTCCTCATTCTAATGTAAAAATACTGTTTTCTATAATTTGAGGCAAGTTCTAACTTTAAGCCAAACACAGGAACAGGGACTCACACTAAATGGAATTTATAAAGGCAATTTCTTTGCCATAATTGCTTTGCAATTATGTAACTAGTAACATAATTGTACTTTGAAGCCAGTTTCAATTGCTATTGTAGTTTATATTTTTGTCTTGTCAAGTGGAGTCTGAAAATTTCCCTCTTGTCCCCGGTGACCTCAGCTTTAGTTAGATAAGCTCAGTTACAATCAGTTGTTTCAATCACTTGTCCTCAAGTATGATAGATAGATAGATAGATAGATACTTTATTCATCCCCATGGGGAAATTCAACTTTTTTCCAATGTCCCATACACTTGTTGTAGCAAAACTAATTACATACAATACTTAACTCAGTAAAAAATATGATATGCATCTAAATCACTATCTCAAAAAGCATTAATAATAGCTTTTAAAAAGTTCTTAAGTCCTGGCGGTAGAATTGTAAAGCCTAATGGCATTGGGGAGTATTGACCTCTTCATCCTGTCTGAGGATTAGCTTTCCAGGGGTTAACAGGTTATATACTTCAGACAAAGACAATGCCACAGAAATATATTTTCTGATTGTCAAGAGTCCAAATGCTAACTTAGCTCAGTTTAATGAGAGGAAATGGGAATTGAGACAACACCATTTTTCAGAGTAATGCAATGGTCAAAGCTGGGCATTGTACCATTTACTCTTGGAATATAGGCAAGTTAAGATCTTAGTGTCTCTGCATCTTGAGAATCTAGCATACAGTAGCTTTCCTTCATGTTAGAAATGTCCTCCACAAAGTATTGTAGAGCTGCCTTCCTGGCATTTGGATCTCAATGGTTGTTCTCCAATGCCTACTGGTTTTGAGATACAACCTGTGCCAGATGAAAACTTCTCAATGACATCAGCTGCTGCAAACATTGATATGCATGCAGTGAATAGAAACACAAGTTGATAAACTAAATTACCAGGGTGAATTAGGAAGCATCCTATAACGTGGGATTTTCTGGGTTCAGCTTTGCAGCCCTCCCAAAAAGGCTGGACCAAGCTAATGAATATTGGAAGGTACATAAAGTGTAGTGGGAACTATGACATATTCGGTATGCAACTGCACCAGAGAACATTTCATGTGCCTGGCAACAAGCCTCAAAAGTCTATATACACACACCACTTCAGATCATTGTTTTCCTTAACAGTGGCGCAGATACCCTGCCATGTCTATCACCTCCAAAATACACCATGCATTTTACCACATCATTCACCTTGACCACCTGGAAAGCTGAGACAAGATGATACAATCTCACTTCAGAGTACCATTCAAATTTATATCTTCACTGTATGAACTGCCAGAATTCATGAAGGTTTATTGCCATTCGTCCACAGCAAAAATATGCAGGAAGTAAATACTGGCCTTGAAAGCGATAGAAAATGTCACGGAGGAATTACACAATGCCTCAGCAAGAGATATATGTAATAAAGGCTTCAGCAGCAGAAGGTTTTGTTTATATTTTGTAATTAGAGCTAAGTACACAAAGGGCAACACAGTTATTATGCAAGCTGGTCATCTTACAATATATGCCACGCCTGTAAAGTTGTCGATCTGAGATAAGGAGGGCGGATGCATAGCTCAGATTCTTTAAATTGTTTGAGTTCAGTTGACTTATCAATGTTTATTTCTGAATTATGAGTTTTACCAGACATGCAAGGATTTTTTCTTTTTTTAACTGCAGCTATGTATTGGTTAAAATTCACAGGATAATTAGAATGCGTGTGATGTCCCCTCAACAGAGGTTCAAGAATCCTCCTTACATTATTTTGATAAATTTTTAATTAGTGGGATAAATTAACTTTCTCACCTGCGTATTTAAGTGATGTGAACCTGAATCAATGATAATCATATGTCCAAGGCACAAAAAGATTAAACTCCATCCAAAGATAAATTTACTTTTGTTAACCAGATCAAGTATCAGTTTCCATTTTCTGTCCTGGCCTTACTAATGTGATGTAATATATTTTACTTTGTTACACAATGAGTCTTGTAATTGTCAGCTCTAGCAGTCATCCATTTTCACAGACAGAGAAAGAAAGGCACATGGTATTAAAAATAGGGGCATAGTCAAGGTTGTCATTTCAAAGTTCAAAGTAAATTTTATTATCAAAGTACATATAAGATAAATACTTTATTGATTGCAAGGGAAATTACAGTGTCACAGTAGCATTACAAGTGCGCAGAAATGCAAATATTAGAAGCGAAATAAGAAAAAATAAAAATATGCTACCTCAAACAGTTCAACAGGAGGGGGTTGGGGCTATAGGTTGACTCATTATAAAGCCTAATGGCCAAGGGTAAGAATGACCTTGTATGGTGCTCTTTGGAGTAGCTCAGTTGTTTTAATCTTTTACTGAAAGTGCTCCTCTGTGCAGCCAAGGTGGCGTGCAGATGGTGAGAAACATTGTCCACAATTGCCAGGATTTTCCTCCACAGCCTCTAGTGTGTCCAGTTTGACTCCTATAACACAGTCAGCCTTTCTGATCGGTTTATTGAGCCTGTTGGCATCACCTGTGTTGATGCCTTTCCCCAGCACACCACCACATAGAAGATTGTACTGACAAAAACAGGCTGGTAGAACACGTGAAGGAGAGGCCTGCATACTGCAAAGGAGCCCTAGTCTCCTCAGGAAGTAGAGTCACCATATACATTCCCGAGATTCATTTTCTTGTGGGCATACTTAACAAATCTATAGAATGATTACTATGACAGGATCAATGAAAGGTCGCCCAATTAGGGTGTTCAACCGGAGTGCAGAAGACAACAAACTGTGCAAATGCAAAAGACAAAACAGTAAATAATACAAAATAAACAATAAATATAAAGAACATGAGATGAAGAGTCCTTGAAAGTGAGTCCATAGGTTGTGGGAGCATTTCAATGATGGGCTAAGTGAAGTTGAGTGAAGTTATCCTCTCTGGTTCAAGAGACTGATGGCTGAATGGTAATAACTGTTCCTGAACTCTTGTCCTGAGGTTGTTGTACCTTCCTAGGTGGCAGGAGTCCCTGATGATGGGTGGTGCTTGCCTGTGACAGTGTTTCATGTAGATGAGCTCAGTAGTTGGGAGGGCTTTACCCATGATGGATTGAACCATATCCACTACTGTTTGTAGGATTTTCTCTTCAAGGACATTGGTGTTTCCATGCTAGGCTGTGACACAGCCAGTCAATACACTCACTTTGTGTGGGTGGGAAGATTCCTTGGCCTACCCAAGTATTATTAATAGATTGAGCTGTGCATCATTTTCATCAGGGTGACCCCACATTCCCTACAACCGGGGTCAGTGGACTTGAGACAGCAGCTCTCTCATTGCACCATTCTGTCAAACATACACATTGCACTGGATTTACTGCTCTGTCAACTCTGAGAGCACCACTAAAGCCAACGATCACTACCACCGATGAAGGCAGCTGAAGCAGAGTGCATAAGAGCATCTCCATCTGCAGTTTCCCCTCCAAGTCACACACTACTCTGGGACATAATGTTAGTTCTTTATCGTTGCTGGGACAAAATCTTGGAACTCCCAATTAAATTATGGTACTTACTCACATTCACCAGAAGGAGTCAGCAGCCTAAGCTGATGGTTCACCACATTTCCTCAGCTGCAATAGGGTTAGGCACTAAATACTGGACTTGCCAGCAACACCCACAACCTAACTGAAAAAAAAAATATCAGGTATGGGACTGGAGCAACAGGTCTGATTATGCCATACAACCAGCAGTACATACTTCGCTCAAGCAGCTCCAGTTAGGTATTATGTTAAAGATCACGTTACATGATCTATAATTGTTACAAAAGCCATTTGTGTGTTATGAATGTCAAACTTCAAAGGAATTCAATACAAACTTTCTGGGAGTGCCTGTCATTATCAGTTTTTTCTTAATAAATGCACAACTAAAATTAAATATTTTCAGCTCTAGTTTATTGATGCTGAAAGCCATTGGACTGAGTAAAAGTTAAGATCATACTGTTACAACCACAACATAGAGCTCTGCTTCCATTACCTCGGTCTCCGAGCCTTGTTTTTTGGCAAGGATTCCCACCCCTCCTCCTCCTCCTCTTCTTGGACCTCTTGCTCTGGATCTTTTAATCTCTAATTGCTGATGAGACATCAATTGGCTCAGCTTCGGCACTCCTCTCTCCTCCTTGAATTGTACTCCATCTGAATGCACATTATTCCACACTCTCTGCATCAATCACAACGTTACCATGACACCCACAGACAAAGAGTGACTATTGTAGTGTGGGGGACTGGCCTCTACCTTGCTGAGGTCAGGCAGTAACTCTCAGACACCTCCACATTACCTACCCCTTGAAGAGGGCCCCACTCTAGACCATCAGAAAATTGTCTCCGAAAATGTCCATACAGCTTGAACCCATTCTTTCCCCCTTGGTTAAGTCCCTTCCCATCTACATCCGCAACAATTCACATCCTCTCAATCTCCTCAATAACTTTTAATTCCCTGGCCCTGACTGCCTCATTTTCACAATAGCTGTCCCCCATAAGAAGTCCTTAAAGCACTCTGCTTCTTTCTCATCAAAAAACCCAACCAATTCTGCTCCACCACCACCCTCCTCTGCCTGGCAAAACTAGTCTTCACCCTCAACAATTTCTTCTTCGATTCCTCCCACTTTCTTCAAACTCAAGGGGTAGCCATGGGCATCTGCATGGGCTCCATTTATGCTAGCCTTTTCACAGGCTACATAGAACTGTCCTTGTTCCAAGCCTTCCCCAGTAATACTCCCCAACTCTTCCTGTGCTACACTGATGACTGCATTGGTGCTGCTTCATGTACCCATGCTGACCTTGACAATTTCATCAACTTTGCCTCCAACTTCCACCCTGTCCTTATATTCACTTGGTCCATTTCTGACATCTCCCTCCCCTTTCTCGATCTCTCTGTCTAAATAGAACCATTGAAAATAGAAAACCTACAGCACAATACAGGCCCTTTGGCCCACAAAGCTGTGCCAAACATAACCCTACCTTAGAGCTACCTAGGCTTTACCCACAGCCCTCTATTTTTCTAAGCTCCATGTAGCCATCCAGGAGTCTCTTAAAAGACTCTATCATATCCGTCTCCACCACCATCACCAGCAGCCCATTCTACGCACTCATCACTCTCTGTGTAAAAAAACTTACCTCTGTACCTACTTCCAAGCACCTTAAAACTATGCCCTCTCATGCTAGCCATTTCAGCCCTGGGGAAAAGCCTCTGACTAGCCACACCATCAATGCCTCTCATCATCTTATACACCTCTATCAGGCCACCTCTCATCCTCTGTCGCTCCAAGGAGAAAAGACTGAGTTCACTCAACCTATTCTCATAAGGCATGCTCCCCAATCCAGGCAACATCCTTGTAAATCTCCTCTGCACCTTTTCTATAGTTTCCACATCCTTCCTGTAGTGAGGTGACCAGAATTGAGCACAGTACTCCAAGTGGAGTCTGACCAGGGTCCTATATAGCTGCAACATTACCTCTCGGCTCCTAAACTCAATCCCACGATTGATGAAGGCCAGTGCACTGTATGCCTTCTGAACCAGAGTCAATCTCTGGAGAAAAACTGACCAACTTTTTTTTTATAAACCTACTGATTCCAATGGTTACCTTGACTGTACCTCTTCCCATCCTGTCTCTTGTAAAAATACTATTCCCTTTTCTCAGTTCCTTTGTCTCTGCTGTATCTATTCCCAAGATGAGGTTTTCCTTTCCAGGATATCAGAGGTGTCCCCCTCTTTCAAAGAACAGTGTTTCCCTTCCTCCACCATTGATGCTGCCCTCACCCGCATCTTCTCCATTTCTCAGACATCTGCGCTCGCCCCATCTTCCTGCCGACTTGACAAGGATCGAGTTCCTCTTGTCCTCACGTATTACCCCTTGAGCCTCAGCATCCAACACATCATTCTTCACAACTTCCATCATCTTCAATGGGATGCTATCACCAAACACATCTGAACCTACTTCCTCCCCCCTCCCCCACTTTCCTCTAGGATCACTCCCTCCGTGATTTCCTTGTCCATGTGTCTTTCCCCACTTATCTCCATTCTGGCACCTATCTCTGCAAGTGCCCATTCACTTCCTCCCTTACCTCCATTCAGGGCCCCATGCAGACCTTCTGGTAATTTTTTCTTCCTCCTCCTTCCCTCTTCTCCCAATCTTGATTCTGGCCTCTTAGCTTTTCTCCTCACCAGCCTATCACATCTCTGGGATGCCCTCCTCCTTCCCTTTTTCCCATGGTCCACTCTCCTATCAGATTCTTCTGTCGCCATTTACCTTTCCCACCCACCTAGCTTCACCTATCACCTTCTGTAGTTGGCCCTCCTTCCCCTTCCCCCACCTTTTTATTCTGGCGAAGAATCCTGAAATGTCAATGGTTTATTCATTTCCCTAGATTCTGCCTCATCTGCTAAGTTCCTCCAGCATTTTGTGAGTGTTACTCTGGATTTCTAGCAGAATCATCTTCACAGAAGACAAGGCTATGGACTGACATGTCAGAACGAGAATAGGAATCAGAGTTTAAAAGTTTGACCACTGAACTATCTGAACAAGCAATTCTCTTTACAAGTACTTTAGACTTGCCCTGACATGAAAAGGAATTATGTTGGTTGTTGCCTTAAGCAACAGATACACTGAAATTTCTTTCACTTGTGCTGGAAGTTTTAAATGAACAATTACCTAGTTGAGGTATAAGGATACAATCCTTATATAGAAATAGATAGAGAGAAAGATGAATGTACAGTAAGTTAAGAAAATTGGAACCAAAATTTAAAACTTGACTATATTTTCAATGGTGTTTTGATGTTTCCAAAAAACATTGAACTAAGGATCTGTACAGCAGACCTGGAATACCTCGCAATTAAGTACCGGCCATTTTACCTGCTGCAGGAGATTTCTGGTAGTGGTGTACATTCCACCTCAGGCTAATGTCAAACAGGCTCTCAGCGAACTGAGTGATGTAATCAACAGGCATGAAACAGTGCATCCTGATGCCTTCCACGTCATTTTGGGAGATTTTAATCAGGCTTGCTTGATAAAGTCACTAAATATTATCAACAAATCACCTGTAGAACCAGAGGGAAAAGCACACTGGACCATTGCCACACTAGGTTCAAGGGTGCTTACCGTGCTATTCCACACCCACACTTTGGTAAGTCTGATCACCTGGCTGTACCTCTACTCCCAGAGTATATAGGCAGAGACGGAACACCGCGTAGCACCAGTTGTGAGGACCATGGAGGTATGGACCAGAGACAAACAGGAGTGCTGACAGGACTGCTTTGAATTAGTGGACTGGACTGTATTCGGGGAGTCATCTTCGAATCTGAATGAGTATGCCACATTTGTCACTGACTTCATTAAAACCCGTGTGGATTAGTGTGTGCCTATGAAAACTTGCTGTACGTTCCCAAACCAAAGGCCATGGATGAACCGGGAGGTTTGTAGTCTGCTGAGGAATAGATCTGTGGCATTTTAGTTATTGGAGTATAAAAGTTGCATTGTTTGCTGTGTAACCAAAACTATGTAGTCAGCTTTGAACTTGCTACTTGCTATGCATGTATCCAATTTAGTAGGAGAATGAAATCTTAAGAATGTAGAAGAGAATGGTGTGTTAATGAGAGGTAGCTAAGAGATGTAGATTAGAACATGATTAAGTCAATGGGTAGAAACAATAGTGGCGGATGTACTTGTGATACGCAACTATAGATTGATTGGATATGCTAATGCAACTAAACCAGGAGATTGCTATAAAAAATGCTATGTACAAGGATCGATGGGCAATCAGCGACTAGCTCAATGACTGTCTCAGCTTTGATTTGCAAATTAAAGTTTAACACTTCTTGAAAAATCTTCTGCGTCTCCTGGTCGTTTGTGGGGCACGAGAAACCACGTCAAAATTGGCGACCGCGGCAGGATCGGAAAGAGACCCGCAGAAAGGAAACGGCAGATTGGGGAAGCTTCCCAGTCCTCTAGGGACCCCCACGAGGCTAACAGAATTAAGGGTGCACCCAAACAAAAGGTAAGCGCTTTTTGCGACAATTTGGACTAAGAATTCTGTTGGTTTTGGGGAGGTCTTGGAGTCTCAGAAGTGTGGAACCACTGCTGAAGGGTCTCTCTGGTCCAAAGAATCTGGCAGAATTGGGGGTTAACAGGAGGCTCAGAGGATTGATCAAGAACACTGCAGTGAGGGTAAGTACAAATAAGTTAATAAGAAGTTAAGTTAAGAAAAATTCCATGTGGTGTTGGTAAGTCCCTGCGGATACCGCTTCGTATAAAATGAAGGTCTGAACGGGCAGGGAAAGGGAAAATAGAGAAAATCCTCGTGGATACCGCTTCATATGAAATGAAGGTCTGAATGGGCAGGGAAAGGGAAAATAGAGAAAATCCCTATGGATACTGCTTCGTATGAAACGAAGGTCTGAACGGACAGGGAAAGGAAAATAGAGAAAATCCTCGTGGATACCGCTTCATATGAAACGAAGGTCTGAATGGGCAGGGAAAGGGAAAATAGAGAAAATCCCTATGGATACTGCTTCGTATGAAACGAAGGTCTGAACGGACAGGGAAAGGAAAATAGAGAAAATCCTCGTGGATATCGCCTTAAGAAATAAGGGTCTGAATAGACGAGGTGCAAAGAGAAAGTTCTGTGGATACCGCTCTGAATAGAGGTCTGTACGGGCAGAACAGAATAGGAAACAAGGACAGTCCAATATATAGTTTAAAGCGCTGGTAGATAGATGATAGACTAGGCATAGAATTAAAGTAAAAAATATTATCCAGTAAACGAACTGTGAATCTCTGAAATACCTTAAAAAGAGAGAACAACATGACAGGTAAAGGAACGGCAGTAGAGATTCTGAGCAAAACATTCCCAGTAAATAAGTATGAGATCACAAAAACTTCAGAAAAATGGGAAAAGAGAACCAAAAACCTGGTCACAAAATGGCCAAGAGAAGGAACGTTTGATGTAAGCTTGTGCGAAGAAATGGAGGCACTAATTAAAAATTACAAACCAAAAGATAAATCTAAGAAAAGAGGGCAAAAAAGAGAACGAGAAATGGAAGTGCTAAAACTCTTCAGAATGGAGGGAGAAAGGCTGAGGAGGACAGGTAGAATATTGATTACAAGCGAGGAAGACACTAAGGTGCTGGAGAAACAGCCTGTTAGAGAAAGAGAAAGGTACAGTGAGAAGCTGGCTTCAGCTCCGTACCCGGATGTGAAAGAAACAGTAAAGCCCCCTCCCTATAATGAGGAAGGAACCCCTAAGCAGTGCCCCCTGCTGACGGGAACAGTAAACATGCAGGGAGAAGTACAAGTTTGGGATAATGAGGAGGAAAAAAGACAATACGAGAAGGAAAAAGCGGCAATATGGAAGGAGATACAGGCAAAAAGGATAAAGGTGGAACAGGCAAAGAGAGAAATGAAAGAAGAGATTGAACGGTTGAAATACTTGAGAGAGGAAAAGGAGTATGAGGAGTATCGGTTATACCATAGAAATGAACAGACTAGAAATGAAAGTGGCTCATCAGGGCAGGAAGAGATGAGGCATTCAAGAGGAAGTGGAAAAAAGATAGGAGATGAGAGTCTTGGAGAAACACAAGAGAGAAGGGAATCAAGCACAGGTAAGGATCATGAGGAGTCCCTGCCGCAGGTGTACAGACACGGACAGGAAGAAAGAGAAGGTGACTCATTGGAGGGGCAAGAGTTAAGTGGAGAGAGAGAGGATGCGAGAATTTGTGGGGAAGAGGTAGGAGGAAGAAGCCTTGAAGAGCAGAAGGGGGCGGTAGGGAAGCAACTTGCGGAAGTAGAGAGAGAGTTAGATACGTTACTGAGAGGGGATTGCCAGAGGAGATGCGAAAAATACTCCAGGGGCCAACCAAGTATTGAATCAAGACAGAAAGGAAGGACTCCACAGGGAGACCGAGGGAAGAAGAGGACCCCGGAGAAATTTGTGTGGGAGGCAGTAAAGACATACCCTGAGACAGATGGGGAGTCAGGCGAGGAGGAGAGCCAGGGCAGGTGGGAAGAAGGAGGAAGAATGATGCCGTTGTTAGTTAAAGGATCAGGACAAGTCAGTATATCCCTTGGGGATCCCAGGACCTAAAAGGGCTGAAAAACACTCTGCCCAATTACATGAAGGAGCAGGGAAATGGATTAGAGCCTTTGAAGAAGAAACGGCGGGACGATTATTGGCTATGGGAGATTTGAGGGCACTATTGATAAGGTTGATGGGAACCTCCAAATTTAACCAACTAATGGAAATGGCTGGCATAGTAAACTCGAACGACCCGAGAACTGATGGAGACGGGTTTGACAGAGTGAGGCAGAGGGTAGGGCAGGCCTTCAGGAAACTTTATCCACCCAAAGTGGACCCCAAAGCCTTAAAGGGGGATCCACTGGGAGACACTGAAAACCCAGCAGCCTACGTAGAAAACCAGTTGAAAAGGTGGAGACTAGAGACTGAGCAAGAGGTGGAAAATAGCTTATTTATCACCACACTGTTCCAACATAACATTTTGGATGCAATGCCTCCGCAAGTAAAATCCAAACTGGAGGAAGTGGTTGGGCTGACGTCAATGACCCCACAAGAATTTAGAGACCACGTAGTCCATGCGGTTGAGAAATACCGGAAAGACAAACGAAGATTGGCTGAGCAGCAGGAAGAGTTGCAAAGAAAATTAATACAAATGCAGCTCGAAGAACTCAAAAAGAAGGAAAAAGAGAAAAGCAAAAAGATGCTGCCAGCAACCACCGGTCTGAGTACAGCCATCAAACTGGATGAAGCACTGCTATATGGAGGAACCGATCATACTGTAAGACAAGGGCTGGAAAACCCCTTGCCAATAATCAATGTCTTTGGAGGTGCATTCCCACAAATGTCCTATCAGGAACAGACTAAATTCAAACAGCCCAGACAGGACTGGAAGTCCCAAGGAGGGGGACAGAGGAGCTATGGGCAGAGGGGACCAGTGAGGAAACAGGGGGAAAGAGAGGTAGAGAGATTGTGCTGGGGATGTAATCAGCCAGGTCACATGAGAAGAGATTGTCCGTTTACACCATGGCCTGTCACACACCAGCAGGAACCGATAAGAAGGGAACTAAAGTTTAACCAAGGACCAACCCCCACAGGCCCAAGCGGACCTGTGAACCCCTATGCGAGGTATTAGGGGTGTCCCGAGAACTCGAGTGGGAAGGGACATTACCGAATGATAACAAGGGAGGCAGACGAGGAACCCATTGTTCAGGTTATGTTAGAAGGGCAGCTGACACCAATGATGATAGATACTGGAGCCACGTACACTTGTGTACAGCAAAAGTATGCCCTTCACCTTCCCATGTCAGGAAAGTTTATTAAGACGGTAGGGTTCGCGGGGAAAACACAATTGACACAGTGCACTGCTCCAGTGCAGTTGAGAATGGGAAATAAAGGAATTGTTTTGCCGGTGCTAGTATTTAAAGGAACTCCGATTAATTTGTTAGGCAGAACTGCCTTATTGAAACTGGAATTAAAATTAGAATGCACCAGAAATGGGCTGAGTGTGGAAAGAGCAGGGGCTCAATTGATAGTGTGAGAAGACAAGAAGGCTAATGTCTTTTGGATAGGAGACATCGCAGATCAGATTCAGGAAACCTGGGAAAAATGGAAAAAGGGCGTGCAGGCTATATTACCCAGGGCTGTAATGCCCAAATCTGAGCTACATTGTACAGTGATTTTTGACGAGACTCAGAACAGGGAGTTAGAGGAGAGATGGCACCTGGAGGCATGTACCCAACAGCACCTGGAAGGGGAGGCTGTGATAATTGGAAAGCAAGGGGCAGCTTTACAAGTTAAGTGGAACACCTTTTTAGAAAAATGGTACAGGATACCAGAGGCTGCGCCCCACGTAACGTTGTTGGTAAACAAGGGATATCAGTCTAAAGACTTAGGACCCTTAGTTAAGAGTGCTGAAACCGTAACAGTGTGGAGGAAAATCACGCCAGAGGTGTGGATATCAGAAGACAACAATTGCATTAAAATAATGGTAAGTGTAGATATGGTAGGGACAGTGAGAGAGGTCGAAATAACTCTCCAACCACACATGCCATTGCTGGGAAAGGAAAGAGGCCAGCAGAAAGATAGAAGGTTAGATGAGTTGCCATCTATTATGTGGTCACAGCATGACACGGACGTAGGGAAAATAAAAACAGCTAGTCCGGTGGAAATAAGGCTGAAAAAAGGAGCAATTCCACCCAGGAGACCACAATACCCTCTAAGACCAGAAGCAGAAGAGGGAATAGCATCGACAGTGCAGGGGTTGCTTGAAATAGGAGTGCTTAAAAGAACAAACAGTCCATGCAATACCCCGTTGTTGCCGGTCTTAAAAGCAGATAAATCTAAGTGGAGATTGGTGCATGATTTGCGAGCGGTAAATGATGTGGTAGAGGACTGGCCAGCGGTAGTCCCCAACCCACACACGCTTTTGACTAATGTTCCACCAGAAGCAAGTTACTTTTCAGTGATTGATTTGTGTTCGGCTTTCTTCAGCATTCCTCTGGCCGCCCAGTGTCAATATCTGTTTGCATTTACTTACAGAGGTGCTCAGTATACCTATACCAGAATGCCGCAAAGGTTTAAACATTCACCACATGTGTTGAAGGCAGACCTAGAGGGCATACCATTGGAAAGTACATTGTTACAGTATGTGGATGACCTGTTGATTTGCTCCCACAGTAAGGAACAGTGTGAGCAGGACACTATAACTCTGTTAGAGAAGCTGGCGCACGGAGGACATAAAGTATCCAAAAAGAAACTGCAATTTTGCACGCAGCAAGTGGAGTACTTAGGCAGGGTAATATCCAAGGGAGTGAAGGCGATAGCACCAGATCAGATTGAGGCAAAAACTAAGGCCCCAAAACCCCAGACTGTAGGGCAGATGATGACGTTTTGGGAATGGCAGGGTACAGCTTAGATTGGATAGAAGAATATGCTGAGATTGTGGCACCTTTGAGAAAGATAATGAAAGAAGCAGGACATACCAATTTGAAGAACGGCCTACAGTGGAATGGAGAGGCGGAGATAGCTTTCAATACTATTAAGCAGGAATTGCAGTCAGCACCAGCATTAGCTTTGCCTGACTACGAGAAGGTTTTTCATTTGTATGTATCCAACTGACAGGAGGGTTATGTCACAGCGGTTCTAACACAAGAGACAGGCACAGGAAAAGCAAAGCAGCCAATAGCATAATACAGTACGAGACTAGATGAGGTGGCTCAGGGGTATCCACCCTGTTATCAGGGATTGGCGGCGCTGTACTATGCATATGAAAAGGCATCATCTGTAACCCTGGGCTATCCTATGACTGTACACACACCACAAAGTAGCAGAATTGCTGGAAAGAGGGAAATTTGTGCTGACGCCAGCCAGGATAGCAGCGTATCAGATGCTATTGACATTTCCAGACATAACTATACAGAGATGCATTGCCAGTAATATAGCCGATTTTGTCCCTTTGGGCTATGAAGGAGAACCCCATGATTGTGTAGGGAAGACGATGGCATTTGCCAAATTGAGAGCAGATTTATGGTCAGAACCACTAGAGGATATAGATAAAAAGGTTCTGTTCGTAGATGGCTCTTGTTATAGGGATTATGATGGAAATCATGCAGGGTTCTCAGTAGTGCAGTAGGATCAGTCGAGCTATAAGATTATTAGGATGGAGTCCTGTCCCCAACCATGTTCCGCCCAACTAGCGGAAATCAAAGCCCTGACAGCTGCGTGTGAAATGATGGAAGGTGAGACAGTAGACATCTATACTGATTCGGCATATGCTCATGGAGTATGCCATTTGTTCGGGGCAGTGTGGAAACAGAGAGGTTTTAAAAAAAGCAGTGGAGATCTCATACAACATTGTCAGCTAATTCTAGACTTAATAAAAGCCATAATGAAACCTAAAGCATTGGCTATAGTAAAATGCCAGGCACATAAAAAGGGAAATGATGTAATAACAAAGGGAAATCAAGCTGTGGACGAGGCAGCCAGAAAAGCATCTGGATGTACATCAGCTGTCATTGCCCCCCAGGTAAGCCTAGCTCCAGAACCTGTGGTAGAGGACCTAATTGAAATACAAGGTAAGGCAACTTTGGCAGCACAGACAATGTGGAGACGAAGGGGGGGCCAAGCAGAACCCGGAAGGCTTGTGGAGCATGGAAGATGGTTTGTTGGTAGCGCCCACCCCTCTACTGACGATTCTGATTTCAGAAGCGCATGGGATTGACCATTGTGCAAGGGGGGGAAGTGATAAAGAAAATAAAGAAGGATGGTTTTTGGTCACCTTATTTACAGGCTTCAGTGGACTTTGTCTTGTCACAGTGCGAGGTACGCGCACAGAATGCAGGGTTCGGACATCAGTTATTTGACTGGTTAGAAAGTAGACTCGGAAGATGGGGAGCATGGCTGACTAAAATGGCAATAACTGTCAGTATTGTATTGTTGAGCTGTGCGCTTGTGCTGTGCTGTTTTCTTCCTTGTCTCAAGTCTCTTGTAGTGCGTGCTGCAACCAAACAATTTCCGATGCTCGTGGCAATTACTGAAGCAAGCTTAGTGGAGAAAGAAACACCAAAAATGTATCCTTACAGTCTACAACACCTGCAGGATGAACAAGAGAAAAACGACAGTGTGGGAGTAGGTTGTAAGGGCTTCTGAGTTTTTTTCCCTGTCTCAGGTACAAAGGGACAGGGTAACAGGGAGAGAATACTTTGAGGTCTTGGCACAGAAAATTATAGTTTAACCCGAGATTTGTGAATAAGTGCTTGAGTTTATTGGGGCTTTTGTGCGCGGACTTTTAGTCTTCTTTCTCTGTGTGAGACCCTATGGGTCTCAAAGGGGGGATATATTGGAGTATAAAAATTGCATTGTTTGCTGTGTAACCAAAACTATGTAGTCAGCTTTGAACTTGCTATTTGCTATGCATGTATCCAATTTAGTAGGAGAATGAAATCTTAAGAATGTAGAAGACAATGGTGTGTTAATGAGAGGTAGCTAAGAGATGTAGTTTAGAACATGATTAAGTCAATGGGTAGAAACAATAGTGGCGGATGTACTTGTGATACGCAACTATAGACCGATTGGATATGCTAATACAACTAAACCAGGAGATTGCTATAATAAATGCTATGTACAAGGATCGGTGGGCAATCAGCGACTAGCTCAATGACTGTCTCAGCTTTGATTTGCAAATTAAAGTTTAACACTTCTTGAAAAATCTTCTGCGTCTCCTGGTCGTTTGTGGGGCACGAGAAACCACGACGTAGTCTGGTGATCTAGGCCTGCACTAGAACACCAGGGAGGGCTATTTCAAGAGCCAAGAAGCAAATCTGAGAGAGGTTAGAGATGACATTGGATGCACGTCAACTCTGGCAGGGTTTGCAGACCATTACTTCCTACAAAGTGAAACTCCTGTAAAACCCAACATCATAAGTGCTTCACTACCAGACGAGCTCAATGGCTTCTAAGCTCACTTTGAAAGGGAGAGTAAAACCCTGTGGCATCCAATGACCCTGTGATCTCTGTCTCACAGGCTGATGTCAGGCTGTCTTTCAAGAGGGTGAACCCTTGCAAGGTAGCAGGGCACCCTGGTAAGACTCTGAAAATATGTGCCAACCAACTGGCAGGAGTATTCAAGGACATTTAAAATCTCTTACTACTACAGTAGAAAGTTCCCACCCGTTTCAAATGGGCAACAATCATACCAGTGCCCAAAAAGAGCAGTATGAGCTGCCTGAATGACTGTCATCCAGTAACGCTCACATCTATGGTGAAGTGCTTTGAGAGGTTGGTCATGGCCAGAACCAACTCCTGCCTCAGCAAGGACTCCCACTGCAGGTTGCCTATCACCTCAACAGGTCTACCGCTGATGCGATCTCAATGGCTCTTCACACGGCCTTAGATCACCTGAACAAGTTATTTTTGCCAGAGAGCAGTGAATCTATGGAATGCCTCTGCCACAGACTGCGATGGAGGCCAGGTCCGTGAGTATATTTAAGGCGGAAGTTGATCGTTTCCTGATCAGTCGGGGCATCAAAGGATATGGCGAGAAGACAGGTGTATGGGGTTGAGTGGGATCCAGGATCAGCCATGATGGAATGGCAGAGCAGACTCGATGGGCTGAATGGCCTAACTCTGGTCCTATGTGTTGTGGTCTTATGGAATATACAGCCATTACTGGCAGATTTTCAGATGGTGCCGAGAGGGTGTACAGGAGCGAGATAACTAGCTAGTTGAGTGGTGTTGCAGCAACAACCTTGCACTCAGTTTTAGCAAGACCAAAGAGCTGATTGTGAACTTCAGGAAGGGTGAAACGAGGGATTACAAGCCAATCCGCATAAAGGGATTAGAAGTGGAGAGAGTGAGTAATTTCAAGTTCCTGGGGGTCATTATCTCTGAGGATTTAACCTGATCCCATCATATTGATACAGCTACAAAGAAGGCAAGACAGCAGCTATATTTCATTAGGAGTTTGAAGAGATTTTGTTTTGTCAACTAAAATACTTGAAACCTTCTGCAAATGTACCATGGAGAGTATTCTGACTGGCTGCATCACTGTCTGGTATGGGGGATGGGGTGGACTACTACACAAGGTCGAAATAAGTTGCAGAAACTTGTAAAAATGAGTCAGCTTCATCACAGGTACAAACCTCCATAGTTTTCAAGATGTTTTCAAGAGAGTTCATGGACAGAAGTTCCTAAAGGTTGTACTCTGGAGGGATTGTATAGCAATGTTCTGGACTGTGATGATTGAATTTCTTTGACCAGGATCTACATGGATCAGATCAATTCATTAACCTAGAAATAGTTGAAATAGTTGGCATTGTGCACATGCACATTCAAACTACAATGTACAATATCCAGTTTAATAATTCCTCAGGAGACCAGCTGACTGGTATTTTGAAACAAGTCATTGCTAATTGTAATTTTTAATTTGTGCCTTGCTAGAATGAAATAGATTGAGTCTCCGTGGTACAAATGTAAGACAAACGATTACCATTCTGTTCAATCATTAATAATAAATACATTTTCAGGTTTTGTAATAGATTTTATGTATTTATTTCTTCACACGGATCTTCAAAATTGCAGCTGCTCCATAGTCCCTTTGGTAGATGCTTGTTCTCTCTGGTTGCTTTTAAACAGCTTCAGACTCGTGCAGATTTTCTCAGAGCTTAAAACTATGTTCAGCTTGTTGACATTGTTGTCAGTGTTATTTTGAATTTGTTACCTTGCTTTTCTAGAAAAAAGCAGAGCCTCTTATTCTGGGAGAAATAAAGAACAGATGGCAGATTGCAGAGGCCAACCTAAAGCTTATCACTTATTTAAAACATTACATTTAGGAATAACTGAACAGGAAACATTGGGCTTTTTTGGTGACTTGTGTAACTTCATCAGGGCAGCTGAAATTTTGGTGACGGTTGATGTTGCCCTGCATTGCAGCATATCGTTGAGTTTACAGCTCAAGACACTTTCCCTAAGAACCTTGGCTGCTTGAACCTCAATTACTGCATTGGCCTTCTCCGCAATGATGATTACATGACACAGATATAATTCTGTGGACACGGCTTTAGAAAGAACTGCTTGGAGTGCAGCTTTTTTTTTGGCAAGGGTGTTTTCTTTAGTATTTTCCACAGACACTGTTGGGGTTGTACAACAATCCTACAACTTGATATGACACCACTCTTTCAGAAGGAAAACTCTGTTTCATTTGAACTAACTTGAAATTCCCAAATTGTTGTGACGTGTTTGGAACTCTGGATGCTGGAAAACTGAATTAAAGATGGAAAATTGAGGGTGGGGGAGGTGGGTTTCAGCAGGTCAGACAGTATCTGTGAAGAAATGTATAGTGTTTCAATTTGTTGGCCTTTCGTCAATAGGAGGGAAGTTGATTAAGAGTGGCGTGGTAGAATAGTGGTTAGTGTAACATTATGACAGTGCTGGCTGGAAAATTATCACATTTTCCTTCTGACCACCTGGTTTTGATCCCATTTTCCAAAGACGTACGAGTTAATCAGTTAATTGGTCACATGGTTGTAATTGGGGACCACAGGCTCATTGGGCTGGAGGGGCCTGTTATTGTGCTCTAAATAAAATAAACAAAATTAAAATAAGAATGACAGATTGAATAGAATGATCCACAGATGTCAGTAGTTTGAAATAAAAGCATGAAGTACAAAAACTCTTAGAACTGGGAAAGAGAAAACAAAGACAAGAAAATCTGCAGATGCTGGAAATCCAAGCAACACACACAAAATGCTGGAGGGACTCAACGGGCCAGGCAGCATCTATGGAAAAAAGTACAGTCAAGATTTCGGGCCAAGACCCTTCTTCAGGACTGTGGGGGGGGGGGGGGAAGGTTGAGAATTTAGAGCAAGAATATGGGGGTGGGGGAGGTGAGGAAGAAATACAAGGTGGTAGGTGATGGGTGAAACTAGGAGAGGGGGTGGAGTAAAGAGCTGGGAAGCTGATAGGTGAAAGAAATAAAGGGATGAAGAAGTGGGAATCTGATAGGAGAGGTTAGAACACCGTGGAAGAAAAGGAAGAGCACCAGAGGGAGGAGATGAGCTAAGAGAGAGAAATGGGAATGTTGAAGGGAGAGGCATTTACTGCAAGTTCAAGAAATCAATGTTCATACCATCAGATGGAATCTAAGGTGTTACCGCTCCAACCTGAGTACGGCCTCATTGTGGCAGTAGAGGAGGCCATGGTCTGATATGTTGGAATGGGAATGGGAAGTAGAATTGAAGTGTGTGGCCACTGGAAGATAGTGTCTTTTTCTCTGGCAGATGGATCATAGATCCTCGGCGAATTGGTCTCCCAATCTACTTTGGATCTCTCTTGTATACAGGAGTAAACGTCAACTGCTAACTCTTTTCCGTAGATGCAGCCTTGCCTGCTGAGTTCCTCAAGCACTTTTTGTTTGTTGCAAGAGAGAAAACAAACTAGTTTGACTTGGAAGAGCAGGTGGAGAAAGGATGGATAGAACAGAGGGAAAATATCTGATGGAGTGAGATCATTTTTACCATGGGAATGAGTTATGGAGGTCATCTGATAATGGGGAGGAGAGAAGAGAGAGAGAGATTAAGTTATTAATGGGGGAAGTTAGTGTTTCAATGGTACAAAAAAGCTGGATGAACTCAGCAGGTTGGGCAGCATCCGTTGAAAGGAGCAGTCAACGTTTCGGGTCAAGACCCTTCGTCAGGACTGAGCCCTGATGAAGGGTCTCGACCCGAAACGTTGACTGAGTCCTGACGAAGGGTCTCGACGCGAAATGTTGACTGCTCCTTTCAACGGATGCTGCCCGACCTGTAGAGTTCATCCAGCTTTTTTGTACGTCTTGATTTGACCACAGCATCTGCAGTGTACTTTGTGTTTAGTGTTTCAATGGTGTCTTTGATTTGGAACATTAACACTTGGTTCTCTTTCCACAAATACTACCTGACCTGCAGAATATTTCTAACAATTTCTGTTTTTCTTTAAAAATGACAGATTTCCTTCCTTAAAGGACAGTACTGAGCAGGCCAATTGTTTCAACAGCCCAATATATTGTGTCCATGTGTGATTGCTTGTTTCCCCTCTTGCCATAAGAAGCTTAAAACACTCTGGCATCAATGTCCCTGGAGTTGTGGGAATCAAGTTCTAAAGCTAAACTCTGTGTAAATATTTTTAATGCTTATGTTTATTTATGTCTTCTATGAGAGTCTGTATTTTCCTTGATGAGAATCTGTTTCCTATACTGCACTGCCTCCAAATAGTATCCCACTGGGAACTGCCATGTGCTGCACGCTTTAGTTTCCTATCTGGAATGATGATGTGCTGCCAATTTTGTTTTTGGTCTCCAAAATAAATGGAGATTTAATTTCAGTGAGTCAACTTTGAAACTGACCCAAGTTAATTATTCTATGCGGGGTTGGTCCTCAACCTAGGGTGATTTACTGGAAAATTATTGACTTGATGTTCCAAGGCCTGTTTTAAACTTGATGACCATGAGATTGATGTTAGGAGGCAAGACATAAAATAACATGGTGTCATAATATTTGCCAGTTGATCGTATTGGAATGGTGAGGACAGATTTATTGCTAGAGATGGGTCTCACATTAGAAACGCAAGGAAAAATTGGAATGAGTGAAGGTCATTTGATCCATGAAACATGGTTAACTGAACTTTGATCTTAAATGAAAAGCGAGTGCAGGGATTTAAATCTGGAATTATGTGTTAAATACACATGCATCCTGTGTACAAGCATACATCCTTGAGACTCATAATGATTTTGATGGGGAGAGATGGGGATAGTATTGCCCCTTCATTTCCTCCAGATCCCAAAATTCTTTGGGTGGCCCAGCATTCATCCTCAGCCTCCCAAAACTGCAGCAACCTCTGCCCGATCCATTTAATTCAACGCCTTATTGCTCGCTAATATATGCTAATTTTAATGTATACCTTCTTTATATTACTTGCTTTGTGGATTCAGCAGCTCTATTGGACTTAGTTACAATGTGACAATACTTTTGCAGCCAAGCAAATAGTGTTAAAATATGTTCATTCACTTCCTTTCGCCAGTAAATTGTCTCAGTTTTTGGTCCTGTTGTCATGTGATTTAGTGGCTTTTTAAAAATTTGAATTTTATTATCTAACAATGCTTGCTTCACAGTTAAAAAGTGAATGCATGTGCAGGCCATTAGCAGTTTGCAAACCCTTGAGTTACGGGCACCTGTACATACAAACAAGCACCTCGTAAATTATTAATAACAGAAGCCTGATGTATGTACCTGTGTTTGTTCCTATGGGTGACAAAACTAGTTTTCTTCGCTCTCCACCTTTAGACATTGTTCTTGTTAGTCTTATGCATGTGTAATCTCATTTATTACAATACTCTGGAGGTACAGTTACCATATGTAGTGATATTTGTGTATTTTGCAACTTGTGGTCATAATTGACTTATGGCATCCGTAAAAACAGGAGCTGCTTGTTATCTGGGATCGTTGGTAATTAGAAATGTCAGAGCTTTGGAAGCGTTGACCTTTCTGGGAAGAATCTCCTATAGATTTATTTGGGGTTTGTACAGTTAACAGTTTAAAGCAAAGATCAGATTAGATGGCAGAAGATTTGTTTATTTGGGGATCATCCCTTTTCTTAATTCAGAGCAATTTACTGTCAAAATTGGTTCGTTGTGGGTACAACAAGAGAAGTACTTTTTACGAACAGAAGAGAGTGCTAGACTGCTGGTGGAATTGTTTCATTATAAAGGCCATGTAAACAAACGGGAACACTATTTTGTTTGGCTTGTTCCAACGTCTGAAGGTATGGCATTGAGTGGAAACTGGTATATAAGCCAAAGTCACAACTTTTCCTGTGGGAGACTTTTTGTAAGGACAGTTTATAACTTTTAGAGGATTGGACTTCTAATACAGTTAGCTTTTAACAAACAATTATATATTCTCTGCTAATTTTCTAATCTAGTCAGATCAATTCAGAAATTAATTCTTGCTGCCTTCACTTGGAAATACTGGGTTTTGAGGAAATTATTTAACAATTATATTCTGTTCTGATTTCCAACATAATACTAAGATATTGCGTTGGGTATTACTTGTTTTTATTTAGAGATACAGCATGGTAACATGCCCTTCTGGCACAATGAGCCTGCGCAACCCAATTACATGCATCTCCCTCCTGGCGCATATTCCAGCAAGTGAGAGAAACACTACACCTACCCACTCACCTCCACTCAGGGCTCTGAACAGTCCTTCCAGGTGAGGCAACACTTCACCTGTGAACCTGTTGGGGTCATCTGATGCTCCCAATGCACCCTCCTCTTCATTGGTGAGACCCAAGTAAACTGGGGGACTGCTTTGTCTACGGCCTCCGTTCCATTTGCCAAAAGCAGACTTTCCTGCTGGCCAACCATCTTAATTCCGATCCCCATTTCCGCTACGACATGTCAGTCCTTGGTCTCCTCTTCTGCCATGATGAGGCCACTCTCAGGGTGGAGGAGCGACAACTAATATTCTGTCTTTTCTTCATTTTCCCTCCCACTTCCCTCTTCTATTCTCCATGGCCTCTTACCTCTTCTCACTTGCCTATCAGCTCCCCTGGTGCCTCTCCTTCTTTGGTTTCTCCCTTGGTCTGCTCTCCTATCCAGTTGGATTCCTTCGTCTCCAGCCTTTCCCAGCCACCTGGCCTCACCTATCACCTTCCAGCTTGTCCTCTCCCCCCCCCCCACCTTTTCATTCTGACGCCTCCCCCTTTCCTTTCCAGTCCAGATGAAGGGTCTCGGCCTGAAACGCCGACTGTTTATTCATCCTCATAGATGCTGCCTGACCTGCTGAGCTCCTCCAGCATTCTGTGTGCATTGCTCTGGATTTCCAGCACCTCCAGAATCTCTTGTATTTATAACTAACCGACCGACCTGTGCATCTTTGGAATGTGGGAGGAGATCGTCGTGCTCATGGAGAGAGCGTACAGACGGCAGTGGGAATCGAACCTGTGTCGCTGGCGTTGTAATAGCATTACACTATGTTATTGTGCCGACAGTTCATGGGAGTATAAAATGCAGGAGGATTTTACTAATTACGACAATATGTTTACATTATTGCTGGTGCCCGCTGCTGCCAAGATATTAAACGCTGGAATTCTCACCCTAAGCTTGCCAGTTTTTATACCTCCAGCTGCTCCTTTGAGCTGCCAGGCAGCACCTTTAGTATGAAGAGTAATGGTTGTAAATGGGTAGCCACTGCTGTAAGGCGGTAAGCTCTATGTATCGTAACAGGTGGTTGACTGGTCTTTGAGCTGCACCATTGTATGTGCAAGCTTTCTGAGTTAATCCACATTTGCTGGAGCTTCGGAGCTTGCTTGTTTCTCAACATTTGGAATATAGAAGCCAAATACCACACCAGTGCAAATATCTAAGGCTCAGTCTAATGGAAACAGAGGTTCCCAACCTTTCTTTATGCCATGAACCAATACCATTAACCAGGAGCTCTATGGATCCCAGCTTGGGAACCCTTGAATGGAAATGAGAAAGAGTGAGTTTAAGAATTTCACAACAACGAATGCCAGTTCTGTGGACGAATTACAGCTTGAGAAGTGGGGGACTTTTGGCAAGATATGAGAAACACTAAGTAATTACTCTCTTCGGTACCTAATAAAGTAGCCACTAAGTGTATGTTCATGGACTTCTGCTACTGTAGCCCGTCCACTTCACAGTTCGATGTATTGTGCATTCAGAGATGCTCTTCTGCACACCGTTATTTTAAAATATGGTTAATTGAGTTACTGTCGCCTTGCTGTCAGCTTGAACCATTCTGGCCTTTTTCCACTGATCTCTCTTATTAACAAGGCATTTTCACCTTCAGAACTGATGCATACTGATTGTTTTATTTTGTTTCTCACACCATTCTCTGTAAATTCTAGGAATGTTGTGCATGAAGATCCCAGAAGGACAGCAGTTCCAAAGATACTCAAATCACACCGTCTGCCACCAACACTCACTCCGTGGTCAAAGACACTTGGATCACGTTTCTTCCCCATTCTGATGTTTGGTCTGAACCTCTTGACTAAGCTCGAATTCAGGTTTATTGTAATCTGACTATACATGTATACAACAAAACAAAACAACATTCCTCCTGACCACAGTGACACAACATATAACACATATAAACCCAAAATATTATGCTTCAAAGGTTAATTCAAATGCATGTAGTAAACGCAGTACAGACAAACAGTAAATAGCTCGCTGTACAAGTGGCGAGAAGGGTATTCATTGCTCTCACAACCTGAGGGAAGAAGCTGTTAGCCAGTCTGGCAGTCCTAGTCTTGATGCTTCTGTACCTCTTTCCTGAGGATAGTCGCTCTAATAATTTTTTGGATGCTTGGTAGGGATCCTTAACTATGCTTTGGGTCCTTTGTTTGCAAAGCTTCCGGTAAAAGTCATGAATAGGAATAAGGGAGATCCCAATAATCCTCTCGGCGGTTTTTATTGTCCTCTGAGGGGTCTCGCAGTCTGATGCCTTGCAGCTTCCATACCACACAGTGATGTGGCCAGGCAGGCCACTCTTGATGGTGCTCCTGTAGGACATTTTCGAATGGGGGCAGTGAACCTTGCACGCCCCAGTCTCCACAGAAAGTGTAGACTGCTGTGTTTTCTTGACGATTCATTAGGTGTTGTGCGCCCAGGTTAGATCATCCATTATGTGCACACGAAGGAACTTCATGCTCTTCACTCTCTCCACGGCAGAACCATTGATGTATGATGGAGAGTGATCGACCTGTGCCTTCCTGAAGTCCACAGTCATCTCTTTAGCTTGTACATGTTGAGAGTCATTTGTTGTTCTTACACTGGTTGACAAGCCTCTCTGCACCTCCTCTCTACATACTGACTCATCATTATTGCTAATGAAGCCAGCCACGGTGGTGTCATCAGTCACTTTGATGCGGTTTGAGCTGAATCCGGCAGCACAGTCTTGAGTCAGCAGTATGAAGAGCAGCAGGCTGAGCACAGAACCCTGGAGGGGCACCATTGCTCAGTGTGATGAAGCCTGAGATGTTACTGCCAACTCAAACTTACTGGGGTCTTTCAGTCTAAAAGTCCTAGATCCTGTTACAGAGAAGGGTGGTGAGTTCCAACAAGGACAGTTTACCCACTGGCCTCTGAGCAATGTTTAACACTGAGCTGAAGTTGATGAACAGCATCCTGACATACAAGGCATTGATTTCTGGGTGGGACAGGATGGAGTGGGGGGCCGAGGCCATGGCACCATCAGTAGGCTGGTTTGGGTGGTAGGTGAGCTGGAAAGGGTCCGATGTAGCTGGAAGGTGGGATTTTATACGGTCCGTTACTAGCTCTTCATGACTACTGAAGTCAGTACCACTGGACGGTAATCATTTAGGCCAGTTACAGCTGCTCTCTTGAGCACCGGAATGATGGAAGCCTGCAGGGGCAGTGGCCTGTTTCAGGTACGTTGTCCGACCCTACAGTTCTGCATGGATTTACCCTGGCTAGGATCCACCTCACCTCAGCTGTGACTTCCTATGAAACCTGTTCCCCGGGAAGAGAGGGGACTTTCCTCGATGTCATATCATTCAATTGGTCAAATCATGCATAGAGCAGCCAGCCTATCAGCCACTGTCGTCGACATGCAGGGCTTGTAATCTGTTATGGTTTGTATACATTGCCACGTACACTGTCCCTGGTGTCACAAAGGTGTTTGAATTTTCTGTGCATACTCATACTGGCTTTCCTGATGCTACGGGAGAGAGTGGCTCTTGCTGACCTTAGAGTCGTCCAGCCCCCTGATCGGAAGGCGGCGTCCTTGTTCCTGAGCAGTGCACGAACCTCTGCAGTCAGCCAGGGTCTCAGGTTTACTCTGACCGTGTAGTGTTTAATCACAGTAACGTGCTCGATGCACTTTCCCATGTAGCCAGTCACCCATCCCACATATTCATCAGTTGACGTGATGATCTTAGGTAGCCACCTCCCTGAAAATGCTCCAGTCCATGCTTTTGAAACAGTCCTGCAGTGCCAAGGTGGCATCTCCTGGCCATGTTGTGATCTTCCTGTGGACAGGTTTGGCTTGTTCAAGTGGTCATTGAGTGTATTTGGAGTGAAGGGAGATGATTTTCCATGGAACGTGGAACAGTGAAGCACTGCGATGTCGTGCTGAGCATGATGGCAAGTTAGACAAAGGCCATGATCCACATCCCTCCAATCCCTGCAGGTTCTGTGTCCGTCTAATGCTCCTGTGTTGACAGTATCATTGAGGTAGCAGGTGAAATTGATAAACAGAATAAAGCCATTCGTGACTGAAAGAAAACTCTGCCTCTGATACAAATGGGGTCAGGATGTCTATAGATAATATAGTTAAACAGGAGGGCGATCAATATCTCATTCACTGAGATTGCTGAAATATTGTGTAGCCCGGAGCTCAGAGGAAAGTTCTGGTGCAGTAGGTAGTGCTGCTGTCTCAGAATGGGTCCTGACCACCCGGTTTCTCTGTGCAGAGTTTCTCTGCTCTCCCTGTAACCCACATGCGTTGCCTCTGGATGCCCCCATTTCTCACCGCATCCCAAAGACCGGCTGGCTGGTGAGTTAACTGGTCACCGTAAATTGCCCCAGTGTAGGTGGGAGGCAGGAGAATTGGGAGGAGGAAGGGGATGATTTGGGGATATGAGGGAGTAGGAGTTACAGGGCAATGTGAGGAAAACAGTAATGTTCTGAGAGCCAACAGGTACATGATAGACTGAATGGCCTCTTTGTGCTGTATGATGAAATAAAAATAACGTTTAAGTAAGTTGCATGTTGCACCTGATTCCCAGGATGCAAGCATGATGACAGCCTGGGTGCAGAGCTGTAGGAGCTGTTCAAAGGTGTACCATGGGAGAGCATACAGACAGATCTGACAACATGGTGGCAGAGAGCCCAAGGGAGAGTGCAGTGAGTCCTGAAGTGGAAGGCCAGTCAGTGAAGAGATGCCAGGCACATCAGCGCCGTTGCCAAGAGAGAGGAGACCCATGGTGTGGCTGAACCTGTGATTTTTTTTTAAAAAAAGCTTCTATAGAAATTTTGAAAACTGTTGCTTTTGTGCCGAACAGGTAGTATATACAATATTGGTTGTAAAAGGGTAATTTTTTGCTCCAAGTCGAGTGCCAGATGGTGGATTGAGTTGTAACACATCAGAAACTTACAGAGTTAGTCTCAAAGAGATGCTGGGATTAAATGGTCGTGTTTGTAGGAGGTCTTCAGCTTCTTCACCACTTCAACCGGAATCCAGGTCATGCAAATGCTTAGCAGCATTGTTTGATGGGTTGCTTTTGCATTTGAAACATGTTGTATGTGCTACGTAAATGTTATTGTCAATGAACTGAGGATTCAATACAAGGGAACAGCAGCTTTGCTGAGGTGGAGTTGGGTTACCACTGATTCCCCGACAGGGCTGTGCTATTAATGATGCATTCCAGAGAAATGTTGTACGACTTCCATGGAGAGGAAATGACAAAAGGACTGTTGTGATCTCAATTGAAAGAGCCATGTTAAAACAAAATGTCCTTTTTGTGCCAGTGAGGTGCTGACATTACAGTCAACAAGCTCTTTCTACAATAAATTATCTAGATACAAAGATTATGGCTGGCAGCATGTGTAGGAATGTGTTTTCTTTTTGAAGTGCGATCCATGCGAATGCTGCATGGTTTAGTGAATTTGCCTTTTATGGACATGTAGCACTATATATTTAAAGACAGCATGAAAAATTCACACTTTTTGCAGCAGGTGCCTCAGCCCTCGTCCTGGTA
Source organism: Hemitrygon akajei (assembly GCF_048418815.1). Classification (NCBI taxonomy): domain Eukaryota; kingdom Metazoa; phylum Chordata; class Chondrichthyes; order Myliobatiformes; family Dasyatidae; genus Hemitrygon; species Hemitrygon akajei. The sequence goes on from NC_133140.1 coordinate 29,915,222, forward strand.
TCGCAGCCAGGGCAAAGTAGTTTTTCATATCATAAGCAAAGAAACGTAGAACCCAAGAATTTCTCTCTGTCCGTAAGTACTTTGTTATTTAAAAAAAACATTCACAATAGCAAACTTCTTAGAAATTGCAGATCAATAGAACTTAGTATTAATAATGCCTCAGGAGATTTGTTATCTGCTAAGACAGTCCCTCGAAGTAAGCAAATAATGAGGTCGTTGTTACTGTTCGATTTTGTAATTGGGGTTAGATCCTCAACTATCACCGCAGGTTATCTTGTAGGTTTAATTCACTTGTGCTCAAATGAGCCAATTATAATTTTCCGAAGTACTGAGATGGTTAAAAAAAATGTTTTTGTAAATTACACTGGTGTGCACTTGGGAATGTTAGGAAGCTCCGGGATAAAATTGCTGCCAGTTTTCTGGTGGTATTTTTAGATTTTTGTTTTGAGCATGACCAGTGAGACTGCGTGAGTGTTTATCCCCTCATGTTGTAATGTGGCCCACTGCTGGTTACTGAGGAGATGGATTAAGCACAAGGTGTTTGTTGCCTAGGTGTCAGAAAAAGAGGAATGAGGAGAATAAAAGGAGATCTGATCAAGACATTGTTTGGAAAATGCACTTCTCAGTCTCTTTTTTTCTCCTCCCAATCTTTCCCTGATTTCAGTTTGAGTTTATAATAATCTAACCAGGTTTTGTGTCAGCAGCTGAACTTTCTTACCTAAACACACAAGTCAATGTTCATGTTAATTACTTTTGAAAATGAAATAAAGTGAACAAGCAGGCTCATTATTCTCAGTTGTTTTACACAGTACTTGAGTAGCAAGAGGAAAAATTATAAATTGATCCCTTAATATACTGCATAATTCTTGACATTCACAAATTGTGTAAGGATGGCTATTGAAGCAGTTGCTACACAAAAAGAATTGCCAGGTACCTGAGAATGAAAATTTGTATGTATTCCTAGCATATGTTCATTGAGTAAAACTTGCAGTCATAGAGCTACACAGTGTGGAAACAGGCTCTGCAGATCAATCCATGCATGCTGACCAAGGTACCTTCCTGAGCCAGGCCTACTTGCCTGCAATTTGGACCATATGCATCCACATGTCTAAATGTCTTAAACATGATTGTACCTGTCTCTTCAACTTCCTCTGGCGGCTTATTCCATATATCCTTTGTGGTAAAACTTGCCTGTTAGGTCCTGTTCCATCTAATCTTTAAGCAATTGTTTCTCAGGTTTAAGATTCCACTAGTCTATGACTATGACTATCACAAAAAATATATAACCTTATGGTAAGTGAGAGATAGATAGATCTTATTTGTATCCATTTTTTTTCTTTATGAGGTTAGTTCATTTGTTACAAACGAGTGTGGTCGAACAAAGCAATTTGGGAATCCAGATCCATAATTCCTTGAAAGTGGCATTGCAGATAGATAGGGCCATAAAGAGAGCTTTTGGCATATTGGCCTTCATAAATCAGTGTATTCAGTATTGTAATTGGGATGTTATGTTGAAGTTGTATAAGGCATTGGTGAGGACTAGATTGGTGTGCTGTGTGCAGTTTTGGTCACCTACCTACAGGAAAGATATCAATAAGATTGAAAGAATGCAGAGAGAATGTACAAGAATGTTGCTGGGACTTGCAGACCTGAGTAATAGTGAAAGGATGAATAGGTTAGGAGTTTATTTCCTGGAACGCGGGGGGGGGGGGGGGGGATTTGATAGAGTGTACACAATTATAAGATGTATAGATAAGGTAAATGCAAGCGGTCTTTTTCACTGGTTAGATGAGACTGCAACTAGAGACTATGGGTTAAGGGTGAAATGTAAAGGGGAACATGAGGGGAAAACTCTTTACTCAGAGGGTGCTGACAACGTGGAAGGAGCTGTCAGTGCAAGTGCTGAATGGGGGGTCAATTTCAACTATCAAGAGCAACTTGGATGAGAGAAGTATGGAGGGCTGTGGTCCAGGTGCAGGTTGATGGGAGTAGGCAGATTAATGACTTGGCATTCTAGATGGGCTGAGTGGCCTTTTGCTGTGCTGTAGTGTTCGGTGACTCTATGCCTGCAGCCCCTTAGCAGCTGGCAAGTCTATCCTGTTAGTCTCCCAAATTAACTTCCTAACCAACAGATCACAATCAGAGCACAAGCAACTTCACCACGTTTATTCCCAGCACTGGCATCCTCAGCCCCCTTCTCTGCACCCTGTACACTAATAACTGTATGGCCATATCTGTATCTGCTCTACCTCCATCTACAAGTTTGCAGATGACCACCACAGTAGTCCGAACCTCAAATAACCGCGAGTCGCAATTCAGGAAGGTGATAGAATACTTAGTGACATGGTGTCGTGATAACAACCATTTCCTCAATGTCACCAAAGCAAAGGGGATGGTCAATGATTTCAGGAAGGGGTCAGTGCACATACTCGTGTCTATGTCAGTGGTGCTAAGATCAAGAAGGTTGAACACCACCAGTAGCCTGTCTTGGTCCAACCACGTTGACAACATGGCCACGTAGCTTCCCAGCACCTCTACTTCCTCAGGAGGCTAAAGAAGTTTGGCATGACCCCTTTGCTCGACTATCGATGTGCTATAGAAAACATCCGATCCAGATGCGTCACATTTGGTGTGGCGACTGCTCTACCCATGACTGTGAGAAACTCCAAGGAGCTGTGGGCACAGTTCAGCACATCCCAGAAACCAGCCACCTCTCCATGGACTCCATCTACATTTCTCACTGCTTTGATAAAGAAACCAGCATAATGAAAGACATATATCCACCTTGGGCATTCTTTATTTTCACCTCCTCAGGCTGAAGATACAAGAACCTGAAAACACATACAACCAGACTCAAGGACATCTTCTCCTACTGTTATCAGACTGTTGAATAGTGTTCAAGTATGATAAGTTGGACGCTTGACTTCACAATCTACCTCATTGTGACCTGGACTGCACTTGTTACATTTTATTCTGCACTCTGTTATTGATTTACCTTGTAGTACTCCAATGCACTGCTGTAATGAACTGTAGGGACAGTGTGCAAGATAAGTTTTTCACTCTACCTCACTGCATGTGACAATAATAAATCAATTTACCAAAAGTTTGATTGTATCTATGGGCTGCCCAAAGTTGGGTATTCATAAACTGCAGAGAAACCTGCAGTTCCATTTTTTTCTTAAAGTAACTATATTCCAATTTCTGCATCTATTGTTTGAAATGATATTATGTCGCTTACCACATTAACACCCGTCTCTGCAACACATACTGTACGTCCCTGGCATGAACAGTCTTGCGTATTGTTGGCGTTGTGGTTTATAACCGAAATACTTTGGTTCAGTGGATCCATTGCCACCACTCTTTGGGATCAGGAGCTTTCCATTCACTGTGTCTAACAGACTTTTATCTGTGAGACTCGGACCGATGGATGGTGAGGCTGTTTCATGGAGAAGAAAAAAATTCTTCCATCAATGTTTTTTATGGGTTTTCCAATTTTTTAAGATTCGTTTTGATTTTAAGATTTTAATTATGGTTTGTGATCTTTAAACTGTTTATGATAATAACCTTTGCTAATTTTGTTTACAGAAAAGCTGTACAACTCAACCGGTCCTGATTTAAGAAGATCACTTTTCTCCTTGAAACAGCTATTTCAGGTACTGCATCACTCCAATAATTAAAGAAATGTTGTAATTTACAAATACCAAAAAGTTGTAATATTGACAAATGTTATGCCCAGAGCTATCAGCTTGTGTTTGTCTAGAGGAAAATCCGTCCCTTGCTAGACCGTGTCTCCCGTTTGCGTGGATGCTGTGAAATGCACACTGATACAAACTCGCGCACACAATGTCAGACCGCACACCATGTACGTTTTACAGAGTACACTTTATAAGTCTTACTGGAACTAGGTGGTTAATAGCAATATACAATATAAAAAGAAAAGAAAAAAAGGCACCAAAACTTATCAGAGTTCAATCAATTTGTGCACAACTGTTGGAGCTCAATCAGTGAAGCCATCAGTTCACCATCCGATCTTCTCCGACCTCCTCGATCCACCACCTGGGACCAACCTCGGTGGTCGACCAGAGTGTGTTCACCACATCCTTCCCCTTCGGTTCTCCTCCTGAAAATCCCGTGCACTTGCTCCAGGTTCCCACACATACAAATAGAACAACATCGCTACCATTGGTTAGTTCCTCTGTTATCAATAATAATAACCCAGACATTCCAACTAAACAGAGCATTACCTCATCAGTTACCCACAAAGAAGCCATTTCATTATAACTCTACAGAAAAGCCATTTTATATAAGCAGTTAACATTGCAGTTAATAATCTGAGAACCCTACACAAAGAAATTTGCACAGGTCATGACAATGATGCAGGTAATTTAAAGCAGTCAGCTAGGGTGGTTGTTATCCACATTGTGATTCTGTTTAATCTAGGGCTCATCCACTCACCTTTGACCTGCCCCATTTTCAGTGGGCTCTTGTTAATTATTTTCATTCACACAAGGAACCAGCACTTGAGGTATCTGAGGTACCACAGCCTGGAGCTGTGATGCAGACCCAGACTACATTTTAAATGTGTGCCCATTGACTAAATTCATCAGTACTCTGCCTGAGATAGTCCTTGTCTGCAAGAATACTGTTGTTATGTATAGACTACATGAAATCCATATTTCTTCTCGCTGTTTCCTTCATCTGTCTATGCAATAAAGTTTGCAATGCCAGTACGGTCTCTGTATTAACTCCCTCTGTCCTGAATCACTTACATTTGTCCTTATGCCGACCTCCTCATATCATGCTCTTTTCATGCTGGAAAAGGTGTGTTTGGTCACTTACTCCCAACAGCACCATCCAGAGACAGAGAAGCAGTTTCAGCGACAGGTTACTATCGATGCAATGCTCCTCAGACAGGATGAAGAGGTCAATACTCCCCAATGCCATTAGGCTTTACAATTCTATCGCCAGGACTTAAGAACTTTTTAAAAGCTATTATTAATGCTTTTTGAGATAGTGATTTAGATGCATATCATATTTTTTTTTACTGAGTTAAGTATTGTATGTAATTAGTTTTGCTACAACAAGTGTATGGGACATTGGAAAAAAAGTTGAATTTCCCCATGGGGATGAATAAAGTATCTATCTATCTATCTATCTATCTATCTATCTATCTATCTATCATTGCAAATCATTAAATATATTTATCACAAACTTTTCTAATTTGTAAGGTACTAAGAAAGTATACTGTAATTTGTGTAAGTCACATAACAGATTGCATCCTAGTAACTTTACATCATTACGCTCTGTAAAAACAAGGTGTGTTTTTTTTGCAGCAAGTGAAGCTTTTTTTTGGCTTATCCTTGCCTCTTGACTTTTCTACACTGTTAGTGATGAAGCCCAGATTATCAGAGTATTCTGCTCTTTAATCCAGAAACTGTATCTTTAATGGGCAATGAATTAATCCCGCCTTGTTGTTTTACTCTTCCCTAGTACTAAACATAATAAAATTCTTGTATAAACATGCATCATATTTTTTATAAAAAGGTATTCATTGATTTACAAATGTTTAATTTACTAATTTTAACTATGGGCTCTTCAGGCACTAAAGATTTAAAGATTTTTTTGTAATACAGTACTACGCTTTATCCATGAGGGATGCAGCAAAATGCCACATTATGTTTCATCTATCTGCCTTAATTTATTAAATGTTTATTAATGAAACATTTTCCAGGAATGCATTTCCTTTTGTAAAATGAGCAGCACTTGTACTTAAACTCTCCTGATTTGCTTAAATATGCAAGAAGTAATGCAGATGACTGACCATTTATCTGCGATATGTCAGAATCTGTCTCCAACCTCTCCCGTAACCCCAGCTCACTGTGAGCAACATCACTGAGAGTCTATGTTTTGTTATGAAGAAAAAGCAATGTGATAAAGGTACAAATGATTTGCTATGTCTGTACCTGCATAAGTTTTTGAACTACTGCTGTGGTTGTGACTATAGCTGCAGTCTGAGCTGAAAGGGCTTCACTGGGGCAACACAGTAGCGTAGTTGTCAGCACGATGATTTACAGTACCAGCGACCTGGGTTCAATTCCTGCCGCTGCCTGTAAGAAGTTTGTACGTTCTCCCCATGCCCGCGTGGGTTTCCTCTGGATGCTTTCGCATCCTCCCACTGTCCAAAGACATGCCAGTGGATAGGTTAATTGGTCATTGTAAATTGTCCCGTGGTTAGGTTAATATTAAATCGGGGATTGCTGGGCAGCATGGCTGGAAGGGCTGAAGGGCCTATCCCATGCTCTACCTCAATAACTAAATACTGAGAAACACTTCAAACCTGTCTACAGTCTTGTTTCAAATTAAATTACAAGAACATTGGTAGATAAAAGCAGAAGTACCTAATCAGCCCCTTAAATCTGTCTGGCATTCCATAACATCACGTCTGACTTGGTTTAGATCTAACAAGCTTTCCCAATCTCTCCCCATATCTCTCAACCTCCAAAGAGAAGAACTAACTGTTCATTTATATTTACAGTGGGCATCTTGTTATTCTGAAACTGCCTCCTAGTTGGAGATCCCTGTGCTATTGGGAACATATTTTCAGTATGCCCCCCCATCAATACCCACTCAGAATGTTTCAGTATGATCACCTTTCATTTGCTGATACTCCATTGAGTTACAGGGTCAGTCTGCTCAACCTGTCTTCGTATGTCAATATTTTCATCTCAGGAATTGACTGCGTGAACATTCGCCTGCTGCCTTCATTGTAAGCACATCCTTGCCTAAGTATCAAGAGCAAAACTTTCTGCAGTACTTGAGGTGCAGTGTCACCAGCTGCCTGTAAGCTTTCCCTAAAAATTTTCCTTTCTTTTCTTTCAGTCAACAAGCAATAAAGGGCACCAGCGTTCCTAATCGCATGCTATTTTGCATGCAAATCCTTTGTGGTTCATTTACTTCCCTTAAACTGCAACCTCGAAGACAACCACAACCTTGTCATAGAGTTTGGAGGCTTGCATGGTTTAATTACCGGGAGAGCTATGTTGGCTGGAGTTAGGACCTTGTGATTTGATTCTTGGTGGAGTCACGCACCCCAAACAGGTCAAAGGATAGAGGCCAGACTAAAGCCTCAGAACTGAGAGAAGTCTACTTAGAACAGAGATGAGGAATGATTTATTTAGCTAGAGTTGACTCTGGGACTCCAGGAAGTGATTCTGAGAGCTCTGGATACTTTTCTTCTGAACGTGTTGGCATTCTAAAGCATGGCAAGCTTCACTGTACGGTGCGGAGAATAATGTGTGAGCAGACTGTCACATTTCCTTTACCATTGGAAAGCCACCTCAGACTGCTTTGTCCATTGCCATTTCTTCCTGCTATGTAGTAATGAGTTTAAAGTGTAGAGCACAGTAGCCAGGTTTGGCAGGAACTTGTAGTAATTCACAAATTCTAAAAGTGACTGCAATTGTGACACGTCCTTTGGGGCATCCACCACTGCTTGAATTTTCTCGGCACACTTGCGTAATCCTTGTGATTCAAAAGTGTGACCACAGTTGGTTGGTTGAAAAAATTGACACTTGTGCTTTAGCTCATAATCTTCTAATTTTTTTTAAAATGCTGTCCTGAGATTTTTAGAGATGTAACCTTGTGATCCTTACCAGTAACAGTGATGTCACCCAGGTAACACTGAGTGCCTGGGCAGCCTTGCAGAACCTGGTTCATAGCTTCCCGTCAGAGTGCAGGTGCAGATGCTACTCCAAAAATAAGCCTATTATAGTGATAAATCCCTTTGTGAGTGTTCATGGTGAGAAACACTTAGGACTCTTCTTCCGTCTCCATCTGTAGGTAGGCCTCAGCTAAATCCACTTTGCTGAAGTGTCCATTCCAAAAAGGTTTGCAAGAATATCCTCTATCCTGGGTAGAGGGTATTGAACTTCTTTCAGTACTGCATTGATGGTGACCTTAAAATCACTACAGATCCCGACAGACCCATTCTTTGCTACTGGGACCACTGGCATTGCACAAGTGCTCCACTCAACCTTGGAAAGAATTCCCTCAGCCTCCATGCAATTTAGCTGTCTGGCTACTTTATCATGGATGGTATAAGGAGCTGGATGGGCTTTTCAGGTGTGATATTTTCACTTAACACTATTTTACCTTGGATATGTTTGAGTTTTCTAATGCCGTCCTTGAACACTGCTGTGGTATCATCCAGTACCTTCATAATTCGCTTTCAGTTAGCTTTATTACAGGGGATGAGGCATGCAATCTGTGGATGGATCTCCAACCAAGTTGTAGTTGTCTCAGCCATCACGGCCCCACAATACTGGCCCACCTGTTTTTACCACATACAAGCTCAATGTGGCTTGTTGGTTGTTATATTTCACGGTTATGGATGTCATTCCCACTGGAGTTATCTTTTCTCCAGTATGAGTTCTTAATTGGGTATCTGCAGGCTTCAGTTCAATATCTTCGAAATTCCATTCAAACTTTCTTGTGAGATGATTGAAACAACTGAGCTGAGCCGTTTTACTTAAGTTGCCGTTCATTTCTGGTGTGAGTCATATTAGTTGATTCCTGATAGTTTTCACATGGTAAATCTCAACACTCTCAGTCCTGTGTCACTTTTATCATTATCAGATTTTTTTATCAACAGCATGTGGATTAGTGTTTTTTTTTTGAAACTGCAGCTTGACTTTTTAACCTTTTCTCTTCCCTGTGCATGCCCTTTATATGTGTCCTACTTTGTTGCAATTTCTGCAAGTATTGCCTTTAAATTGGCATTGATCTGGTGTATGTGATTCCCTGCCACAATGGTAACACAATTTGTTTGGCCAGGCTGGTTTCTGTTTAGACTTCGTAATTTTCTTCACGCTCACTTTCATTCCTGACTGCAACTCAATTGCATCTCTGTCTGCCATTTCGATTGATACAGCAATTTCAGCTGCTCTTTGAAATGTAAGTTGTGCTTTAGTTAGGAGCCATTTTTGAATGCTTTCTTGTAAAATTGCACAAACTAAACAATCTCAGTACAAAATTAAGCCCAGCACTGAACTGACAATGCTCAGACAATCTCTTGAATTCAGTCATGCGCACTGAAGTGGATTTCACATCTTTTTAATTCTGCTCATGAAACCTCAAGTGTTCTGCAATCATTTGGTTCTAAGTGATCCTGCATTAGTTTCACGATGTCAACAAAGCCAATTTTGGCTGGCTTGGTGGGAGCAGACAAATTTCTAGGCGAACTTGTATGCCTTTAAACCTAATGCACCCAGCAAAACTGGTACTTGCTTCTCATTGGCTATTTCATTGCCTTCAAAATACTTCTCTATTAGGTCAGTATATGTGAACCAGTTATCCGTTGAGCATTCAGACACATCTATCTTTCCAATGTAGGCAGCCAATTCTGCTCTTTCGTTTAATAATTAATATCACCTGATACTCAATGTTTATGAAAACATGAATTCTTCCACTTTATGTCTTTTTTTAAAAACTCAGCAGTCTCTGGTTGTTCCTGAAGAAGTTTTTTTTGCTCAACCGTTTGTCACTGTGCTTTTTAAAAAACTTGAATGTGTCGCTGTGCTTTAACAGGCAGGTCGTCATCTCAGGTTTCATTTAAACTTCCTTGTCACCACTGTTACGCTTTGTAATTCCAACATATTAAATTAATTAAAAGATAAAACAAGGAGCTGAGAGATAAAATGTGTACTTTGATTTTACTTCAAGCGAGATGCAAACGTATGACTGGTAGTGAGATGAAATATGCAATCACATATAAACCAGTGATGAATTATTTAAATTAAATAGAACACATTCAAATAATATATTTACAATAATATCAAAATATTAAAGACACAACAGTGGTAGCAATGAGTCACAAAGAAATAGCGGGTGAACTCAATGAGTATTTTGCACCAGTCTTCACTGTGGAACACACCAGGAGCATGCCATAAGGTTGAAAGTTCTGAAGGCAGGAAAATCACATGGACCAGATGGACTACACTCTGGGGTTCTGAAAGAGGTGGCTGAAGAGATTGTGGAGTCATCAGTAATGATCTTTCAAGAATCACTAGATTCTGGAATGGTTCTGGAGGACTGGGAAATTTCAAATGTTACTCTACTGTTCAAGAAGGGAAAGAGGCAAAAGACAGGAAATTATAGGCCAGTTAGGCTGACTTCAGTGGCTGGTTAGAATTTGGAGTCCACTGATAAGGATAAAGGTTTGAGCTACTTGGAGGCACATGATAAAATAGACTAAAGTCAGCATGGCTTCCTTAAGGGGAAATCTTGCCTGACAAATATGTTGGAATTCTTTCAGGAAATAAGAAACTGGATAGTCAGTGGACGTAGTTTACTTAGATTCTCAGAAGGCCTTTGACAAGGTGCCACACGTGAGGCTGCTTAACAAGAGCTCATTGTATTCAAGGAGAAGTAGAAGATTGGCTGACTTGCAAGAGGCAGAGAATGGGAATAAATGGGGCTATTGCTGGTTGTCTGCCAATGACTAGTGGAGTTCTGCAGCGAGCAAATTGCTTTTTATGTTAAATGTCAATGATTTAGATGATGGTATTGATGGTTTTGTGGCCAAGTTTACAGATTATACAAAGATAGGTGGGAGGGGAGGTAGTGTTGAGGAAGCAAGGAGTCTGCAGATTAGGAGAATGGACAAAGAAATGACAGATGAAATACAGTGGAGGGAAGTGTATGGTCATACATTTTTGGAGAAGGAATAATGGCATAGATGATTTTCTAAATGGGGAGTAAGTTCAGAAATCAGAGGTGATATGGGACTTGGAATTCCTTGCGCAGAATTTCCTTAAGGTTAACTTGTAAACTGAGTTGATGGTAAGGAAGGCAAATGTAATGTTGGCATTCATTTTGAGAGGACTGGAATATAAAAGCAAGGTTGTAATGTTGAAATTTTATAAGAGAGATTTATAACGAAGAGATTTCTGGGCTTTGGAGAATGTCCAAAGGAAGTTCACAAAAATGTTCCCAGGAATGAAAAGGTTAATGTATGTTTGATGGCTCTGGACCTGTACTCACTGGACTTCAGTAGAGTGTTGCGTGATCTCATTGAAAACTTTTGAATATTGAAAGGTCTCGATAGATTGGATGTGGAGAGGATGTTTCCTGTAGTGGGGGGAGTCTACAACCAGAGGGCATAGTCTTGGAATACAAGGACATCCCTTTAGAACAGATATGAGGAGGAAATTCTTTAGCCAGATAGTGGTGAATCTGTGGAATCCAAGTCATTGAGTATATTAGAAGCGGAGATTGATATGTTCTTGATTACTAAGGACATCCAAGGTTATGGGAAGAAGCCAGGAGAGGAATAATAAATCAGCCATGATGCACTAGTTAAGCTGACTTGATGGGTAAAATGGCCTAATTCCTCTCCTATGTCATTTGGTCATATGGTCCTATAAGAGCCGCAGGTACTGTGCTTATGGATGTTAGAGGAATTCAGGGATGAAGGGACAAGGTAGGGTAATCATGTTGAGGTAGAAGATTAGCCATGCTGTTGTTGATTGGTGGCTCAGCTCTGGGCCAAAAGGCCTACTCCTGCTTCTATTTCTTTTGTTCTTATGATCATCTGGTTCTCATTTGGGGCTACAAGTACCAGATCTTGTTTGCTGAGTTTTAGGGAAGCTTTGTAAAGTATTCTGACCTAGTGTATTTCAATCTCTGACTGAAACATATGGAGTTTATTAATCTAATTATATGATAAGTCTTGTTGCTTTCAGTAAATGCAGGATCATGTATCAAATGTCCTTGAGCAATCTATTACTGTGCATATATCAGTTTTATTCGATCTTCCTTAACACTCCTGCCATCCCTGCCCCCATGCTAGTCTTCTAACTAAACAGACAGGTAGATCTCTTAATCTTAAGATGTGAACTTCTGGCAAGACACAGAGGCCGACAAAACAAAAGTGGAAAATAGAGAAAATGCACAGCAAGCCTGTCAGCATCTGCAAAGATCGAAGTTTTAATTTCAGCTTCTTCCTCAGAGCCCTGCTTTCCATTTTGTTCTGTATAGTACTTACTGCATGATGGCGCTGGTGAACAACAGTGACATCATGCAGACACTCACAAAACTACTGGATACTCACCTTCTTCTAGATATACTTCATCTTATTCTGAACTGTGATCGATTGCAGCCTGCAATTTCCTTTTTAAGATAGATAGATAGATAGATAGATAGATACTTTATTCATCCCCATGGGGAAATTCAACTTTTTTCCAATGTCCCATACTGTCCCATACACTTGTTGTAGCAAAACTAATTACATACAATACTTAACTCAGTAAAAAATATGATATGCATCTAAATCACTATCTCAAAAAGCATTAATAATAGCTTTTAAAAAGTTCTTAAGTCCTGGCGGTAGAATTGTAAAGCCTAATGGCATTGGGGAGTATTGACCTCTTCATCCTGTCTGAGGAGCATTGCATCGATAGTAACCTGTCGCTGAAACTGCTTCTCTGTCTCTGGATGGTGCTATGTAGAGGATGTTCAGAGTTTTCCATAATTGACCGTAGCCTACTCAGCGCCCTTCGCTCAGCTACCGATGTTAAACTCTCCAGTACTTTGCCCACGACAGAGCCCGCCTTCCTTACCAGCTTATTAAGACGTGAGGCGTCCCTCTTCTTAATGCTTCCTCCCCAACACGCCACCACAAAGAAGAGGGCGCTCTCCACAACTGACCTATAGAACATCTGCAGCATCTCACTACAGACATTGAATGACGCCAACCTTCTTAGGAAGTACAGTCGACTCTGTGCCTTCCTGCACAAGGCATCTGTGTTGGCAGTCCAGTCTAGCTTCTCGTCTAACTGTACTCCCAGATACTTGTAGGTCTTAACCTGCTCCACACATTCTCCATTAATGATCACTGGCTCCATATGAGGCCTAGATCTCCTAAAGTCCACCACCATCTCCTTGGTCTTGGTGATATTGAGACGCAGGTAGTTTGAGTTGCACCATATCACAAAGTCCTGTATCAGTTTCCTATACTCCTCCTCCTGCCCATTCCTGACACACCCCACTATGGCCGTGTCATCAGCGAACTTCTGCACATGGCAGGACTCCGAGTTATATTGGAAGTCTGATGTGTACAGGGTGAACAGGACCGGAGAGAGTACGGTTCCCTGCGGCGCTCCTGTGCTGCTGACCACCGTGTCAGACCTACAGTCTCCCAACCGCACATACTGAGGTCTATCTGTCAAGTAGTCCACTATCCAATCCACCATGTGAGAGTCTACTCCCATCTCCGTTAGTTTGTGCCTTAAGATCTTGGGCTGGATGGTGTTAAAGGCACTAGAGAAGTCAAGGAATGTAATCCTCACAGCACAACTGACCCCCTCTAGGTGAGAGAGTGATTTGTGCAGCAAATACAAATATGTGATAGCATCCTCCACTCCCACCTTCTCCTTATACGCAAACTGAAGAGGATCCTGGGCGTGCCTGGTTTGTGGCCTCAGATTCTGTATTATCAGCCGCTCCATGGTCTTCATAACGTGCGACGTCAAGGCAACAGGTCTGAAGTCATTCAATGTATTTTTTGGCGACTGAATGATCTGGCACTTCTGCCATCTCTTGGATGCTTTGGAATGCCGCAATGGCTGTACCTGGAGGTGGCTGCGTTGATTCCTAATGGCGGAACATGATCTCGTGGTCAGCTCCATGACTCTGCATTGATTGAAGCATCAAGCAAGATTAGAATCGATGAGGACGAGAGCTGAAAACGAATGGGTGTTCAGTGCCACCTGCTTGTGTTTGACTAGTCTCCCTCTCACTGCTGCTCTTGAGTGGGAGGGTGAGTAGCCAGAAGTCGTGGCCCACACTGATACCAACGACATGGGTAGGAAGGGTGACGAGATTCTGCAAAGTGCGTTCAGGGAGTTAAGAACAGGGTTGTGATCTCAGGATTGCTACCTGTTCCCACGTGCTAGTGAGGCCAGAAATAGGAAGATCATACAGATCATACACATGGCTAAGGAGATGGTGCAGAATCAGAATCAGGTTTATTATCACCGGCATGTGACCTGAAATTTGTTAACTTAGCAGCAGTTCAATGCAATACATGATCAAGCAGAAAGAGAAAAAAAATAAATGAAATAAAACATAATAATAAATAAACAAGTAAATCAATTACATATATTAAATAATTTTTTTAAATATGCAAAAAATAGAAATACTGTATATTAAAAAAGTGAGGTAGTGTCCAAAGCTTCAATGTCCATTTAGGAATAGGATGGCAGGAGGAAGGACTTCAGGTTTTTGAATCATTGGGCTCTCTTCCAGGGAAGGTGGGACCTGTACAGAAGGGACAGTTTGTACCTAAACTGAAGGGGGACTAATATCCTTGTGGGACATTTGCTTGTGCTGCTGTAACTATAATAGAGTTGCAGAGGGATAGAAACCAAAGTGCCAGAGCTGATTGTGGAGTGGTTGTGGGAAAAGATATTGTTAAGCCTGCCTATGTACAAAATCAGGAATGTAATGGTTGAGTATGGTAGGACCAGTGTTCTGAGTGGTGTACATTTCAATCCAGGGGTTATTGTAGGTAAGGCAGATGGGCTTAGAGGATGGATCAGCACGTGGAATGATGACATTAGAGCCTTTAGTGAGACTTGGCTTAAGGAGGGTCAGTAATGGTAGCTCAAAGTTGCACGGTTCCAGTGTTTTGGACATTTTAGAGTGGGAAGGATTAAAGGGGGAGGGGTGGCCTCACTAGTCAGGGAAATTATCACTGCAGTACTCAGCCAGGACAGACTGGAGAGCCTGTCTACTGATGCTGTATGGGTAGAACTGAGGAATAAGAAAGGGATGGCCGTATTCATGGTATTACATTATAGACCATTGGACAGTCTGCAGGATTTAGAGGACCAAATTTTAGAGAGTTCCCAGACTGGTGCAAGAAACATAAGGTTGTGATAGGAGGTGATTTTAACTTCCCACATATTGACCGGGACTTCCAAACAGTAAAAGGACTGGATAGGATAGAGTTTGTCAAATGTGTTCAGGAAAGTTTCCTTAATAAGTACAAAGAGGTCCCAACTAAACAAAGTGCAATATGAGATCTCTTTTAGGGAATGAGACAGGCCAGGTGGCAGAAGTTTATATATGGGAACACTTTGCGTCCAGCAAACATAATGCCATTCGTTTCATGATAATTATAGAGAAGCATATGTGAGATCCTTGGGTTGAGATTGCCAGTTGGAGAAAGATCAATTTTGATGATATCAGAAAGGATCTGGCAAGTGTGGATTGGGACAAGTTGTGTTCTGTGTACTTGATATGTGGGAGGCCTTCAGAAGTGCGATTTTGAGAGAACAGAGTTTATATGTTCCTGTCAGAATAAAAGGCAAGGATTTTGGGTTTAGTGAACCTTTGTCTTCAAGAGGTATTGAGCCCCTGGTTAAGAAAGAGTAGGAGGTACACAGCAGGTACAGGCAGGCAGGAGAAAATGAGGTACTAGAGTAATATAAGAAATGCAAGAGAACACACAAGAAGGAAATCAGGAGGCTAAAGGAAGGCACAATGTTGCTCTAGCAGACAAGATGAAAGGGAATCCCAAGGTCTTATACCTATTAAGAGCAAAAGAATAGCAAGGGAAAGCATTGGTCCTCTGGATGACCAGAGTGGTCATCTATGCACTGTCAAAGAGATGGAAGAGGTAAATTGATTTTTTTGGATTTGTATTTACTTGGGATATGGGTACAGAGTCTTTAGAAGTGAGGCAAAACAGCAGTGAGGTCATGGACTGAATACAGATTACAGAGGAGAAGGTATTTGCTCTATTGAGGAAAATAGGGCGGATAAATCCCCAGGGCCCGACAAGGTGTTCCCCTGGACCCTGTGGGAGGCTAGCACAGAAACTGCAGGGGCCCTAGCAGAGGTATTTAAAACATCATTAGCCATGGGTGATGTGCCAGAGGATTGGAGGATAGCCTTTGTTGTTCATTGTTAAAGAAAGGTTCTAAGTGTAAACCAGGAAATTATAGGGCGGTGAGTCTGACATCAGTAGTGGGCAAGTTATTGGAAGTTTTTCTAAGGGAACATATATGTAAGTATTTGGATAGACAGTGACTGATTAGAGATAATCAACATGGCTTTGTACATGGGAGGTCATGTTGAACCATCTTGCAGAGTTTTTTTAAGAAAGTTGCCAGGAAAGTTGATAAAGGCAAGGCAGTCAGTGTTCACTACATGGACTTGAGGAAAGCCTTTGACAAGGACCCCACATGGGAGCTTGGGCAAGAAGGTTCAGTCACTTGGCACTCAAGATAAAGTTGTAAATTAAGGCAGTGGATCCTTGACTTCCTAACAAGTAGACCACAATCTGTGCAGATTGGAAATAACATCTCCACTTCGTTGACAATCAACACTGGCATGCCGCAGGGATGTGTACTTAGCCCATAAGAGAAAATGAGATACAGGAGCAGAATTAAGCCATTTGGCCATCTAGTCTGCTCTGCCATTTCATCATGGCTGATCCAATTTTCCTCTCAGCCCTAATCTTCTGCCTTCTCCCAGTATCCGTTCATGCCCTGACCTTCAAGAATCTATCAGCCTCTGCCTTAAATAGACGAAAGACTTGGCATTCACAACTGCCTGTGGCAAAGAATTCCACAGATTCACTACTCTGGCTAAAGACATTCCTCCTCATCTCCGTTATAAAAGGACACCCCTCTATTCTGAGGCTGTTTCCTCTGGCCTTAGACACTCCCACCATTGGAAACATCTTCTCCACATACACTCTATCAAGGCCTTTCAACATTCAATAGGTTTCAATAAGGTCACCCCTCATTCTTCTGAATCCTAGTGAATATAGGCCCAGAGCAATCAAACGCTCTTCATAGGAGAAACCGTTCAATCCTGGAATCATTTTTGTGAACCTACTTTGAACCCTCTCGAGTTTTAACACATCCTTTCTAAGATAAGGGGCCCAACACTGCTCACAGTACTCCAAGTGAGGCCTCACCAATGCTTTGTAAGGTCACAGTATTACATCCTTGCTTTTATATTCCTGTCCTCTTGAAATGAATGCTAATATCACATTTGCCTTCCTCACCATATACTCAATCTGCAAATAAACCTTTAGGGAATCCTGCACACAGACTCCTAAGTCCCCTTGTGCCTCAATTTTTTTTGTATTTTCTCTTCATTTAGAAAATAGTCTACCCTTTCATTTCTTCTACCAAAGTGCATGACCATACACTTCCCAACTCTGTATTCCATCTGCCACTTCTTTGCCCATTCTCCTAATCTTTGTGTCCTTCTGTAGCCTCTCTACTTCCTCAAAATTATCTGCCCCTCCACCTGTCTCCATATCATCTGCAAACCTGGCCACAAAGCCATGAATTCTATCACCCAAATTATTGACATGTAATATGAAAAGAATTAGCCCCAACACAGACTCCTGTGGAACACCACTAGTCACGAACAGTCAACCGGAAAAGGTTCCCTTTATTCTCACTCTTTGCCTCCTGCCAATCAGCCACTGCTTTATCCATGCTAGGATTTATCCTGCAATACCATGGGCATGTAGCTTATTAAGCAGCGTTGTGTGTGGCACCTTGTCAACATCCATCGATTTTCCTTTATCTACTGTGCTTGTTATTTCTTCAAAGAACTCCAACAGATTTGTCAGGCAAGATTTTGCCTTGAGGAAGCCATGCTGACTATGGCCTATTTTATCATGTGTATCCAAGTACCCTGAGATCTCATCCTTAATAATCAACTTTAATATCTTCCCAAACACTGAGGTCAGGCTAACCGGCCTACAGTTTCCTTTCTTCTGCCTCTCTCCTTTCTTGAAGAGTGGAATGACATTGCAATTTTCCAGTCTTCTGGAACCATTCAGAATCCAGTGATTCTTGAATCATCATTACTAATGCCCCCATGATCTCTTCAGCCACCTCTTTCAGAACTCTGGGGTGTACACCATCTGGTCCAGGTGACTTATCTACCCCCAGACCTTTCCGTTTCCCAAGAGCCTTCTCTCTGCACTTCAGAGCAGTGATTGGTCCACATGGCTGCGAAAGAATTAGAGGGAGCGTTGATCGTGATGTCAAGAGAACATCTTGTACGAGGGAACTATCTGAATTATCACACTACTCATACAGATGAACTCATTACACAGTGCACTGAGGTGGAAAAAGGTAAACAATAGCAATGTAGAACAATGTGTAGCAGTTACAGAGAAGCTGTCTTATATGCCATCTGTTTGCTAAGTGTGTCCAAATTTTTCTGCATTTGACCACAGTTAAAGGTGCTGCCTCATATCCTCTTTATATGTCAATCTGCATTCTTTGTAGTGTGTGTTGTGTTTTCTGCCAAGCAAAGTGTGCATGTACGATGTGATGGCATAATGATGTAATCCCGCAATGCATTATGTAAAAAAAAGAGGATGCTTAATCAAACAATAGATTTACAATATTACTCAAATATTAAATTCACAACAGTGTGGATTTATAAATGATATTCATGAAGAAGTTTTTATTTTTGTGACCAATACAAAGTACACAGCACTGCACTGTTTGCTGACGTACATAAAACATAGAATATTACAGCACAGGAACAGGCCCTTCAGCCCACAATGCTGTGCTGAATCAATTAAATTAGTAATCAAGTGGCCACCTAAACTAACTACTCTCTGTCTACACCATGTCCATATCCTTCCATTTCCCACACATTCATGTGCCTATCTAAACTTCTCTTAAAAGTCTCTAACGTTTCGGCCTCTACCACCACCCCAGGTGGCACATTCTGAGCACCCACCATTCTCTGTGGGGGAGAAAAGAATTCTTGACCCTCACAACTCCTTTGAAATGACCTCATTTCACCTTGATGCATGACCTCTGGTATTAGACGTTTCAACACTTGCTAAAAGATATTGTCTACTCTATCTATGCCTCTCATAATCTTATAATCCTTGATCAAATCTCCCTGCAGCCTCCACTGCTCTGGGGAGACAAAAAACCAACCTAAGTTTGTCCAAGCTCTTATTATAGCCCATGCTCTCTGATCCAGGCGGCATCCTGGCAAACCTTTTCTGCACTCCTCTCCAAAGCCTTTACATTCTTCCTATAATGGCACAATCAGAAATGTATGCAATGCTCCAAATGCGGCCTAACTAGAGTTTTATAAAGCTGCAGCGTAACTTCCTGACTTTTGAATTCGATGCCTCGACTAATAAAGACAAGCATCCCAATGTCAGTTGTAATTTCATTTTGCGATATCAATTTCACCTATAGGATGACAAAGATCTGGTGCCTGAGTTTGTTAATGCTGAAGGACTGACATGCCTCATCAAAGTGGGAGCGGAAGCAGACCAGAACTACCAGAACTACATCTTAAGAGGTTCGTGCTGTACCCTTGTCTACCTTTCTAGATGTGTTCCAACATCCACAATAACAACCGAAAATGCTAGGAGCACTCAGCTGCCCAGACAGTATCTGTGGAAAGAGGAACAGAATTAATGTTTCAGATTGATGTGCCTTCATCTGAGCTGAAGTGTAAGCCCTGTTTCTCCCTTCACTGATGCTGCATGACCTGCTGAGTGGTTTTCTTGCATTTTCTGTTTCTATTTCAGATTTCCAGCACCAGCAATTTTTTTTTCCATTTTTAACTTCTGTTCCATTACTTTTCTTCTGCGGGATAATTTTGCTCTAACACTTTTTTTCCTTTATAAAAATCATTATTTAAAATTGAGCACAAATACAGATCAGATTAATTTTTAGTTCTCCCAAATATTGACCATTTGAAACTGATGAGATTCCTGAATCATTTTCATTCAAACTGTGAACTGAATCATATACACAGTCACCTGCAACCCTGGCCCTGATATCTTTGATGGTGATTATCCAACCAATTCATGTTTTTTAAAATTCTGAACACACTATTTTTGTTTCAGTTACATTTGGGATTATTGGAAGTTTCACAGTGTAAGCAATTCTCATACCTTTGATTTGGAATTGCAGGTTCCCAGCACCTTGTTAATACTATTAAATAACACACCTACAGAAGTGATTTATTAAAATAAACAGTTTCACCTACCCGCCTGATGTTAGAGAAACCAGTGGCGAAGTGGATGGATGGTCCTTTGATCTGGCATTGGCAACCTATTATGTTCCAATATGGTAAAAAAAATTTAGAGCCCGCTGTGGTATTTGGTATCCAGAACCTTTAGCTCTGTTGGTAGCATTCCTGCATCAGAAGGTTGTTGGTTTGTTTTACTTTGTAGACCCGAGTTTAAAGAATCTCGGCTGACAATCCAATACCGTTCAGAGAGGATGCTGTGAATTCTGTCTATAAATGTGGAAATTGCTTTCTCAAGTAGACAATGAAGACCTCATGTGACAATCTTGAGAAAGAGCTGAGAAGTTATCTTTGTGATCCACAAAGATACAGTATATATCCCTCCATCAACATCGCTTCTCCGAGGAGCTGCATTTTTTACGCAGGCATTGTGAATTTTTAAATCCACACACACACACACACACACACACACACACACACACACACACACACACACACACATACACACACACACACACACACACACACACACACACACACACACACACACACACACACACACAATTCTTTGTGCACTTCTTTGCTCTTTTTGTCAATCAGTTGTCTGACATCCTCCTGAAGACCTATCCACCGACTTTTGTTAATTTGATGCTCTCCCTATCAGACTGAAGTCTGAAGAAAGCCTTTGCAAAAATAATTTGTTTATTTTTGGGACTTCCTGCCAGGCATGCGATATCTTTGCCTTTCCTTTCTGGTTTCTCTGTGTCTGTCTTGTTGAAGAAATGCCACTGTGCAGTCCTTGTGGCATGACTGTCTTTATCACAAACTTTTGAAGATTAAAATCAAAGCTGCTCCTACTTTGTGTCAAATTTTCTTCCTATACGTGCAGTGCAGGAATCCATGTATTATTTTTGGTAGCATTGATCTTTGAATTTGAGACACAGGAAATTCTGCAGATGCTGGAAATACTGAGCAATGCACACAAAATGCTGGGGAAACTGAGTAGGCCAGGCAGCACCAATGGAGGGAAATGATGTTTTGGGCTGAGACCCTTTATCAGGACTGGAAAGGAATTAGGCAGAAGCCAGAATATGAAAATGGGGAAAGGCACAAACTGGCGGGTGATAGGTGAGACCGGGTGAGTGGGATGATGTGAAATGTTGGGAGGTGATGGGTGGGTCATGGGGGAAGTGGAGAAGGTGGTCACCAAAACAGGGTGGAAGGGAAAACACCAAAAATTGCTGTTTGAGTTTAGAGCATCACAGAAAATGCTGGAAGATCTCAATAGGTCAGGCAGCATCTATGGAGGGAAATAAATAATCAATATTTCGGCTGAAGGGTCTTGGTACCAAATGTCACTGTTTATTACCATCCGTAGTTCTTCCAGTGTTTTTGTGTTGTTCTGGATTTCCAGCTTCTACTTAATCTGTTGTATTTATGATTTGGGCTCCTTGAATTTATCTTGTTTGATGGTTCTGTAGCTCCCTCTGCTGTCGAAATACTCCATTGCTGTCTCTCTCTGGAAGGTATTTCATTCATAAAGTGGTGCTGCGTGGAAATGGGCTGTTTTGTCCACTGAATCCACACCAGCCAGGAAACACACATTTACACAAACCCATTTTATTTCCCCACATTCATGTTAACTCCCCTTAAATTCTACCACTCACCAACACAGTGGGGGTACTTCAAAATAGCCAATTAAGGAACTAACCTGCACCTTTCAGCATGTGGGAGGGCATCAGAGCACCCAGAAGAGATTTGCGTTTACATGGGTATTAGTGGAGGTCAGGACTGAGCTCGGGATCCTGGTGCTGTTGAGATTCCAGCTTTACTTGCTGCCCCACATCTATTCTAACATTATTCCCACAGCTTGTTCTTTAATAACCGTCTCTGTCTTGTTCACTGATGTACTGACTTCCAACCCCTATGCTGCCACCTCTGGTTATTCTTCTCTACCCCAAGCTTTCACAGCCTCCTGTAATTTGGTGTTCCAATATTGTCCTGGCTTTTATTGTAATCCCAGTTCAGGCGTGGGGGCTCCTCTTCGGATATAATCACTGCTGCAGGTACTAAAGTTGTACTGATTCCTCCAATCTGCACAGTTTCACCTTCACATTAATGAATGTGAGCTAGCCCAGTAAAATGAGGTACTAAGCACGACTTTAAAGCACTTTTTAAAATTATGTACCCACTGGTTGCCTTTATAGAGGTAACCCGGTTTACTATGTCCATCATTAAAAATATCTTTATCATTACTTGCGGGGGTGAGGCAGTAGTCTAGTGGTTACTGTAATGCTATAACAGTGCCAGCCATCTGGGTTCAATTCTGCCGCTGCCTGTCAGGAGTTCGTATGTTCTTCCTGAGTGGGTTTCCCCCAGGTGCACTGGTTTCCTCCCACAGTCCAACTACATATAGGTTAATTAGTCAAAGGAGTGTATTTGGGTGATATGGGCCAGAATGGCCTGTTGCTGTGCTGTATCTCTAAATAAATCAGTGTCTGGTCCACCACTAATTGAAAGTAATGTTTACATTAAAATACCTGGCATCATTTAATAATTAATTGTGAGTATACTTTCATTTCTTTAGTAAACTAGAAAAAAAACCAAATTCTGGCACCTTTTAAAGAAGCTTAAATTGAAGATGCTTAAAGCTGACAAATTTGCTATTTGCGACAGACTAAGATTACATTTCCTTCTGTGGTTGATCCTGGTGCCCAGTCCACGTGCTTTAAACTTGACTTGTACTAGCATGTGCTCTGTTTTCAGTCTCTGCCCTACTTAGCTGACTTTAGGGAAATTGTGCTTAAATAGCCAGCACGAGCTCGGGTAGAGCTCAAACCTGAGGACTCGATCCAATCGCCCGACTGATCTATCAAGCTCCAGCCTTTTCTGCAGATCTTTTCTCTTTATCTAATGTGCGTTTGCCTAACTCAATGAAATACTTCCAATTTCAATTTCTACTTTTTTGACTTTTCTTTAATATTCCTTTGAATAACTTTTTTAATAATATTTTTATTTGTGTGTCCACATCTTCCATGGTCATTTTTTTGCATTAAATATAAAACAACTTCCCTGTCTTTCAAGAAGGCTGGAATTTCATACCCCCACCCCCACTAGCATCTCAGGAAACCTTCAGTAAAGATGAGTAGGACCATCTCTATATTAATGACAAGAGGTCGTTTCTTCTGTGTGGAGAATCTAGAGCAATGGTTAGGAGTAGGCAGCTAGCTATTCAGAGATGAGGAGTGGATATTGTTTATTTGGAACACCCTGATAGGCAGCTCCCTGTCCCAGAAAGTTATGGCACTCAGTCCTTCTCTGAGACTGAACGATGTATTTTTGGGCTCTAACGAAGTAATTAACAGACATAAGTGAAAATGGACAAATTCATGAGGTAGGTGTAGCGTACTGAATGCCGGAGAAGGCTTAGTGAGTTGAAAGGCCTTTATCTTGTGTTCTAGTTAAAGAGCCATCCAAAAACAACACATGTGGCGTTGGGCAATTCAACTTGACTCAGCTTGGAGCAGAGAATTTTGTGAAATTTTCTCAAAGTCACAGTCCCTGTCGGGAAGTTTGACAACTCACGCAACACCAACAACTTTTTCTTCCAGAGTTAAACTCACCCAATATGTTTGGATTACTTCAGTGTGTTGCTCTGCTCCTCTGCATTCTTCTGATAAGCAGAGGTCAACCATTCTCGTTGAGCACACTGCAAAAATGTGAGCTTTCTCAATCGAACTCTGCTTTGTTCTAATTAAAATCCTCCAGAGCTATCTCTGTGGTTCCGTGGTCGAGGATAATTTCCCAGCAGAATCTGCAGTCATGGTTTTAACCCGTGGCATCCACAATGTTCTTCTGATTGAAACAAAACAAATGTTCACTCACCTCTGGAGCATTTTAAGCTATTCTGACGAAGGGTCTCAGCCCAAAACGTCGACAGCGCTTCTCCCTATAGATGCTGCCTGGCCTGCTGTGTTCCACCAGCATTTTGTGTGTGTTGTTTGAATTTCCAGCATCTGCAGATTTCCTTGTGTTTGCTCAAGCTATTCCTGTTTGGTTTCAGATGTCTGCCAACTATGTTTTTGTGTGTTGTTTATTACCAGCTCCAAAACTGGTCATGCTTTTACAAAAACCATTAGATCAGGACCTATAAGTCATATACTCCTTTCCTTTATCATAGAATGACCTATGTAACTGTATTTTTTATTGTATTTGCAGCTCTGAGCCAGATAATGCTGTTTGTGGATGGAATGAATGGAGTTATTAGCCATAATGAAACTGTCCAATGGCTGTACACTCTGACAGGGAGCATGGTGAGTCATTGTTTGGCAAATGAATAGGGGCTCACGGCAAGGATGTTAACTTTCACATGAATTAAAACAGAGTGCCTGGTTTTTAAGTCTGAGCTGGGTTGGTTTACACCAGGTTGGACTTGGTCCTAAAGGATATAGTACAAGAATTAGCCCAGGTTTCCAAATCTCATCACTTCTCAATGAAACCTGCTGGGAAATGTGTGCGGCTCGGTGTAAGATGAGTATAGTGTGAAATTGCCATGTGGCTAGCCAGCCTCACATGAATAAGCACGTCTTGTGAACTGTTCAAATGTTGTTGGTGCTTGTCTGTGAGTTCCTCAGTGCTCTTTGTCTATGAGTATTAGCCTGTGACTATCGCCGGGATTTACTCAGACTAATTATGTGATGTTCCTCGGTTTAAATGTGTGTTCTTGGTCTGTGCATTCAACATTGGACAAATGTGTTTTCCCTTTTGCTCAGTGGTGTTGAAATTAATGAATGATTAAGGCCTCTGTTCTTGCCTTTTTGAGCTTCAAAATGTCTGTAAGACTAACGAACACAAAAAATGCTGGTGGAGCTCAAAGACTACATGAACAACATTCATAAATATTCCCCTGACCTCTATGAAAGATATTAAAACATTTTGTTAGACATGAACAAGCTATTAAAAATCCACGATTTGGTGCTTTCAGTCACTTCTGAAAATAAACTCTTGCAATTTTCTGATAACTCAGTGGATGTTAGTATTATAGGTATACAGTGGATTCTGGTTATTTAGGACACACTGTGGCCCGTACATTTTTGCCCAATTAAGTGGCTGCCGCAATTAGCCAAAGTTTCATGGAAATCGTTAAAAAGGAATTAAAAAAGTCTTTGGGGTAACTGCAAGTCTGTGCCTTTGCTGTTGCTTTGCTCACACTTCAGTGCTCGGTGGTGGGTGCCAATGCTTTTTTTGCCGGTGGGGGGGAGGGGAGATTGTTGTTCGCTGGCGCTTACGAGCGGGAAGGAGGGGAGCTGGGGGGTACTTTGGGGTTCTTACATTCAACTGTCATTCACTCTTTGGGGCACTTCTCTGTTTTTGTGGATGTTTGCAAAGAAAAAGCATCTCAGGATGTATATTGTATACATTTCTCTGACATTAACTTGGACCTTTAAACCTTTGAAAAGACAAACAAATTTTAACTGATTAGCCAATTACGTATTTAAATAAAATACGGAAAGAACTAGAACACTACCAATACCAGTACTGTAAAACTGTACAGTCGGCCCTCCTTATCCATGAGTTCCGCATGTGCGAATTCAACCAACTGTGAATCAAGAAAACCCGGAAGTGCTCTTCCAGCACTTGTTGTTCGAGCATGTACAGACTTTTTAAAAATTATTCCCTAAACAATTCAGTATAACAACTATTTTACATAGCATTTACATTGTATTAGGTATTATAAGTAATTTAGAGATGATTTAAAGTATACAGGAGGATGTGCGTGGGTTATCGTGGATTGGGATCGAAAAAAATCGGAAGTTCTCTTACTAAGTAAGTCAGAACAGGTACATCCAGTATTATTTAGCGCCAGTTAGTCAAACGTTTGTCTTAGTATATAGTATATATTTTACCTTCCTATGCATATAAAACACTTAAGAACTATTGTATCTATGGAATGCTCTGCCTCAGAAGGCAGTGGAGGTCAATTCTCTGGATGCTTTCAAGAAAGAGTTAGATAGAGCTCTTAAAGATAGTGGAGTCAAGGGATATGGGGAGAAGGCAGGAACGGGGTACTGATTGTGGACGATCAGCCATGATCACATTGAATGGCGGTACTGGCTCGAAGGGCCGAATGGCCTACTCCTGCACATATTGTCTATTGTCTATTGTTTCAGTGCCGGGCTCAGGAATGGAAGTTCCTGCATTCGATCCAGTGACAAACCGCTTCTGAGTGCGCTCTCCATCTGAGCCAGGTTGATGTTGAGGATCAAAAACCCAAAACCCAATAATTAAACCACTGCATTGCATTGCTTAGTAATAATTGTAGCTTTCATCAGGGTAGGGCCTTTCTCACTTTATCCTTTAAAATTGTTCCGGTCGTTGACTGACGTAGCCTAACGCTTTGCCAGTGACCGATGGCGTTTCACCTCTTTCAGATCGCTTTATTATTTCCACTATATTTTCAATCGTGATTATTTTCATGAACAGAAACACTGCGGATTCAGAGCTCTACCGCCGGGTCCTAATGTCCACTGCACTGAAACAGGTTAAATAAGGTCTGGGGTTCCGCTGGGTCCAAAGGTCCACCGCATTGAGACAGGTTGAATAAGGGACTTGAGCATCTGTGTTTTTTAGTATCCGCAAGGGGTCCAGGAACCAATCCCTCACAGATAAGGAGGGCCGATTGTATTCCTAATAGTTCTTTTGATTGGCTGTAAATGAATAAAATCAGTGCAGACAACTAGTGCTGCCTTCATACAATGCTTTTGATAAAACACCCTGTAAATTGTTATGCTTTGTGACTGTGGAAACTAATCGAAAGAAAAACAAAGCACTGGGATGAATGGATCTCTGTAGTTTTACTTTAGTGAGGCGCAGTGTCTGACACCACTATTTCCTTTATCTTTTGGAAAGCCACCTCACTGCTTTGTCCATTGGCATTTCCTCCTGATCTGTAGTGATCGAGTTCAAGGGGTGGACCACAGTAGCCAGGTTTGGCAGGAACCTGTTACAGTAGCTGACAAATCCTAAAAAGGACCACAACTGTTGACACATCCTTTGTTCTTGGGGCATCCACCACTGCTTGAATTTTCTCAGTATACTTAAGTAATCCTTGTGCATCTATAGTGTGACCACAGTAAGTGATGCTTGGTTTAAAGGATTCACACTTGTCTTATTGTGCTCTGAGTCCATAGTCTTCTAATAATTTTAACACTGTCCTGAGATTTAGGAGATGTTCCTTGACATTCTTACTGGTAACAAATTATGTCATCCAGGTAACACTGAGTGCTTGGACAGCCTAGCAGCACCTGGTCCATAGATTTCTACCAGTGTGCAGTTGCAGATGCCGCTCCAAAAATAAACCTATTATAGTGATAAAGCCCTTTGTGAGTGTTGACGGTGAGAAAAATTTTGATCTGTAGGTAGGCCTCAGCTAAATCCACTTTGCTAAAGTGTTTCCCTCCAGAAAGGTTTGAAAAGACATCCTTTATCCTAGGCAGAGAGTATTGATCTACTTCTAGTACTGTCCTGTTGATGACCTTAAATTCACCATTGTACTTGGCTAATGAGACAACTGGCATTGCCTGTTGGGCTCCACTCAACCTTGGAAAAGTAGCTCACTGGCTACTTTATTGTGGATGATTATAAGGAACAAGGTGGGCTTTGCAAAACTTGGGTGAGGTATTTTCCCTTCGATATGCTTGAGTTTCCAATGCATTCTTGAACACTGCTGTGGCATCCTCCAGTCCTTCTCTTAATTCACTTTCAGTTGGCTCTGTTGTAGAGGATATGGCATGCAAATTGTGGATGGCTCTTCCATCGAGTTGTAGTTGTCTCAGCCAATTCTGGCCCCATAATGCTAGTCCTCCTGATTTTACCACATAACAAGCTCAAAGTGGCTTGTTGATTCTTGTATTTCACTGTTCCAAATGTCATTCCCATAGGAGTTTTTTTAGTGGATGACTGAAACACTGAACCAATGTCTAATTCCACTTTAATTCATTTGCCGTTTACTTCAGGTGTAAGCCATATTGCTTGTCTCTTGTTAGTTTTCACTAAATCTTAAGGCTATTCAGTTCTGTGTCACTCTCATCATTATCAACATTTTCACCTACAGAATGCATGATAGTGCTCTTTCTGAAACTGCAACTTGACTTTTTTTTTTCTCTACCCTGTGCAGACCATTTACTTTTTGTCTGCCCAATGTACTCTTTGCATGTGTCCTGCATTGTTACATTTTCTGCAAATTCTACCCTTAAATCTGCATTGGACTGGTGTATGTGAACACTTGTCACAACAATAGCACAATTTGTTTGGCCAGGCTGGTTTCTGTTTAGACTTTGTAATTTTGTTTACGCTCACTTTCATTCTTGACTGCAACTCTATTGTGTCTCTGCCTGCTGTTTCCATTGATACAGCAATTTCAACTGCTCTTTTAAATGTAAGTTTTGCATCATTAGGAGCCATTTTTGAATGTTTTCTTCGAAGATTCCACAAACTAAACAATCTCTTAGTGCAACGTTAAGCCCAACTCTGAACTGACAATGCTCAGAAATTTCTTCAGTTGAGCTACATAAACTGAAATACACTCCCCTTCATTTTGATTCTACTTATGAAACTTAAAATGTTCTGCTATCAACAGTGGTTTTGGTTCTAAATATTACTGCATTGCATTCAAGCTAATTTCTGCTGGTTTGGTTGGAACAGTTAAACGTTGAAGCAAACTGTATACCTTTCCACCTTTTGCACTCAGTAACACTAGCACTCGCTTTTCATTGGCTGCTTCAGTTGCTTCTAAATACTGCTCAGTTCATCCAGTATACATTATCCAGTTACCTGTCGTGCAATCGAATGCATCTATCTTTCCAATGCAGCCAACTATTTCTGCTCCACATTATTATTTATTATTATCACCTGGTACTCATTGTTTATGAACCCGTAAATTTTGTTCGTTTTTGCCCTTCTTTAACAGTTAACTGTCTCTCTCCCCTTCTGCTGCACTTTTTTAAAAAAACTCTAACGTCTCCCCTTTCTGAAGAAAAACTTGCTGTGCTTCAGCAGGTAGGTAGTTGCCTCGGGTTCAGTTTAAAACATCCTCATCACCACTGTGATGTTTGGTAACTCTAGAAACTAATTGGAAGGAAAACACAGGAGCTGGTATGAATGCTTCTACTTAGTTTTATTTTAGTGAGATGCCCATATGTGACATGTAATAACATGTGACATTTACATATAACATGTAATGAATTATGTACTATACAACAAAGAATGCTGAATAAAATAACATTACTCAAATATTACTGAAATACAATTTCAGTAATACTACACCAATTTCCATTTTCATTGTAACATTCAAGATAATTGTAGATACCTTCATATTCTTCATAGTTTCTAACTTGCTGAAGTCATGAAATTGTTTTATTTTCACTCCTGGCTGTTTCTGGCATCTTCAAGCCTGAATACTTGAAACCACAATGAGCAAAGCTGTTCTGAATTGCCTTGCTGCTTATTTCTCGACAACTATCGGTGACAAAAATCACTGTTTTTGAACACATACACACGCAGCTGATGCTAGTTTAAAAAAGATGTTCACTCTGAGCACTGTGTTGTGTGTAACAGCCATGAAAGTGCAGGTGTCTGACACTAATTAGAAACTATTTAGCAACCGTCTCTTGTCCCAATTAAGTGGCATAGTATCCCAAATAAACGAAGGGAATCCCAGCTATTTTCTCCAAGTAGTTTTTTTTTGTTTCTTATATCTAAAATAAGAGTCTGCCCTGATTAACTGATAGCACAATTAACCAGAATTGACTGTAATGAAATTATTATCCTGCATTTGGGGGGGAGGTGGCAAATGGGGGACAAATAATTGAGCTTTTTTTTTAAAAAAAAAGATGTCATTCTAAGTAGGTAATTTGTATTTTTTCCTGGTCAAGGACATGTCATTAGAACATTCTTTGGACATTGGAAGCCATTGTAACTTCCATTTCTCTTGGCAATTCTAGCATCCATTCATTAGTCACTTTTTTAGCTATTTCCTGTACCTAGTAAAGTGGCCACTGAGTCTATGTGCATGATGTTCTGCAGCTGTAGCCCATCCACTTCAAATTTGATGTCTTGTGCATTCAGAGATGGTCTTCTGCACACCACTGTTGTAACGTGTGGTTATTTCAGTTGCTGTCGCCTTCCTGTCAGTTTGAACCAGTCTGGCTGTTCTCTGACCTCTCTCATTAATAAGGCATTTTCACCCACAGAACTGCTGCTCATTGGATATTTTGTTTTTCTTTTTCACACCACTCTGTGTAACCTCTTGTGCGTGACTGTTGTGTGTGAAAATCCCAGGAGATCGGCAGTTTCTGAGATACTCTAACCACCCCTTCTGGCACCAACAGTCATTCCACGGTCAAAATCACTTGGATTACATTTCTTCTCCCATTCTGATGTTTGGTCTGAACAAGTGAACCTCTTGACATGTCTGCATGCTTTTATGCCTTGAGTTGATGCCACATGATAGGCCCATTAGACATTTACATTAACAAGTAGGTGTATAGGTGTGTCTAATAAAATGGCCACTGGTATGGTGTACTGGTCAAACCAGAAACAGAGCAAGTCAAAAGCCAGATGTTTTCATTTCAGCAAAACTCCAACAATCCATTTTTCTCACACAAATAAATATTAACTGCACCTTTGGCCTGGCAGCTATTTATAATGTTGTGTTACTTTGTGCAGCTGAACAGGAAACAGCCATTTCATCATAACGTGAACATGCATTGTTTTGCAGAGATCTTTATAAGCTGGTGTCTTTGGGCACTTGCTATGGATTCATTGAAGTCTAACATGACTAAGAAAATTGTATTTTGATTTTCTTTCTTTTCCGTCAATGCCAAGCAAGATGAGTGAGTGATGAGAAAGCGTAGGCTTATTTAAAGATTTTGAAAATTAACTCATGTTTTGTTTCACGTCAGAAGTCAAATAAAAAATATTCTAGCACTACCCATATTGAAAAATGGTTTATAAGGCACGTCTCACCCAATTATTGAGTTGTAGACCCCTTCCCACCCCCCGAGTTATAAACAAAGAATACTGATTTCAGGCATGTGTCAGTGCAGTTATTTAGAGTTCTGAGTTTGCCTTTCACTTTGTTGCCAGTGTCTATAGTGCATACTGTGGCTGAACAGGTATCAGCACAGAAATTTGCATGCTGCAATGTGTTGCTCATTTAATCAGATCAGAAATTTTGCTGGATGTCCTCAAAGTTTTTTAGTATCCAAAAATATATCCTTAATTAAATTGGATTCATTTAAAAAGAGTCATTTAAAATAAAAGCATTGCTAGATTAAAATAATCTGATGATGTAAATAAAGTTGCCACACGGTTCATCAGATTTTAAATCTGATTGTCTGTACCAGTGATTTAAGTTAAAATTTAATTTCCACTCAGTTAATGACCAAAAATGTGCTCTGTTTATTCTGACACGTTGGAACCTCTGAGGACAGAGTGGGTTCTGGGTGAGCGAGCAGGTGCTGAGACTTACAGAAGTTTTGAAGTTAGTTAGTTGAAGTATTGAGGTCTTTTGTTTAGTTGTGGCTTGCAAGGGTGAGACAGGAGGGATGGAGCAGATAGGATCCAGCTACTGCAATCTTATTGCATTGCCTGCCTGTTACAACACTTTTTGCAGTCCCTGCCTGTTACAACACTTTTTGCAGTGCCTGTCTGTTACAACACTTTTTGCAGTCCCTGCCTGTTACAACACTTTTTGCAGTCCCTGCCTGTTACAACACTTTTTGCAGTGCCTGTCTGTTACAACACTTTTTGCAGTGCCTGTCTGTTACAACACTTTTTGCAGTCCCTGCCTGTTACAACACTTTTTGCAGTGCCTGTCTGATAGGTACATGGAGCTTAGAAAAATAGAGGGCTATGTGGTAGGTAAATTCTAGGCAGTTTCTAGAGTAAGTTATAGGGCCTGTAATGTGCTATGTTCTAACACAGGTGAACAGTTATTACTGACTGACTGTCTTTCTTCTTCTGCATCTTTCTGCACCTTCTCTTAGAGGCAGGGATTTGATTTGGTAGAACATAAGAAATAGGAGCAGGAGTCGGCCATCTGGCCCGTTGAGCCTACTCCACCATTCAATAAGATCATAGCTGATCTGACCATGGACTCCTCTCCACCTGCCTGCCTTTTCCCTATAACCCTTAATTCTCCTACTATGCAAAAATCCATCCAACCTTGTCTTAATTATATTTAATGCAGTAGTCTCCACTGCTTCATTGGGCAGAAAATTCCACAGATTCACTATTCTGGGAAAAGCAGCTCCTCCTCATCTCCATCCTAAATCTATTCCCCCAAATCTTGAGGCTATGTCTTCTAGTTCTCACCTACCAGTGGAAACAACTTTCTTGCCTCTATCTTAAATATCCCTTCCATAACTTTATTTGTTTCTATAAGATCTACTCTCATAATTCTGAATTTCAGTGAGTACAGTCCCAGGCAGCTCAATCTCTCCACATAGTTTAACCCCCTCATCTCTGGAATCAACCTGGTTTACCTCCTCTGTATTGCCTCCTAAGCCAGTATGTTCTTCCTCAAGTAAGGAGACCAGAACTGCACGCAATACTCCAGGTGTGGCCTTACTTGTACCCTATACCATTGCAGCATAACCTCCCTGTTGTTAAATTCAACCTCTTTTGCAATGAAGTCCAGCATTCCATTTGCCTTCTTGATAGCCTGCTTCACCTGCAAACCAACCTTTTGTGATCCTTGCACAAGCACTCCAAGTTCCTTTGCACAACAGCATGCTGCAATTATTTACCATTTAAATAATAATCTGCTCCTTCATTTTTCCTTCCAAAGTGGATGACCTTGCATTTACAAGCATTGTACTCCATCTGCCAGGCCCTTGCCCACTCACATAACCTATCTATATCTCTCTGCAGACTCTCCATATCCTCTGCACAATTTGCTTTTCATGTCAATTTAGTGTCATCAGTAAACTTAGTTACAATACACTGGGCCCCCTCTACCAGATCGTTAAGGTATATTGTGAACAGTTGCAGGTCCAGCGCTGACCCCTGTGGCACACCACTCACCACTGATTGCCAACCAGAGTAACACCCATGTATCCCAACTCTCTGCTTTCTATTGGTCAGCCAATCCTCTATCCATGCTAATACATCACCCCCAATTCTATGCATCCTTATCTTATGGATAAATCTTTCATGTGGCACCTTATCAAATGCCTTCTGGAAATCCAAGTAAATAACGTCCATCTGTTCCCCTCTATCCAGTGCACTCATTACATCCTCAAAGAACGCCAGTAAGTTGGTCCAACACGACCTGCCTTTGCTGAATCCATGCTGTGTCTTTCTGATGGATCCACTTCTTGCCAGATGCCTCGCTATTTCTTCTTTACTGACAGCTTCAAGCATTTCCCCCAACTACAGATGTTAAATTAATTGACCTATTGTTCCCTGCCTTTTGCCTACATCCTCTTTTGAACAGTGGCATGGCATTCACCACCTTCCAATCCGCCCAGAGTCCAGAGAATTTTGGTAAATAATCACCAAATCATGTAGTATAACATTCTGCCATTTCTTTCAGTATTCGGGGATACATTCCGCCAGGACCAGGGGACTTGTCTATCTTCAGGCCCACAAGTTTGCTCAGCACTACCTCTTTGGTGATAGCTATTGTATTGAGGTCCTTACCTCCCATCACATCCATAACATCTCTCTTTGGCATGTTAAACGTGTCGTCCACCATGAAGACCAATGCAAAATAGTCATTCAATGCCTTGGCCATTTCCTCATTACCCAATATCAATTCCCCCTTCTTGTGTTCCAAGGGACCTAGATTAACTTTAGCCACCCTTTTCCGCTTTATATAATTATAGAAACTTTTAATATCTGTTTTTATATTTTGTGCTAGTTTATTTTCATCATCGAGCTTCCCTTTCTTTATTGCTCACTGAGTGGTTCTTTGTTACTTTGTTACAAGAGTCCCTCTGCTCTTGGCGACTTTGTATGCACAAGCTTTTAGTTTGATGCCTTCTTTTATTCCCTTAGTTTTCCAAGGCTGGCTCTCCCCACCCTTACTCTCCTTGCTTTTAACTGGAATATACTTTTGTTGAGCACCGTGAAAAACCTCTTTGAATGTCTTGCACTCTTTCTCAGCCGTCCCACCATATAGCCTGTGTTCCCGTCTACACTGGCCAAATCCTCCCTCCTCCCATTGAAGTCTCCATTGTTTAGGCATAATGCACTGGTTTTAAATCGAACTATTGCATCCTCTGTTTGTATGAGAAACTCAGTCATTCTGTGATCACTCTTTCCAAAAGGATCCCTGAATACCAGATCGCTAAGAGAAGAGCCACAGTATGAAATTTTTGAAGTTGATGATTTCCTTAATTTGGAAGGTGGATTGTGTCTGTTTATGCAAGGTACAACAGGTTAATAAAATTTTCTTTTTCATAAAGACAACAGAAAATACCAATACATTCTTTAAGGTCCTGAAGGGTTTAGCCATGGTGCTTCACAGTTCAGAGACCTGTGCTTGATACTGATCTCTGGTGCTGACAGTGTGGAGTTTGCATGCTCCCACTGTAAGGTGTAGGTTTCCCCTGGTGCTCTGGTTTCCACTTGCATCTCAAAGATGTGATGGCTGGCAATTAGCTGCTAGTGGAGGTGGTGGCAGGAGAATGATGGGTGGATTCGTGTTAATGCAGATGCGAGAGGAGAAATGAGATTTGTCTAAGCGTTTGCTTGATGGTTAGTGCAGATGTGGACTGAAGGGCCTGTAACTGCATTTTGACTGTATAAACCACTTCTCATTGCAGAGTTAGAAACATTTGGTAAATGAGTGTGAACTTCAGGCATGAAAGGATGGCAATTAATTAAAAACAGGCACATTACATGAAAGAAAATGAGACTCTGCAGTTTATCACACTGTTCTACACTGCCACCTCCTGGATAGGCTAGTGTTTTCAGGCTAAAACGATTCCCTCCCTCCCTCTACTGTTAAGCTGGAAAGTCTGGCATTCGCTCAGATTGCTCTTGTGTTTCTCAATTCCAGCACCGCTTGGTGGTGAAGACTGCTCTGAAACTCCTGTTGGTTTTTGTGGAATATACAGAGAGCAACGCGGTTCTTCTGATCCAAGCTGTCAACATTGTGGATGATAAAAGATGTAAGTACTATTTTACTGGGTATCAGGAGAATTGCAGTCGGACGGTGCTGATGTTCCAAACACAACATGAAAAGCAAGCAGAGTATCAAAACCCAAGTTTAACGTCGACTTCAGAGTAAATAAAGTCCCGAAGGTGCTAATGTACTTAAATATTACAGTGGTTGTGACCTTTTCTCTGCTGTTGAGTATACTTATTTTGAAGTTCAGAATTAATACAGTGCATGTGAAGTAAACTTGTGTATCTTTTAAGTGTGCTGCTTAATTGAGATAGCAGGCTGTGCTTCTCTCTTTCTGTGCCGGTGTTCTGTGACTGACAGCTGGGCATTCCACCCTGCTGAGCCCCTTCAGAACAAAACTGAGAAGAATTTACTGCCTTTTGAGTTTACAGCTTTTAACCTGATGAATAATGTGGAAGGGGGTCACAAGAATCATAACATTGGTGACAGCAGATGAAACACAGAATGAAGTCATTTCATGCACACCTGATAGGCAGCTGGATTGTGGGTTGTGACTACGAACTAGATGAGAGGAAAAGAGCAAGGGGTTGCATTTGAAACTCACCTGGAGTTGTTGTCAACCCCTTGGATTATTCAGAGGAAAGGTCAGTATTACTGACTTGGTGGTGGGGATGTTGAACAATAAGACTGAGCTTCTGTATGACTGAAATCTTGAACTTGTGAAGAGAACAAGAATATTAAGACACTTATTGGGATTAGAGGTTTGGGACAATTGGATTGAGGTTTGAGGTAATGAGATAAAAATTATTGTGCAGCGCACAAAATGTTGAAGGCACTCAGTGGGTCACGAACCTCCTTGGAGGGAAATGGACAGAGGATGTTTTGGGATGAGACCCTTCATCAGGACTAGGAAAGAAAGTGAGGAGGTAACCAGTGGAGGGAAGGGGTGGAGCAAGAGCTGGTGGGTGATAGGTGGCTCCTGGTGTGAGAGGAATGCTAGGCCGGTGAGGGAGAAGGAGAGAGGGGATAATGTAA
The DNA here is from genome assembly GCF_048418815.1 of Hemitrygon akajei. Classification (NCBI taxonomy): domain Eukaryota; kingdom Metazoa; phylum Chordata; class Chondrichthyes; order Myliobatiformes; family Dasyatidae; genus Hemitrygon; species Hemitrygon akajei. The sequence continues at coordinate 29,951,439 of NC_133140.1, forward strand.
GAAGCTGGCTAGGCTGAAGTGTCAAAGGGCTGAGAAAAATGGAATCTGATAGGAGAGAGCAGTGAAGCATCAGGTAGAGAGTGGAATCAGAGGGAGGAACGTGTGTGTGTGTGATGGGCTGATACAGAGGGTAGAGGAGGGGAAGAAGTAGGGGTGCTGGGGCCCATGGGATTAGGAAGACAAAGGGGAGGGGATGATCAGAGGAGAGTGGTTACCAGAAGTTTAAGAAATAAACGTTCACAATTGGTGTTCCATAAAATATGGATCCATGCCAATAACTTGTTTGATATGAGAAAGAACATGAGAGAGTTCTCCAGGTTGTATTAGGAAAAAAAGGCATAGGGCTGGCTTATTGTAAAAATGTTCTCACATGGCAGCTGCCCCAACACTCACCCTTAACAAACTAGTGGCTCAATGGTTTCCAGTATCCTTTTCCCTGGAGCCCCCTGGCCAGGATCTATGACCTACATTTTATCTCTCATTCAGCAGAACTACAAAAGAGAAATAAAAGGTCATTTCACCTCTTGTGCCTTTCCACAGTCAAGGCTGATCGAGAGGACTAGTATATAAAAGCACCAATGCTTTATAAGGCATTGGTCGGACTACACAGAGTATTGTGAGTAGTTTTGGGCCCTTGTGTAAGAAGAGTGCATTGTGCATTGGAGAGTGTCCAGAGGAGGTTCAGGAGAATGATCCCGGGAATGAAAGGGTTAATGTACAGTATTGTGCAAATGTCTTGGGTACATCTATACAGCTAGGGAGCCTAAGACTTTTGTACGGTACTGTAGTAATTTTATGTATTGCACTGCACTGCTGCAAAAAAACCCCACAAATTTCATCATACCTGTGAGTGATGGTAAACCTGATTCTGATGAGGGTCTCTATTTAGGACTGGGAGTAGGAAGGGGGCAGGGAGAGAGGAATCATTGTTGGGAAAAGAGGAAGGGAGAGACATTCAGTAATGATTAGTAAACCAATTTTTGGAATCAAATGACTTTGTCTGGTGTCTCGGGACTGGGTGTGCCTGCATCCGTGCCACTCCCCACCCTTGGCAATCCTTCTCTGTCTGTCACCCGTCCCACACCCCACATGCAGCACTGCACCCTCGCCATTCCCAACTTCCTTTGCTCCTGCCAGTTTTACAAACTCGCTCTCCGTTCCATGCTGACAAATACAGATTGTGCAAAAGTCTTAGGCACCCCAGCTACAACATATGTGCCTATATGCAAGGTCCTGTATGAGGAGCTTTTGATAGGGCCTGTTCTCACTGGATTTTAGAAGAATAAGGAGGGATCTCTTTGAAATCTATCAGGTATCAAAAGACCTCAAAAGAGTGGGCATGGAGAGGATACTTCCTATCATGGGAAGTCTAGGACCTGAGGATGCTGCCTCAGAATAGAGTGACATCCCTTTAGAACAAAGTTGAGGAGGAATTTCTTTAGCCAGAGGGTGGTGAGTCTGTGGCATTTATTTCATTAGACGGCTGTGGAGGACAAGTCAGTGGGTATATTGAAGTGGACGTTGATAGTTTCTTCATTAGTACGGATATCGAAGGACATAAGGGGAGAAAGCAGGAGAATGAGGTTTGAGAGGGATAATAGATCAGTCGTGATGGAATGGTGATGTGGACTCAATGGATCAAATGGCCTAATTCTGCTCCTATGTCTTATGGTTTAATGGTGATTACTTCAATGCCATGTCCTTGTATTATCCCCATATCCCCAATTCTGTAATATCCAAAATTCCATTCGTTATTCACTCCAGCAGTGAAAGTGTGCAACTCTGCTGAGCTTGTCTGGTGAGCACAATGCTTTGGGACCTGATCATTAATAAATGCTCAATGAAATCCTCCTTTGGGCAGCCTTGCACCACCAATTTAACACATCCACAACCTTCCATGTGATGAACTCTTCTTGGCCGCAGTAGATCCGAAAATATGGCCTGCGTCCACCACAGCAGTATTTAGCTGACTTAAGTGTGGTGGAGACAGGTTACTAATCCATCTGCAAATGTAGGAACTTCACAAATGTGACGCCTTTTGCTTAAGCCAGACAAACATCAAAGTTCTGCAACCATCATCCATGTTGAACAAGTACAACAGAAAGTTGTGGGCTTACGATGGTAGATAAATTGGCCAATGTAAGTTGTATGAAGGCATGGTAGAGTCTAAGAGGAGGTAATGTGAACATGTGCGGAAGAGCTTACAAGGAAATTTAGCATCAGCTAGCAGTAACTCAGCGGGCTGAAATGCATAAGGGAATGTGAAATATGAAAGAAGCAACCACTGATCCAGCTGTTAGCTCCTAACATGTTTGATTCCACTTTTTCCAAGATCCTCTCTCAGTTATTGTGGAATTTATTATCAGTTAGCTGTTGAAGGTTACATAATGAACTTAAGGCAGGCAAAGAGTATTGTTCGATCTGTTTGCAGTGCTTCAGTAAATAAAGAATGAAATTGGGAATAGACTCTCCTGTCTCTTGAACCTGCTGTGCCATTTTAAGAGATAATGGCTGATTCTGCACCTCTCCACTCTGCTCAATTTCCTCACATCCATGGCAAACAAGAACCTCAGCAGTGGATGTGAACAGTGGCTGTACATTCTTAGTACCGTGTTCAGTAGTGTGAGCAGTGGATTGGGTTCTGATGATAAATAATAGGAAGGATTGAGTGCTCGGCTGTGGTGGGTGATGGTGGTTGCTGTGGTCTTAGGGAACTAAACTGTGTTGAGTCACTATGTTGCGAATGTGATGAAAACTGTCCTTGATTGTTAATGGGCCATGAAAGTGCACACAGAAATGGTGAATATCAGGTACAAGTCTATTCCTAGTAAGAATATTTAAAAGAAAAATCCAAAAGAAATTCAATGTCAGCTTTTGTTGTCCGATGTATCTAAGTTATTTGGTGAACCTCCTCTGCACCACTTCCAAAGCCAGTATATCCTCCCTCAAGTAAGGAGTCCAGAATTGCACGCAGTACTCCAGGTGTGTCCTCACCAGTACCCTGTACAGTTGCAGTATAACCTCCCTGCTCTTAAATTCAATCTCACTAGCAATGAAGGCCAGCATTCCATTTGCCACCTTGATAGCCGGCTGCACCTGCAAACCAACCTTTTGTGATTCATGCACAAGCACCCCCAAATCCCTCTGCACAGCAGCATGCTGCAATTATTTTACGATTTAAATAATAATCTGCTCTTTTTTACACTTTATTCTGTAATTCTACATCGATGTTCTGTGTGATGATTAGATCTGCATGCAAGGCAAGATTTTCGCTGTATCTCAGTACAAGTGACAATAGTAAACCAATCACACTGTGAACGAATGGGAGTTTCAGGAACGCACTCCTGGCAAGCTGAAAGATGTTATTGCCAACCCCACTTTTCCTCCTGGAGTTGGTTTTCTTTACTGTCAGTCATGGCAGATGGGAGAGAAAACTAATGAACACGCCAAATCTCACCAGACACAATGCTGAAGCCTTTTGTACTGTTGGAGGTGATCCTGATGTGTTCACGTATTTGCGAAATTTCTGGGCTGACGTTTGTTCTTGCCTTCTCTTCCCCTGGTCCATACCATGGCCAAGGACAACATTGTGGGCAGTATAAAAGAGCTTGTGGTGGCTGACACAACACACTCTGATAGAAAGGCAAGAGAGCAGACCGCCTTATCCTCTTTGGGGTTGGTTTCTGTTTATTTTGCTCAATTTCCGCCTCTTCCCAGGATAAAGGCTTGATGTTATCTCTGACCATTCTTTCACACAGACTTCACACCACCAGGTTCAGGAACAGTTACTACTGTACAAACATCAGGCTCCCTTAACTGGCACGGATAACTCATTCTCCGTAACTCTGAACTGATTCCGCAACCTACATACTCACTTTCAAGAATGCAAAAATGAAATTCAAGGTAGTATTTGGTGACATCTGTGCACTTTGATAATTAATTTACTTTGACTCCAAAGCCCTTTAGGATCGCTGAACCATCTAATCAAGTTTGGAATCAGTTCTAAAACGGAAGATATAATTTAAGAGCTTGTGTGTGCTCTGTATAAAATAGTAAAAGTGGAAATGGTTCTCCAAGTGTTAGTGCACCATTGGCAAGGCAGGAAAGTGGGGTCTGTTTACTGTTGGTTCATTCCTCCTTGCTGTCTATCAAGTCCTGCTGGAACAGAACAAAACAGGGTATTTTAATGATGTTTTGCAGTCCGTTTGGTTAGCACAGCTGTCTCACAGCTCTAGTGAGCCAGATTTGATGTTTGACTTCCAGTGCTGTCTGCACACACGTTGTCTGGGTTCTTCCACATCCTAAAGATGGAGGTTAATTATAGATTGCAAATGACCCCCAGGGTAGGGGGATAGATGAATCAGGGTGGAGTTAGTGGGTATGTGAGAGGAGGGGGATGGTATTGCTCTAAGAGCTGGCATAGAATCGATGTGGTGAGTGAGCTTTCCCCATGTTGTGAGAGTTATATATCCCAAATAATACAAAATAAATACAAGTAATTAAATTCTGGCTAAAATTGGATTGTGAGAAGGGGCCGCTGGCTCCAAGGTGAATAATTCAGTAAGTATGTCTCTGTGTGATAAGCAGGTGCTTTTATAAGGGGCTAGCGTGGCAGCGTAGCTGTTAGCCTAACACTATTACAGTGCCTGCGAACCCGATTCAGTTCCCGCTGACATCTGTAAGGAGTTTATATGTACCCCCGTGACCATAAGGGTTTCCTACACGCGCTCCGGTTTCCTCCCACATTCTGAAGACGTACACATTAGTAGACTAATTGATCATGTGCGTGTAGTTGGGCAGCGAGGACTCGTTGGAGCAGAGAAGCCCATTATAGTGCTGTATTTCTAAACTAAACAATAAATTTATACAGGTGCTTCATAATTCAATGAAAGGTGCTTTACATTGATAGCAACTGAATCACTGAGTGGAAGCAGAGAAAATGATGAGGCGAGATGGGAACAGATGGGAATTTGTCCTGTGCATTGGTATATTAGAGTACTGTGCAAAAATCTTAGAGAGATATATATATATATATATATATATAATGTATTGTATCATACTGCTGCAAAAAAAAAGCAAATTTCATAACGTGTGAGTGATGATAAACCTGATTCTGCTATGTGTCTCTATTGTGGTCTGAGAGTGGGAAGGGGGCAGGGAGAAGGGAGTCATCTTTGGGCAGAGGCGAGGGAGTGAGAAGCACTAGACAGACATTCTGTAATGACCAACAAACCAGTTGTTTGGAATCAAATGACCTTGCCTGGTGTCTCAGGGGTGTGTCTGCACCGGTGTTTCCTCCGCCCCCGCCCCTGGCACTATTTCTCTACCATCTGCCCATCACCCCTTGTGCGACGCTCCACCCTCGCCATTCCCAACATCGTTTGCTCCCTCCAGGTTTACAAACTCACTCTCTGCTTCACATTGACAATACAATACTGTGCCGAAGTCTTAGTCACCCTATTTGTGCCCAAGACTTTTGCTTGGGACTGCAGGTTGTAGTATGGACTACCTTAAAAGAAGGTGGATATAACTTAAGTGTTAACTTTGAAAATGGGAGAGAGAATTTACATGATAAAGAGATGTTTGTAATTACCTGCAGAAAGAGTAGTGGACTAGTACCGGTTTGGAAGGACATGATACGCTGAAAAGCATTTACCATACTGTGTAAATCTGGGTCATTCTGCATTAATCTGCCTGTCTGAAATTATTATTCTGATTAAATATAATTTTTCCTAATTTTGCAGTTACAATTTACAATAATGTGATTAAATAATGCTTTAAGCTAAATTACGTTTTATTCCGACATTTAAGTGTTTAAAATTCATTCTTCAGGCACCAAGAAATGGACGAGCTTAGTTGAAATTCTGGAGGAGAAGAATGGGGCTGATTCTGAGCTGCTTGTTTTCACTATGACACTTATTAACAAGGTAAAAACTGTGTTTCTTCTGCACTTAACCCTGTGGGCATCTATGGCCTGCATCCAACCTTCACTCTCCTCCAACCCTGGATTGCTCCAACCATCTTCATTACGAGTCCCAAGTGAACAGATTCTCTGAGGCACTACTTATTCTTTACAAGTTAATTAGGGTGCTTTTGCAGAGAAATCATAACAATTGAATACATGTGGTTATTTACAGCTGAGGCAATTTGATGTTCAGTGAGAGAACAAGGTTGGATTTATGTAATGGCTTTCACAAGCGCAAGACGTTCTAAAATGCCAGTGTTACTCATTTTGGAGGGTAGCCATGCTTGTAACACTACAATTAAAAAGTGTGAAATATTTTGGAAAACTCTTTGGTGGAATGATATAATTGGAAGTGAGTGCCTGATAGACCTAATAGTAACAAAATTACTTCATTTCCTGGCAATTTTATTCCTTTCCCTGAGGGAAGTGACTTGTTATTGGGGGTATGGATTTTTTTTTTGCAAATGCCAGCAAAGCCTTCCTACTGTGCCAGAGTCAGCTTTTATTTAAGTAAAAGACTTTCTGCATGTTGGGAAGCTTTTCAACTGCAGGAAGCATAACGCACAGTCAGATTTCTGCCAGCTTTTCATGTAAGACATAGGAACAGATTTAGGCCATTTGGCCCATCCAGCCTGCTCTGCCATTCCATCTTGGCCAGTTTATTATCCCTCTCAACGACCTTCTCCTGTCTTCCCCCCCCCCCATAAATTTTGATGCTTTTGCTAATCAAGAACATATCAAACGTATAATTCTATAATATAAATGTATAATTCTCCGTAACTTCTGCCACCTCCAACGAGATCCCACTACCAAACACATTTTTCCCTCCCCCCCCTTTCTGCTTTTCGCAGGGATCACTCCCTATGCGACTCCCTTGTCCACTCGCCCCCCCCCCCCCCCGGAACAAGTGCTACACCTGCCCTTACACTTCCTCCCTCACCACCATTCAGGGCCCCAGACAGTCCTTCCAGGTGAGGTGACACTTCACCTGTGAGTCGGCTGGTGTGGTATACTGCGTCCGGTGCTCCTGGTGTGGCCTTTTATATATTGGCGAGACCCGACGCAGACTGGGAGACCGTTTCACTGAACACCTGGTCCACCAGAGAAAGCAGGATCTCCCAGTGGCCACACATTTTAATTCCACGTCCCATTCCCATTCTGATATGTCTATCCATGGCCTCCTCTATTGTCAAAATGAATCCAAACTCAGGTTGGAGGAACAACACCTTATATACTGGCTGGGTAGCCTCCAACCTGATGGCATGAACATTGACTTCTCTAACTTCGGTTAATGCCCCTCCTCCCTTTCTTACCCCATCCCTGACATATTTAGTTGTTTGCCTGTTCTCCATCTCCCTCTGGTGCTCCCCCCACTCCTTTCTTTCTCCTGAGGCCTCCTGTTCCATGATCCTTTCCCTTCTCCAGCTCGGTATCACTTTCGCCAATCACCTTTCCAGCTCTTAGCTTCATCCCACCTCCTCCGGTCTTCTCCTATCATTTCGCATTTCCCCCTCTCCCCACTACTTTCAAATCCCTTACTATCTTTCCTTTCAGTTAGTCCTGACGAAGGGTCTCGGCCCGAAACATCGACAGCGTTTCTCCCTATAGATGCTGCCTGGCCTGCTGTGTTCCACCAGCATTTTGTGTGTGTTGTTGTAAGAACATATAAAACTCTGCTATAAATATATGCAGTGACTTGGCCTTCACAGCTGTCTGTGACAATGAATTCCAGAGATTCACCAACCTCTGGACAACCTTTTTAATGCCATGGAACCTTACCGTTAACCGAGAGGTCCATGGACCCCTGGTTGGGAACCCTTGGGCTAAAAATTCCTCCTTATCTGTGTTCCTAAAGGAGGTCCTTCTAGTCAGAGGCTGTGCCGTCTGGTCCAAGACTCCCCCAACTATAGGAAACATCCTCTCCATGTCCACTCACTTAGGCCTTTCAATAGGATTCAGTGAGATTCCACCTCATTCCTTTAAACTCCAGCAAGTACAGGCACAGAGCTGCCAAACACTCCTCATATATTAACCTCTTCATTCCTGGGATCATTCTCCTGAATCTCTGCTGGATCCTCTCCAATGCAAACAAATCCTCTCTCAGATAAGGGGCCCAAAACTGCTCTAAGTGCAGACTGACCAATGCCTTATAAAGCTTCAACCTTATCAATTCACATGTACGTGTCCAGTAAAGATTCCTTCCCTCCCCCCACCACCACCCCATCCGAACTGGGGACTAATAGTAAGCACTGGAAGCACCCTGGCTGAGTTTGTCTGACTCAGTATGGATGAAAGATGAATTGCAGCTTTTCCAAGTCTTATGTTGCTGAAATAATCAAATAATCATTGCCCAGTCTTTCAGGATGACTGGCAAAACAAATTACTTTTTAAACAGCATTACAATTTGACACGGAACTAAAATATTTTCCACTCCCTGAGAAGCACCAAATGTGTAAGATGATAGTCTTCTCATTTATTACACAATAAACTCCATAATTGAGACCCAGTTCATGAATTAATGATTGAAAAGGCTCAGGTTCTCTAATAATTTTGTACTGCAGTTTTTCTAGAATTTTTAATATTGAGTAGAACTGGGCACAAAATATTCATGTAGGAAATATGACTCATAATTGGCTGCAGTGCAAGTCTGAATGTTACTGGCCAGAAAATTATTTACACTTTGTTTTTGGTATAAACAGCACGTAATTTAAGAACACAAACTTAGTGTATTTTCAGTCAAAAGCTAGATAATTTTTTTTGTCACGAACAGAGAAAGATGATTACATCCTTGAAAGTATTCAAAATATACAAGTTTGAAGAGACTGATGGGCTTGGAACAGTCTATGCTTGTCAAATGGCTGATTCCAAGACTTCATGCTAGATTCCAGCATTCACTCCACTAAGCCACTTCAAAGAGCTTTACAATACAGTGCATGGTCATTTCTTCCATCGTGTCTGTGTTCGTAATTTTCTCAACATGACCCATTTGATCTAAAGCTACTCTCCAACTAGATTGCTTCATTCTTTTATATTTCTCTTAAGTGGCTTTTCAAATACCTTTTAACAGAAGGGCACTGTGCTGTTTAACGCAGGAGTGCGGTCTAACCAGGTGCAATAATGATATATTTTACACATTTCCATAATTAGTTTCTACGATCTTCGTAGCTTCTGGGGTCCAGTGAAATTTTCTTCAATGCCTTAAGTCCCTCTTCTTGTTCATCTGTACTGCACCTCATCTTTTGCTTTTGAGTTTTCCAATAATGGATAGCATAACATTATACAAAGCTCTAGGCATGACTCTGGTTTCCAGTTAAGTGTTTTCTAATGTCATTATTAGCCTGCTCTTGTATTCTCTGCCTTAAGATGCAAAATAGATTATTCATTTATGGCCCTGTCTACTTGTGATGCTTGTTCAATAATTTAACTATCTGGTACATCATGTTCTCTGTAATCTATCCAAAATCTTTTGACTAAAAATACACTTAGTTTCATTAATTTGTTTCCAGATTCTGTATTTTTCTACAGTAAAATATTTTTCTACCTCATTCACCTTGCAATCTTTCATTCTTTTGTTAAAATTTGGAAATGATCCCAATTTGAGCAATCAGCAATATTTAACATTGAGTCATGGAATGATACAGCACTGAAGCAAATCCTTCTACACCTCAGCCACGCACTGACCAGGGAGACAGGTACACACACAGCACCTCATCCCCACTGACCAGGGAGACAGGTACACACACAACACCTCATCCCCACTGACCAGGGAGACAGGGACTCAAACAGCACCTCATCCCCACTGACCAGGGAGACAGGTACACACACAACACCTCATCCCCACTGACCAGGGAGACAGGTACACACACAACACCTCAGCCACACACTGACCAGGGAGACAGGTACACACACAGCTCCTCATCCCCACTGACCAGGGAGACAGGGACTCAAACAACACCCCATCCCCACTGACCAGGGAGACAGGGACTCAAACAGCACCTCATCCCCACTGACCAGGGAGACAGATACACACACAACACCTCATCCCCACTGACCAGGGAGACAGGGACTCAAACAGCACCTCATCCCCACTGACCAGGGAGACAGGTACACACACAACACCTCATCCCCACTGACCAGGGAGACAGGTACACAAACAACACTTCATACCCACACTGACCAGGGAGACAGGTACACACACAGCTCCTCATCCCCACTGACCAAGGAGACAGGTACACACACAACACCTCATCCCCACTGACCAGGGAGACAGGTACACACACAACACCTCATCCCCACTGACCAGGGAGACAGGTACACACACAACACCTCAGCCACACACTGACCAGGGAGACAGGGACTCAAACAGCACCTCATCCCCACTGACCAGGGAGACAGGGACTCAAACAGCACCCCATCCCCACTGACCAGGGAGACAGGTACACACACAACACCTCATCCCCACTGACCAAGGAGACAGGTACACACACAACACCTCATCCCCACTGACCAGGGAGACAGGTACACACACAACACCTCAGCCACACACTGACCAGGGAGACAGGGACTCAAACAGCACCTCATCCCCACCGACCAGGGAGACAGGGACTCAAACAGCACCCCATCCCCACTGACCAGGGAGACAGGTACACACACAACACCTCATCCCCACTGACCAGGGAGACAGGTACACACACAACACCTCATTCCTACTGACCAGGGAGACAGGTACACAAACAACACTTCATACCCACACTGACCAGGGAGACAGTTACACAAAATAGCACCTCAAACGCGCAGTGTTGGGTACCGTTTTTCTCAATTTGTCATGCTTTTTTCCCTTGGAGACAATAAAAGATATTTGATCAATTTTTTTTCCAGAATTCCATCATTATGTTAATGCTGTAGAACGTTCATTTTGAAAAACCTCTTCCAGTATATCTCATTACATCCAAATCTCATATGAAAAAATCTTTACCCCACCCCATGTAGGCCTTAGCTATCTCTAGTTTGTACAGTCAGTCTCCCTGGTCAGTGTGGAGATGAGGTGCTTTTTTGTGTCCTCATTCTCCCAAAATAAAGCCTGCACATTATCCAGTGTATTGATTTTCCAATTCCTTGTACTATGGAGGCCACAAATCACATGATCAATCTCAAACTCTCTGCACTTTTTACCTCATTCATTATCTTGTATGTATTTATTAAGTCCATTTTTTGATCACTTTTTAAACTATAGTATTAGATACACCTGTACACCTTGTTAATGCAAACAACTAATCAGCCAATCATGTGGCAACAACTCAATGCATAAAACTATGCAGAAATGGTCAAGAGGTTCAGTTCTTGTTCAGAGCAAACATCAGTTTGGGGAAGAAATGTGATTTAAGTGTCTTTGACCATTCAGTGATTGTTGGTGCCAGATGGGGTGGTTTGAGTATCTCAGCAGCTGTTGATCTCCTGGGATTTTTATGCACAGCAGTCTCTGGAATTTACAAAGATGATGTGAGGAACAAAAACATCCAGTGAACAACAGCTCTGAGAGTGAAAAATGCCTTGTTCATGGGAGAAGTCAGAAGAGAATGGCCAGACTGGTTTAAGCTGACAGGAAGGCGACAGTAACTCAAATAACCACATGTTACAATAGCGCAGTACAGAAGAGCATCTCTGAACACACAAGTCAGACCTTGAAGTGAGTGAGCTACAGCAGTAGAAGACCACACACACAGACTCAGTGGCCACTTTATTAACTACAAGAGGTAACTAATAAAGTGTATTTGCCCTGACTCAATGCAAATCTCATTCAACTGTTGGAGCCAGTATTTGTCTTCAAGGTTTAATATTGTTTTTCGTGATAAATAAGAGAATAAAGAACCAATGTATTACCAGAACTACTCATTCTCCCAAAATAAAGCCTGCACGTTATCAAGTTTATTGGTTCTCCAATTTCTTGTACTACGGAGGCCACAAATCACATTATCAGTCTCAAATTCTCTGCACTTTTTACCTCATTCATTATCTTATATGTATTTATTAAGTCCTTTTTTGCTCACCTTTTAAAGTTTTGTCATCTGTGCTTGACATTCATTTCTGTTTTAATGGAGACCAGTCTCTGCTTATCTACTGTGCCTTGTGCAATATTTCTTTGTCAAAGCCTCAGTGTAATAACCAGCTCTGATCTGAGTGCCAGATGTACTCTGTTAAGTTAGCAAAGTGATTCTCGATGCCTTTTTGGCTTGTTTCTCCATTATATCTGGATAGATTGAATGTGGAGCCTTTATAAATTAACTTAAATTTAAGATTTTGAGTAGGAATTGACAGGACAGATGTTACGAAGATGTTTCCCTTGATGGTTAGTCTGGAAATCAGAGCCATAACATGGGATAAGAGGTTAGCCACTTCAGTCTAAGTTGAGAAGGAATGTGTTCTTTAAGAAGATTGTGAATCTTTGGAATTGTAAAACTACATCCAGGGCTGAGTTAGGGTTTTGGATGGCAGATGAAGCCAAGGTTCTGCAGATCTGGTAGGAAGATAGAATTGAACCCACTTGTTAAATCAACCATATTCTGTTTAAACCAGAATTTGCTTGAAGGTTAAATAGCCTCCCACTGCTCTTTTCTATGTTGTGGTATATCATATTTATTCCCATTAAAGCATTCATAGAATACCTGTGGTCATTTTTCTATCATCTGTGCTGTAGTGTGGCCTTAGCCACATTGATTTCATCCACCGTTTTTCTCTGTCCGCTGTTTCTTTCTATGAGTCTTTACACTGTTTATGAAACTAATTGCTTCTTCCTCTCCTTGTACATCTTTCCCAGAAGACGTAGATATACCTCAGAATCGAAACACTTGTCTTCATTTATAAGCAGGAAGCATCCCAGACTGGGACCCTGGAAAGTCCATTTTGTTTTTTCTTTCAAACCCCTGCAAAGTGTTTTATGCAGCTTATACCTGATGTTTGCCACCCCCCCCCCCGCCCCCAACAAACACACTGCAGCTCTTCTTAAATTTAGGTCACTTATTCCCAGTCCATTACAAGAATGCAAGTCATATTAAACTGTTTGTCTTATGACAATGATTGTCCAGTATGTGACTCCAGTTCATAATTTAATTGTCAGATTAAATTAGCTTAGATTTTTGAGTCGTTACTTCCTGACATTCCTTGGATTTCTTTTTAATCTAGCTTTCCTATCAGGTAAAGTGGTCATTCTTGATTGCTGCACTATTTTTTTTGAAGTAAATAGTTTAAACCTTATTTTAAGAGTGCCCCTGTGTGCAATTGTATTTCAGTGTCAGTTAGTCCATGTTAATTACATGAGGCCTTGACTTTGGGCGTATTTAAGGCAGAGATTAATAGGTTCTTGGTCGGGCATGGCATCAAAGGTTATGGGGAGAAGGCTGGTGACTGGGGTTGAGGAAGAGAAAACAGAAGGATCAGCCTTGATTGAATGGCTGCGCAGACTTGATGGGCCAAATGGCCTAATTCTGTATTAATTCTACAGGTATATTCTTGCTACATATTTAAAAATAAATTGGTATTGTACGAATGCACCATTTTAATTTTTTGAAATAGTGAACATGGATGCAAATGTTTGGCTGTTATACTGTAGTGGAATCAACCTACCCAATTTCAGGAGCCTGACTAGTTGACCTTAAATCATAATCCTTCACCCTGGACAAAATACTGTGAAATGCAAAATGTCCATAGTCTGTTAATGTGATAGATTATGACGCTATAAGGTTTGTGGTAAAGTGGAAGTTCAACAAGAAAATCATCACATGCAGCAGTCAAATTAAACTGCTCCATATTTGATTTCTCCAACTTTCTGCTTCATCTGAGGCTGAATGAGCATTTTGTCAGGTCTGATAGACCCGTCTGAACTGGTGGAGGACCTCAGGAGCCAATGGACCAGTTTGGTATTATTTATTTAGAAATACAGCACAAAACAGGCCCTTCCAGCTCAGCGAGCCATGCCGCCCAACACCCACCTATTTAACTCTAGCCTAATCGCAGGGTAATTAACCTTCCAATTGGTTCATCTTTGGAATGTGGGAGGAAACCCATGCAGTCACAGAGAGAACTACAAACTCTTTATAGACTGCGCCAGAATTGAACTCCAAACTCCAACACCCCAAGTTGTAATAGCTATGCTACCGTGGTGGAAGGAATTCAACCAGCCCTGGATCCTTGTAAAGCTGGGAAACAAATGGGAATACATAAAGGTAACAGTGTTAAGCAGGCCTCTTTCTTCCTCAAGGCTTACCTGTATGCACTATACAGACTGTATCAGCTGCTTATGTTAGTCTGGTTTGTTTTGTCGCATCTCCTTTGCGCTTTTCATATACGATCACTTTCTACAATTATTTCATTTTCCTCATCCTTGTCAACTTTGTTACTCTGTCTTTTCTTCTGCCAGCTTGAAATCTCCTTCATTAGTTACTCCTTTTGTCCAACCAACAATTACTATCAATATATTCATTAAAAAAAACTAGTACATGAATAAGTTAATGCAGAGCTACAATGGCATTGGCTATAGATGGAGTATTTTAAACATTTCACTTATTTTCTGCGTTTTTATACAGAGACTTTGTATTGCTGAACCATTTATTTTGGCAACTAAATTCATGTTTTTAATTGTCCACTGTTATAAACTTATTTACAATGTGGTTTCATTCCCATTATCTGCAGGTCTCTTTTGGCAGATGGTATTTCTTTATAAACACCAGAGAGCAAAATCAGTATTAATTACTTGTCATCCACATTTGAAACTTCATATATGTGTAGCTTATATATCAGAATCGACGTGGTCCAATTACTCTATTTTATATCCATAAATTTTCTATTAAATTTCTTCCCGTTGATTTATCTTGGACTTAACACCACTTTCCTACTCATTCATGCAATCTGTCCCAGGCGTTGAAAACTCAGTGACCCTGTACTCACAATTCCACTTGGGAGTTGAAGGGAGTGATGTAAGTGTGTGGGGTCCTGTTGACTTAGACCTTGTAGTTTCCAGTGCAATATTCTCTTTAGCCTAAAGAAAGTACACTGCATTGGTACTGGGTTATAGGTGATGCTTGGTCACTGAAATGCCTTGCTCTCAGACTGCTGTGGAAAACTGCTTCTGTCCACTTTTGCTGTGCCTGAAAATGCCCTGATTCTGTTTGATTTAAAACACACCTTGGCATAAGTTTGCAGTCTTTGTGTGGAATTCATGCGTCAAGTAACATAGTTACTTTGTTCTGTAATTCCCATTCTCTGTTCAGTTTTTCCTTTTCCCCCTGTATACCCTGTTCAGCCTGTTCCCATCCTGTTCTTCCCTTAGACCTCTGATCTCAACAACTGTTGCTCATAGACCCTTGTCTCCATCAACTTATTGGTTCAGCCCATCTTTATTCCCAATTTGAATTAATGTCTACTGCATAGATTGGTCACCTCCACACATAAGCATTTATATAGTCACTGTAGGATCTCCTCAAAACCAAAAGTCGTTATCACTACTAACAGAAAAAGAGATCTCATCAGCTGACGTCTGCTGTATTCAGTATCTTTGTGAGCAAACATGGTTTATGCATTAGCTGTGCAAATTTTTCCACCCCCAAATTTTGACAATTACAAAGATACAGCTTTTCAAAGTTTGTTCTAGTGTGGTAGTGAGCAAAGGATAGGAGGAAGCACTGAGTCATTGACGTTCCAGCCATCAGTAGTCTGGGGTTGATGACATGGTCTAGCAGGTTCTTTGCATTTTTGTCAGTTTTATATACAGCATCCTCTGTCAGTTCAGCAAATACAGGTCTGGACACAGAAAGGTATTTCTTTAATTTTTTTTGCTTTTTACAATTTTGTGGAGCAAGTGGCAGTTCCCTGGAGGTGATGAATGAAACATTGCTAACTACAAATTCACAGTGATATTGGGGATTTTATTGAAAGTTACTTGCAAAGTGCCTGGGCTTGATCAACAAAACCAAAAATAAAAGCTATGCACCTTGTAGGTTGAGCAGAGCAGTACAATGCCCTTAAAACAACAATAAAAGCCATGAACCTTGTGGGTTGAGTAGAGTTGTGCGATACCTTTTTGAGTATTGAATTAATGTCATGTTTTGGTAATCAGCACTGAAATTTCAAAGAGAGGTGCTGTAGGAGATTATGAATGTGCCAGAAGTGGGTGGCCAAACTTTTGAGTTGACCAGGAGGAGCTAAGCTGACACTTTGTTGAAGTATTCCAACCCACTTAACTTCTTCTGTTTTTACTCTTGTTGAGATCTGCATAGTGTCTGTGATCACGTTTAAACAGAGTTAGCTGGATTTTAAAATGTTTGAATAAAACTCAAAAATAATTCAAGCTGACTGGTTTACTTTAGTTTACCCATATGAAATTTCATATTATACATTCTCTTTATAATGCACTGTTTTTTTTAAAAAACTGGAATAATCATTTCTAGCTTTGTAATTTCTCATTTGAAGTCTGCATCCTCAGAAGTTGGTCTCTTATTCATTTATTCCAAGGTAGTGCTGAAGACATCCAAACTTTTAAGAGTAATCCTTGAGGATGTTTTTAATATGAAGAGAGCTTGTCTGTGGCTGCCTCTCCTTTAAGATCTGTAAAATATTTATTGCTGGTTCTTGTATCAATCTCTATCAATGTCGTCTATGAGATTTGTCAGTGATGTTCCCTATGTAGTTAGGGCTAAGTAGTGTACAGGTAACTGGATGTCATAGGTGCCCAAAGGTGGACAATACTTAATCAGGATTTTCTCAGAAACATGACATGCTATAATTTAACAAATCATTTTGTTAAGCAAGAGATTATTGTTAACAGTGTATAACTTCAACTATTCTATAAATATTTAAACTGAGCTACAGTAAGAGACTTTCACCAGTCTGCTGTGAAGTGTAAATTAAACACTTTGACTCTCCACATAAATCCTGCTGACTTTTCAATTGGAGACTAAACTATTACATCCATGGAGAATGTTGGAGGGTGTGCATACTATTTGGCACAATATAAAATAAAATGCACCATCAAGACAACATAAGACTAAATGAAATTCATTTATTCACAAATACATTTATGTAGTGTTTCTTTTAAATCACAGAAGCTGTTGCAAATTGTTCTTTTATGATGTTTTATCATATATTGTGATATTATTGTACAGCATACAAACTGTCCTTTATGTTTCATTGTTACATAAAGCTTAATTTGCTAGTGAGTAGAAGTTACTTTACTCTTGGCATTGGCTCAGTCAGTGTCTGCTTCAATCACTTTGGCAGCTTCTGAGTCATGAGGTTGTGGGTTCAAGCTTTGCTATTGGATTTCAGCATGAAATCCGCATGTCCCTAAGTCCACTGTAAACAGCAAAAGCCCATTTGCCGGTTCTTGTGGGACTTCATTAGTAACAGCTCTGGTTTATTTTTTTTTCTCTCTTTAGCCAAATCTCTATCAATGCCTGTATGTTACTGCCAAACCCTTGGCCCTTTATTTATGTAGCAGCCGCCTGAGTGATATCTTACGGAACATCGAACAGTACAGCATAAGAATAGGCCCTTCAGTCCGTGACAAACTAAATCAATGACATCTAATTAAACTAACTGCATCTGCCTGCATATAGTCCGTATTCCTCCATTCTCTGCATATCTCTGCACCTATCAAAGAATCACTTAAAAGCCCCAGTTGTATCTTCCTCCTTCTCCACTCCTGGCAGCATAATCCAGGCATTCAGAACACCTTCAGTATATGAACTTGCCCTCGCACATCTCCTTTCAACTTCCCACTGTCACATTAAATAAGTGCCTTCCGGTATTAGACATTTCAATCCTGAGAAAAAGTTACCAGTTCTTTACTTTATGCCTCTCGTAATTTTATAAACTTCTAACTGGTTTCCCCTCAGCAATGTCCAGTCTCCTTTTTGTACCTCCCCCCTAATTCAGGCAGCCTCCACATCCCTCCTATAATGAGGCAACAAGAAATGAATACAATAGAATTTATAATTCTATAAAGCTGCAATATAACTTCCTGACTCTTGATGCCTTTACTAATAAAGGCCAGAGCATGCCATATGCCTTTTCACCACTCTGTCAACTTTATGTAACTACTTGCAGAGAACTACAGACTTGGACCTCAAGATCTCTCTGCACAACAACGCTGTTAAAGGTCTTGCCATTAACTGTGTACTTTTTCGTTACATTTGATCTACCGAATTAGAAACACCTTAGATGTGTTTAGGATAAACTTCATCTGCCATTTCTTTGCCTGTATCTATGTTTTAAAGATGTAAAGATGTGTTTTGATTGTCACATGGCATGTGGCCAAGTGGTTAAGGTGTTGGACTAGTGATCTGAAAGTCATGAGTTTGAGCCCCAGCTGAGGCAGCATGTTGTGTGTCCTTGAGCAAGGTTCTTAACCACACACTGCTCCAGTCCACCCAGCTGAAAACGGCTACTGACAAAACGCTGGGGGTTAACCTTGCAATAGACTGGCGTCCTATCCGGAGGGGGGGGGGGGGGAGTCTTGTACATGCCATGGAAACTAGTACAAGCAGTGGCCTGATAAGCCTATAAGGCTCGGGACAGACTTTAACTTTTTATGTCACATGTCTATAAAAAGTATTCACTCCCCTCTCCACCCCCCAGAAGTTTTATTGTTTTACAACATTGAATCACAGTGGATTTAATTTGGCTTTTTTTGACACTGAGCAACAAAGGCTCTTTCATGTCAAAATGAAAACAGATCTCTACAAAGTGATCTAAGTTAATGACAAATATAAAACTGGTGCAGCCAAGTGGTTTTAGAAGTCACATAATTAGTTAAATGGAGATCTGTGTTTGGAGACCTGTGTGCAGTCAAGGTGTTTTAATTGATTGTAATAAAAATACACCTACAACTGGAAGGTCCACTTGCTAGTGAGTCAGTATCCTGGCAGAAACTACACCATGAAGACAAAAGAACACTCCAAGCAGCTCTGTGAAAGGGTTATTGAAAAGTACAAGTTAGGAGATAGATACACGAAAATTTCCAAGTCACTGAATATCCCTTGGAGTTCCGTTAAGTCAATCATCAAGAAATAGAAAGAAAATGGTAAATCTGCCTAGGACAGGCCGTCCTCTAAAACTGAGTGACTGTACAAGAAGGGGACTAGTGAGGGAGACCACCAAGAGACCTATATGAGAACTCTGGAGGAGTTACAAGCTTCAGTAGCTGGGATGGGAGAGACTGTGTGTGCAACAACTGTTGCTTGGGCGCCTCACCATTCACAGCTTTATGGGAGAGTGGCAAAGAGAATGCTGTTGTTTGAAAAAAACCCCCACCTTAAATCTTGGCTAGAGTTTGCCAGAAGGCATGTGAGAGACTCTGAAGTCAGCGGGAAGGAGGTTCTATGGTCTGATGAAACCAAAATTGAGTTTTTTGGCCATCAGATTAAACGCTATGTTTGGCATAAGCCAAACACCACACATCGTCAAAAACACACCATCCCTACCATGAAGCAGGGTTGTGGCTGCATCATGCTGTGAGGATGCTTCACTGCAGGAGACCCTGGAAGGCTTGTGAAGGTAAGGGGTAAAATGAATGCTGCAAAATACAGGGAAACCCTGGAGGAAAACCTGATGCAGTCTGCAAGAGAACTGTGACGTGGAAGAAGATTTGTTTTCCAGCAAGACAATGATCCCAAGTATAAAGCCAAAGCTACACAGGAATGGCTTAAAAACTACAAAGCTAACGTCCTGGAGTGGCCAAGTCAGAGTCCAAACCTCAATCCAATTGAGGATTTGTGGCTGGACTTGAAAAGGGCTGTTCAGTTACGATCCCCATGCAATGAGACAGAGTTTGAGCAGTTTTGTAAATAAGTATGGGGAAAAATTACAATGTTCAGATGTGCAAAGCTGATAGAAATCTATCCACACAGACTCAAGGCTGTAATTGCTGCCAAAGGTGCATCTACTAAAAACTGATTTGAAGGAGATGAATCAATTATTTAGTGTTTTATATTTGTGATTAATTTACATCACTTTGTAGAGGTCTGTTTTAACTTTGACACGAAAGAGTCTTTTTCTGTTGATCAATGTCAAATTAAATCCACTGTGATTCAATATTGTAAAACAATAAATCATGAAAACTTCCAAGGGGATGTGAATACTTTTTATAGACACTGTACATCAAAACATAGCGAAATGCATTGTTTGCGTCAGCGACCAACACAGTCTGAGGATGAGCTGAGAGCAGCTTGCAAATGTCAGCATGCTGCTAGCACCCACAATTTACTAACCCTAATCCATATGTCTTTGGAATGTGGGAGGAAAGCTGAGCACCCAGAGGAAACCCAACTGGTCATGGGGAGAATGCACAAACACCTTACAGACTGCAGTGGAATTGAACTTGGTTTGCTGGTGCTATAATATCGTTATGCTAACCACTCTGCCAGCGTGCTGCCCCTAGTTTGCACTACCACTGCTGACATGCCCCTTATCTACGCTTCTGGTTATATTCTTAGCATTAGATTTGTTACATGTAATTTTTAAAAATACATTTTGTGTTAATACATTCAGAATGAGAATCAGAAACAGGTTGAATATCACCAGCATATCTCATGAAATTTGTTGTCTTTGTGGCAGCAGTACACTGCAATACATAATAGAAGAAAAAAAACGTGAGTGACAGTAAATATGTATTAAATCAAACAAGTAGTGCAAAAATAAAAATTTAAAATAAGCAGCGAGGTAGTGTTCATGGGTTCAATGTTCATTCAGAAATCAGTTGTCAGAGGGGAAGAAGCTGTTCCTAAATCATTGAGTGTGTGCCATCAGGCTCCTGGTCCTCCTTCCTGACGATAACAATAAGAAGAGGGCATGTCCTGTGTGACAGGGGATCCTTAATGATGGATGCCTCCTTTCTGAGGTATCACTCCTTGAAGATGTCCTGGATACTACGGAGTCTGGTGCCCATGTTGGAGCTGACTAAGTTTACAACTCTATGCAGCTTATTTCAATCCTGTGCTGTAGCTGTGCTGTAGCCACCCCCCTCCATACCAGAGAGTTGTGCAGCCATGGTCCATCTGTAGAAATTCGTGAAGGATTTAAGTAACGTGCCAAATCGCGAATTCCTAATGAAGTATAGTCACTGTCATGCCTTCTACGTAGCAGCATTGATGTGTTGGGCTGAGGATAGACCATCAGAGATACTGACTATTATCAAGCCAGATGACCAATCTTGATTGAGCGTGGACTGCCAGGAGCAGCACCGGGTGTACCTACAGTAGATGCACAGACCTGGTAAGATATGGATGCACATGTGCTCAATGGCGAGAGCACCATAAGAAAGAGAGAGCTGTGATCTAATATCCAATGGACCAGGTCAGAGCTCTACTATCTGGATGCATCTAGATATGAATGGTGGTAAACAAACAGCTGACGGAAGGAGGATATTCTGATAACTGTGCCATCCTCAACAACAACAAAGACTCAACATGTTCATGCCAAAGTCATGGATGAAGCATTTACAGTCATATTCATTCATAGGCGTGGAGTCTATATCTGGTTCTTCCTCAGATTCCCACTGATACAGAGAACAAAATTTAACCAATTTGATTCACCTCACAAGATATCAGGAAAGGGCTGAGGAACTGAAATCGGAAAGGCAATAGGTTCAGATAACGGCCAAATGTAGTTCTAATAAGTTGTACTCTAGAACCAGCTATAATTTAGTATAGTTACCACAGTAACATCTACTTGCCAATGAAGAATATTTCAAGATCAATTCTAATGAAAAAAATCGGGTACCAGTCCAATCTTACTGGTTAGTCTACTGTCAATCATTAACTAAATGAATACATCAACAAAAGTGCTTTCATGTGGCACTTTCTCTGGTTGCCTTCTCAGTAATATTTGATCTCTTAAGATCTGGACGTTGCTGGTTAAGTTAGACTTTTTGGCCTACCTCAAATTGCCCTTGAGAAGGTGGTGCTGAAGTTGTATTCTTGAGCCAGGAGGACTAGACCTCATTACTGCCTTGGTACAAATGTGGACTGCTGACCAGTGACCAAAAGTGCAGTGAAAGTGACTGTCCTGTATTTTAAAATCAGACCAGGTGTAATGTTAAGGAGCTCTGATAACATTGAAGTCAGTGGATGGCAAGGGAAATGCATTCTAATGACTGGAATCAAATGCCATACAAAGGAAGAAGGTAACTAATGGTTGTTGAAGTTATTGGAATTAATCAGAGTAAGCTATTACAAAGGGAGTGAAGTCAAAAATATTAAATGTTTTCTGGCAGGCATTGAAGGTTATTTGGTGGCTTCATGTTTCTTTCTGAACACTTTCCTCAAAAATGTGGATGATCTGAAAGAAATTTCTTTTGTTTTTTGCCAGACCCTAGGAGCTCTTCCAGACCAGGATTCATTCTACGATGTTACTGATTGTCTTGAGCAACTGGGAATGGAAAACATCATCCAAAGGCACATGAGTAATAAAGGAACTGACCCAGACTTAAAGCAGCAGTTTACCATTTATGAGGTAAAATTGTTTTTGAATATGCAGATGTAAAGGAGTAATTCAGTTCTTCGGATGCACATATACAGTTACTCATTCATGTATGATGGATTAGTGAGATTTAATGGTGGTGAAAAACACAGCCAGACTTTGCTGATCGAAGGTTGGGTTGTCTGGGAAAAGAACTTTGAATTCATTAATATTGGGATAAAATATTGATGACCCATGGGATTAAGATAGGTTATAATTGTGCTGAAACAATCAGTTAAGAATACTGAATAAGAGATGTTAATGGAGAATTAATGGAGAATGTGTGGAGCAGGTTAAGACCTACAAGTATCTAGGAGTACAGTTAGACGAGAAGCTAGACTGGACTGCCAACACAGATGCCTTGTGCAGGAAGGCACAGAGTCGACTGTACTTCCTTAGAAGGTTGGCGTCATTCAATGTCTGCAGTGAGATGCTGAAGATGTTCTATAGGTCAGTTGTGGAGAGCGCCCTCTTCTTTGTGGTGGCGTGTTGGGGAGGCAGCATTAAGAAGAGGGACGCCTCACATCTTAATAAGCTGGTAAGGAAGGCGGGCTCTGTCGTGGGCAAAGTACTGGAGAGTATAACATCGGTAGCTGAGCGAAGGGCGCTGAGTAGGCTACGGTCAATTATGGAAAACCCTGAACATCCTCTACATAGCACCATCCAGAGACAGAGAAGCAGTTTCAGCGACAGGTTGCTATCGATGCAATGCTCCTCAGACAGGATGAAGAGGTCAATACTCCCCAATGCCATTAGGCTTTACAATTCAACCGCCAGGAGTAAGATATGTTAAAGTGCCGGGGTTGATTGTATTTAATGTATTTAAGTAAGCTACTTAAGAACTTTTAAAAAGCTATTATTAATGCTTTTTGAGAGAGTGATTTAGATGCATATCATATTTTTACTGAGTTAAGTATTGTATGTAATTAGTTTTGCTACAACAAGTGTATGGGACATTGGAAAAAATGTTGAATTTCCCCATGGGGATGAATAAAGTATCTATCTATCTATCTATCTATCATGTCTGGGATAACATAAAGTTTATGTTTTTCTTGCTCATGATTAGATGGCGTATGTCCAACTTCAGTAAAAGAATAACCTACCAAGGGCAAAGTGCATTTCACCGTTGTGTTTCTTCATTTTAGGCGTGTAATCAATAAAAGTCAAAATGATAGATAAGCGATACAGCTTTCACTACAGTAAGCTGCTGTAGAAGGGGCACCAAGTAGTGGCAAGAATATTGGTGGGTATATTTAAGCAGAAGTTCATAGATTCTTGATTGGCAAGGGCATTGAAGGTTAGGAGAAAAAGGCAG
This sequence comes from Hemitrygon akajei, assembly GCF_048418815.1. Taxonomy (NCBI): domain Eukaryota; kingdom Metazoa; phylum Chordata; class Chondrichthyes; order Myliobatiformes; family Dasyatidae; genus Hemitrygon; species Hemitrygon akajei. Next base: position 29,975,225 of record NC_133140.1, read on the forward strand.
AGAATGGGGTTGAGAGGGAAAATAAATCAGCCATGATTGAATGTCAGAAGAGATTCAATGGCCTAATGGCAAAACTCTACTCCTCTGTCTTCTAGTCTTATGCATAAAAGAGCATCCATATGTTGAGTAGCAAATTATAAGATTATAATTGTGACTGATTACACCTGCCCCAAATAGACAAACAAGGATAATGAGAAAGCACTGTTGTGTATATATTGTATACAGACCTCACTTCTGTCTTTTGAACAGGTCATTTTGTGAATGGGCACAGAAGATGCAATGCACTCTAGTCAACACAATGCATAGGTAATTAAGGGAAAGTACAAAACTCACAAAGGGTTACAAAAGAATGAAGGTAGAACCGAGGAAGGCAAAAATTAGAGAAAGTTGCAACAAGGTAAAATAAAAAAAAACAAGCTGATAGAATAGCACTGCCCAGTTACAAATCTGTGCCAATTACACATGGTCCTCAATTACCTAATCCTTCAAAAATGTATCTGCTTTTAAATACCATATGATCTAGCTTCCACAGCTCTCCAAATTAGAGAATTCCCAAGGTTCACCAACCTCTGTGGAAATAAATTTATTTTTATATTACTGCCCCCCTTGACTTGTAACTTGAAGCAGTGAGTTAATCTAAGGGAAAGGTCAGTAAAGTTCAGACAAAGTACACACAATTTTCCAAGTATAAATTTACCATGGGTAGCTTAACTGAAAATAAAAATGCACCTAAAGAAACTTGCAAATACAAAGTACGTAGACAACACAGGAAAGATGGGAACATCAAGTACGATAAGCTTATTAAGAATGTGAAAAATAGTTGTGATATTTGATTAAGAAATAACATACTACACAAAAAGAGAATTAGAATAGCCTTCTCTACCAAGGCAGCATAAACCTTCAAGATGCTAATATTTTCAGAGATATTGAATAAGTACTTTATCACAGTTATCACTAATAAACACAAAGTAACTACAATGGAGATAAAGGAAGCACATTATAGGTCCAAAAGGAAGGAGAATTCAGACAAACCAGCCTTTTTGCAAGGAGCTGAGTCAAAAAAGAAATTGCACACTTCCCCATCTGTCTATCCTAGAATGCTTTTCAGTTTGTACCAATGGATTGTGTTCAGAAACCACCAGTGGTTGTAATGGAGATGGATTTTTAACAGGCCTTTACTATAGAACCCTGGAAGGGAACAGCTAAGTTCAAGGTATCTGGAATTAGCATCCAGACAGAAAATGAATGCATTTACTCAGACTGGCAGGATGTGAGAAGTGATGTCCTTCAGGAATATGGATGTTATTTGTCTTCTCTTCCTAAATGTTATTTGTCTTCTCTTCCTAAATGTAATCTTTTGATATTCAGAAACGTTGTCTGTTTTATTTTAGTCCAAAGTTTATTTTCCCTAGTAAGCACCTGCACCTACAGGTTCTCTACATTTCTTTTAAAGATACTGAGAGCCACGTCACTATCCTTTGGTGAGATTGTAATAGATTCATATGCAAATACCCCATAGTTGCCAATGAGAGAGTAAAATGCCGAATTCTTTTCTTTTTCCACAAGAAAGAAGTAAATTTTGCCCCACATGATGCAACCACAAACCTGCTCTTTATTAGTATTTATTTTAAGCCAGATCAAATGGATAACAGAATTAATCAAGCAGAAGCCAAGACATTTAGGTCTATGGTCTGGCAGAGTGTCTGTAATGTAGTTTGGCTTTGATGACTAACACATGGTGAAAACATCAGAGAGCAGGAATTAATCAGAATAATCAGTGATTTGGTTCCCCCTTCTCTTTTGAATAGTTCACATTTTTGGTCAGAAAGTTAACTATTTTTTCGTTCCCTTTTTTTGATAATTATTCTGATAAATGAGGTATATGATTTTGTGTGTGTGTGTGTGTTGCATTGTTAAATTCTTTCAATTACTAAGTTGCTACAACGTAACTGCTGAATCTTTAGATCATTTTTTAAGAAAAAGGGGATTTAATGCTATTCATTAACTAGCCAGTAACTATACAAATCTTTCACATTGGAAGACATGGCAAAGCATAGTGCAAGACACCGTGAGAATTTTTAAAGAAACAATATTGGTTGGTGGGGAGGGGGGTACAGAAGAAAGGAAAGATGACAAACATGCCACATTTGTCTCAAGTTCACCGTCTGGTTCCTTGTGTACACCTATACCGCAGGCTGCGAAACCTAAAGGAAAGGTTGCCTTGATGAAAAGGTGTGGAGTTCCACTTCTGATAACAGTGAGTGGGACACTGTTCAGTGTTATGCCTAACAACTTAGGAGGAACAGGATAATTTAGTGTCATGACCATTATGTTATGTGTAAGATAGGGAGACAGGCCATCAGGGATTGTAGTAACCCATGCAACTAATCATTGAAGATGCTAATGAAGTGGAAAAGATAATTTCTTATTCACATGCACTCCCAGAAGAGTTTTGATCAATTCTTCTTGAGAAGAAAGTGCTGGAAAAAGTTGAAACACTGGGAATCGAAAGCAGATTATCGACCAGGTTAGGCAAGTAGCTGAGCTGCAAGCAACAGAGCAAGGATAATGAACGGACACTCAGCAGGATGTGACTAATAGTGAGTGTCCACAAAGGGCTGAGTTGGGAGTCTCAGTTATTTGTCATATTGATGACGTCCATGTTGGTACTGAGTACCAACTGCAAAGGTAGGTGAATATGCTGATTTGGACAGAAGCATGAAGTTACAAATGAATGAATTTGGCAGAAAGCAAAAAGGAACAATGAATGGATATCGGGGTGAGCAAATGTGAGGCCATCATCCACTGGAATCTCAAAGCAAGAATAGCATTGTTTCTAATTGTAAAAAAAATTGAAATAATGTAGAACTAATAATGATCTGGCAGTTCATGCTTTTAGACGATTCAAGTAATTATAAAGAATAATCAAAATGCCAGAAGACATACAAAGGATAGATATGATACAACTGTTATGCAAACCCCCAGTTAGTTTATGCCCAGAATGTTGTAAACAGTCTGTGAGACCATATCTTAGCAAAACATATTAATCTTGGAGGGATTTAGGTTAACTTTTATGATAATTGGGGTTTATTCCTCTGGAATTTAGTTGGTTAATGGATGACTATCTCTACCACCCTGTTCCTCTTGTTGTTTGAAACTTTACATTTTCTGATTTGATGCTTTATACAATTGCAACTTTTGATAAATCATCTGGTGATGACCATTCTTATCGTGAAATGTTCTGCAGAACCAAAATCAGTGACTGCTTACACAGCCTCAGGTTCTCATTACTTTAGTTTTGGAACTAAGGTAAATGGTTTAGAATGGGTCCTTTCTACTTTGTGTAGCTGGAGGTTTACAGGTGTGTGCTCAGAATTCGCTAAGGTGTTCAGAGACACAAATGGTGCTGAGGCGACGAATCTTGAAACCTTCAGGTCCTGCTGCTGATGTGAAAGTTGTAGAGGCTGTACTTGGCCGTGTATAGTTTGGTTTAGAGTAAAAGTGTGATGTTAATCTGGAAAGCATGCAGAGAAAATTTACAAAGATTCGACCAGAACAAAAATGCCTGAGATAGAGGGAGAGGTTATCCAGGCTGGGTCTTTATTCCTTGGAGTAAAAGAGAATGATAGATAGATAGATAGATACTTTATTCATCCCCATGGGGAAATTCAACTTTTTTTCCAATGTCCCATACACTTGTTGTAGCAAAACTAATTACATACAATACTTAACTCAGTAAAAAATATGATATGCATCTAAATCACTATCTCAAAAAGCATTAATAATAGCTTTTAAAAAGTTCTTAAGTCCTGGCGGTTGAATTGTAAAGCCTAATGGCATTGGGGAATGAGGGGCAAGGTTATAGAAATGTTTAAAATTGTGAGAGGTGGATGGTCACAGTGCTCTTCCCAGGGTAGGGGAGACCAAAACTAGAGTGCATAGATTTAAGGTGAGAATTGAAAGATTTAAAAGGAACCAGAGCAGGAACTTCTTCACACAGAAGGTGTAGAGTATATGGAAGAGCTGACAAAAGGAGTGATTGAGTCGGGTTTAATAGTATCATTTGAGAAGCATGTGGATAGGTACATGGAGGGATAGGGCTTTGAGGAATAAGAGCCAAACACAAGAAATTGAGTCTATCTGAGTAGGTGCCATGTTAGTAAATGCTTTGGGCCGAGCAAATGTATCTGTGCTGTATTGCTCTATGATACTATACTTGCAGGAAAAAACCAAACAGGGTTCTCAATCAAGCTATTTTCCCTATCTTCCTCGTTTACTGAATTATTCTTCGTTGAATTTTCTAAAACTTTCTGCTTGATTACTCTCTCTCCTGTATAAACCATTTCTTGGGCAATGCAGGTAAACACTTTCTGAGAGCCTCTAAAAATTTAAAAATATATGTGTTATCTGTAAGCATATCCAAATAAAGGTCAGGAATAGACCACCAGTCGATGGTTCATGTTTTCCTGGTATTTGTGCAACAAGATTAAGACTGACCAGACACTTCCTATTATACACGCACGTGTGCACATCCCTTTTGGGAAAAGTGGGAGAGAAGAAAACATGCCTAAACTGAAAGCTCCCCATCAACTCCCCTGGTTGTTTGAAACAAATCCAGAGTATCTCAAGGACAGTACATGAGCTAAATGCTGATTTTCTTCCCTTTGCACTGATCTGTCTCGGCATAATTTTTGATTATGTTTAATTGGGCTGTGAGCTATCTCCAACATTTGGCCACCTCCTCCTCTTGCAGAGGTTTGTGCATGGTCATTGTTTTTCAATCTGGAGTGATCTATCAGCGGTGCACAATTCAGTCCTTTCAATAATTTATGTATTCTATTCGGTAGCCTCCAGAGCTAATGGACCAGGTGTTTGTCTCAATATATAAATGTTTTCAAGCTGTAGTTTAATCTTTTGGCCTTCTTCTGAACCTGTTCCAAGGCCAGTCTATCTCCACATGATTGGCAGAACAGTGAAATCTGGAAAATGATTTTCTGTGTTTGTATCGAATTGCCAACAGAGGTATCTTGACAGTACTGGAACTGTCTAAATTCTTTGCAGTTGTGCTCCTGGCTGGGAATCAGTAAATACCGTGCTATATTTGAATTGTGATATTGCCAATATCTTTGAATCCATCTCTTAGTACAGACTTAATGCAGTGCCAATCGTGATCTAGTGCTGTAGTGATTTTTTTTGTATCCCAAAGAGCTTAAATTAACTGTTGTATTTTGTTATTTTTGTTTTAAAAAAAAGCTTGAATTGAGGATTGAGCAAAGTGCTGATTTATTGAAAGTGATTTGTCTTAACCAAGCATTCTCATTGTTACTTTTACACTGATCTCATTAAAGACACCTTCCTTTATGGTCCAGAGGGGCCCGGCAACTGTTTGTTCTGCTTGGAATCCCCACTGCAACAATCACGCTCAGATCTAAAAGGCTGAATGCTGCGTGAGCAGTGCCAGGGCTCTGTGCAACGTGAGCAGGTGTCCCAGGCAGGCCAGAAGTTGTTGCATGAACCTTTGACCATTGCCAAATCTAAGCCTCCAAGTTTGGAGTTAGAATTGAAATTGGTCTATTATTGTCACATGTACCATGATAGAATGAAAAGCTTGTCTTGCATGCAATTCATACAGATCAATTCAATAAACAATGCATAGAGTTTAAGAATGGCAACACTGTGTAATAGTCTTAGAACAGCGGGGTAGAAACTGTTCTTGCGCCTGGTGGTTTATGCTTTCAGACCTAAGTATCTGCTGCCCAACAACGGACGAAGGAGAAGAGTGAATGTCTGGAGTGGGTTGGGTCTTTAATTATGCTGGCTGTTTGACTGAGGCAATGGGAAGTACAGACAGAGGAGACGCTGTTTTCTGTCATGTGCTGAGCTGCGTCCACAGATCTCTGCAGTTTCTTACAGTCACTTGTAGGACAGTTGCCATACCAAGCTGATATGATGCTTTCTGTGGTGCATCTGTAAAAATTGGTTATGGCCAATGGAGACATGCCAAATTTCTTTAGCCTCCTGAGGAAATAGGTATTGGTGAGCTTTCTTGACTGTGGGGTACGTCTACATAGTTGAACCAGGGTGGGCTATTCATAATTTCAGTCCTGGGAACTTGATGCTGTCAACGCTCTCAACCTCCACACCGTTGATGTAGATAGGAGCATATGCGCCTGCTCTCAAGTCAGTGATCTGTTATCCTCCATAAAAGGTTTTGGAGTATGGACACTAATGTATAAAAACATTTAAAAATTATATACACTTTAAAAATAATAATATTAAAATAGATATAGAGATATACAGTGCTGAAACAGACTCTTTGGCCCCAATTTTCTTGACTACAGTTCAGCATTCAACACCATAATTCCCTCCAGGCTTGACAAGAAGCTCAGAGATCTCGGCCTTCACCCTGCCTTTTGCAACTGGATCCCGGACTTCCTGTCAGATCACCGGCAGGTGGTATACAAGGCAGCCTACAGAGAAAAAGTCATCACCCTGACACAGTGGTGTCTAGAAAACAACCTGTCCCTCAATGTCGTAAAAAACAAAGGAACTGGTTGTGGCCCACAGGAGGAATGGAGACAGGCAAACCACTATTGACATCATGGATCTGGGGTTGAGAGAGTGAACAGCTTCAAGTTCCTCAGTATACCCATCACCGAGGACCTCACGTGGTCTGTACATACCGGCTGTGTGGTGAAAAAAGCACAACAGTAACTCTTTCACCTCAGATGGTTGAAGAAGTTTGGTATGAGTCCCTAAATCCTAAGGACTTTCTACAGGGGCACATTTGAGAGCATCCTGACTGGCTGCATCACTGCCTGGTATGGGAACTGTACTTCCCTCAATCGTAGGACTCTGCAGAGAGTGGTGCAGACAGCTCAGCACATCTGTAGATGTGAACTTCCCACTATTCAGGACATTTACAGAGATAGGTGCATGAAAAGGGCTGGAAGGATCATTGGGGACCCGAGTCACCCCAACCACAAACTTCCAGCTGCTACTATCTGGGAAATGGTGCCACAGCATTAAAGCCAGGACCAACTAGCTCCAGGACAGCTTCATCTACCAGGCCATCAGACTGATTAGTTCACACTGATACAATTGTATTTCTATGTTATACTGACTGTCCTGTTGTACATACTATTTATTACAATAAATTGCACATTGCACATTCAGACAGAGACGTAACAAAGATTTTTGCTCCTCATGTATGTGAAGGATGTAAGTAATAAAGTCAATTCCATGCCAGCCAAATTGCCTTACAGAGCTAATCCCATTTTCCTGTGTTTTACCCGTATCCATCAAAATCCTTCCTATCCATGTAACTGTCCAGCTGCCTTTTAAACATTGTAATTGTGCTGTCCTGTACCACTTATTCTGGCAGCTCGTTCCATACGCTCATTAGTGTCTGGGAAAATGTTGTCCCTCAGGTGCTTTGTGCATTGTTCTCCTCCCATTTTAACTCAAGGATCTCTGGTTTTGAACTCCCTAACCTGATGAAAAGACTGTAGCTATTCACCTTATCTACGCCCCTCTTGATTGTATAAACCTCTATTGTGTCACAACTCGGCCTCCTACATAATATCATGTAATCATTTACAAATAAAAAATTGATAGTAATGAAGGGGATTATTTCCTGTACAAATGATGAACAGAAGATGTAATTCTTTTCCTGCCCTCCTCCTCCGTAAGTGCAGAGTCAGGTCGAACCTGCTACCAGATGCAGGAGCTGATTTCCTCCGCTTAAGCACATGCCAGTTTGTCCTGTTGAAGTAGAGTCCATGCTGAGTGCTGGTGGGTTCGCTGGTAGTTGTCTGTCCGCATGTCTGGGGCTTTGGATCCGTGCCCTAGAGTCCCAGGCTTGATTGTGTTTGCTTGGAACAGTTGGAATTTTAACAGGAAGATTCAACATACATCTCTTTTTTTGAAGTTAGCATGTATTTGATTTCTGCTTAGTCTTTCACCTGACAGTCAGTTTATTATCCCTCAGCGTGATGGATGATTCTTGATTTATGTGAAATTTATCAGTCACCTCTATCAGGCGAATGCATTGCATTTCACCATTACCAAAGAGGTCTGTGGCAAAAGTATTAGTCCAGGACTTGCAATTTCATTATGGCAAGTATCAATGGTTATGGATAAATGTCACAGGCAGAACGGGGAATAATTGTGAATATGCAGATCTTTCAGACTGAGTTGCACAGTGTTGCTGTTCTCCAAACAAGATTGTCCAATCTGAACCATAACTTTCCACTCTCTGGTTTGTGTCTCTTGCGTGTGTAACCCTCAGGCTCGGTCAGCTCATGTTCGTCTAGGGGAAACAGCCTTCGGCCCCGCCAAACTGGGAAATCACGTTTGTGTGGATGCTGTGTGATGTACCCCTGGTTAAAAACCCACATCGCAAAATATCAGACAGCATACCATATGCAATTAAATGATTGAACTTTATGAATCTTAATCTGCATATAGGGTTAATAATGAAAATTTTAAAAGGGCCTAATTTAAGGAAGGTCAAAAGTTCACGTTGGAGCTCACTCAGTAGTTATTCTTCCACCATCGGTCTCCTCCGAGCTTCAGACCCTCAGATCCCAGTCCACTCCATCTGGTGGTCTACCCGCTCTCTTCACATGTCTTCCCTCTTCATCTCTCCTCGACAAAGACTGTGAAAAAACATCCTTCCAGATACACAAGACAAAGCAACAATCTCCGATTGGCTAACATGCATACCACAGTCCTGTTATCTCCAGCCATAACCCAAACATTGCTGCTACAGAGAAACTGTTACCTCAGCAGTGAACATTCCAGAGAAGCCATTACATTAGCCTTAGCAGTGAAACATTACAAAGAAGCCATTACACGTGCTTCACTCAGCAATGATTATTGGATCCATCAAACTCCCAAATGACTGGGTCTTGCGCATACCGCACCATTCACCAGTCATGGCTGTGTAGGGATTATGGGACCAGCCTTGTGTTGGTGATATCTGCATTAAAGCAACCCCCTTCCCTAATGCTTGATTACCACCTTTTAGCAGGCTTGTAAAGTTGCCTTAGACCAATTTATAAATGGAATAATTTTATGATTTGAGCAGTAAATTCCCAGACTTCAATCTAAAATAAAAGTAGTAAATCCCTTGGGAGATGGAAGGACAGGGAGAGAATATACAGGGCAGTGTTTCATAATAGAATTTGTAATGCCAAGAGTATTTCTGTCTATAGGAATGATCACATTCAGCAATTAACACATTTCCATAACAGGGTCGTTGTAAAAGATATTCAAGAGAAAAAATCAGCCTGAAAGCATATGTTTATAATCTTAGAAGTAGAACATCCAGACCAAGATTAAATTATGGCTCGTGTTCCATTCCAGGGTTGTATCATCTTGAATACATCCTTTTGAAGTCATTTGACCCAATACATATGCTTGCTTTAGTTTTGTCTATTAATTAAACCCGACTGGAAAAATAATTTGCAGCGAATGGTTCTAAGGAAAATTCTTGTAATTATAAATTTGTATGATACAGACAATCATTAATTGACTGCATTAAATGCTGCATAATTTCATTTACCTTCTCACGTTAGAATGTTCTAACTGTTGTGTAGCCAGCCTTTTCTGGGGCTGAAGCTTGGCAAATAATTAAGGCATTAATCAACATAGATTTGTAAAAATCTTCTTCTGCCATTTCTATTTTTTAAATGCAACCACTGAAGCACTAGCAAGTACAGACATTGTGTGCAAATAAGTCACTTAACCAAAGTAGAAACTTTGCTAGTGAAAATTAATTAGTCAATTAGATTCTTTGAGAGTTGCATTAACTCTAGATATGATGTGACATAAAAGATTCTTAAAAGTAGTTAAAAATAGAATTAAGGTGTCCAAGGTTACGGCTAAAGGGCGAGAGAACGGATTTGAGAAGGCTAATAATTCAGCCATGATGGAATGGTGGAGCAATCCTTGATGGCCAGATGCTGTAATCCTGCCTCTATATTTTATGGTCTAACCCAGAAGAAATACTCCAATGCTGCAGGACAAGTGACCTTGGATTTAGAATCAGGTAATTCTTTTTACGCAGCTGACAATATTGCTAGGAAAGTCTGGTGAAAGCTAGGACTTTATTTAACTGGTTCAAAGATTTTTTTTGCTCCTCCTCCACCACTACTACACCACCCCACCAAGTCCCAGAATTGCCAGGGTCTCAAATACTCTCCATTGCATGAAAACTTTCAACAGAGCTTGAGAGCTCCATAGTTCATTCAATGGAAGAACAAGCTGGACAAGGACAACATCCCATGCATCATCATTCTACAGGGGACTTGTACTATTTGTTTTGTCACTGTGTTTTCTGCTCTCATCACCATAAATGCTATCTGCTGTGTGCTGTTTGTGATATGTTTTACACCTTGGCTCTGGAGGTATGCTGTTTCATTTGAGTATATTCATGTATGGTTGAACCTTGAACTTGAACCTGAATTTTTAAATGCCCCTCTGATTCGGGGCCAGAAGTTTCACCCTGAGGAATGTGGGATGTGGGCTATAGGAAGATCAATCTCCAAGTGGGATGCTGTTAAGATTAGTGGTTTGCCAATTTCACTGGACAACAAAGATTTTGCTTCCTGAACACTTTTGGGCGTATCCTATGGATTTCGGTCTGTTGATCATGAAAATCATGACATTCCCCTGTCGTGCACCATTTTATTGAAATTGCCTATTTTTGTTATTTCAATTTATAATTCAGTTATATTAAAATGTTGCCCACAATGGAAGCTGAAGAGCTTTCTATCTTGTCCAGGCATGCCTGGGCATGCTTAGGCAAGGCAGATGATACATGGCAGGACAGGTTTTAGAAAGGCTATCACACACATACTGTTCTATGCATTGCACTTACAAATATATTGATTTGAGATCAGTTGATTGAGACAAAGTTTGGGCTTCTCACATTTGTTGCACAACAGGAGCTGTTGATCTTGGAGCTTGGCTCTGAGGTGCTTGGAAGCTGACGTCATTCGCTGCCCTGATGATATGGCAAACATAGAAAGATCATGTGACAGACTGCTATTTCTGTCTAACCAGTATGTCTGGTTTCTCTGCGAAAAACAAGAAATCTATTGAATATCGTAATCTCCCTTCAGCCATGAGACCTGTGCCGCATGCCTTCCAGTACTGAAGCCTCCAAAGACATGGGGTCTAGAGGAGGAAGACGAAAATACCATGGTGCACCGGTTAGGAGTAGAAAATGACACTGATAGAGATTTTGAACCTTTTCTGTTGAGTGAGTTTCATCTGAAAGAGTTAAATAACTTGGTCAGTGACTTGGGTTTGTCAAAGGAAAAAGCAGAATTACTGGGTTCAAGAATGCAGGGATGGAATCTGCTGTCACCAGGCACAACATTTCAGTGAAGAGTTTCAATATTTGAGACAGATGTTTTCAGGATAACTGATGCCCGGGATGAAGGAAGGCATTTTTGTTGGTCCACAACTTAAACAAGTCATCAATGACAAGCAATTCAAAGATCTGCTAGTGGGGGACTGGAGAAAATCACATGGAAGGCATTCTAGGATATTGTTGAAAATCTTCTTTGCAACTACAGAAGACCAATCTATGTGCAGCTGTCTGACAACATGCTTCAAGCATACAAAACCATGAAGTGCAATATTCTTAATTTTACCCCAACTTGGAGAATTGTCAAATCACAAAGACTGGAATACATACATTGTGAGCAGTTGAGAACAGTGATATTGTAAATGATATTTTTTCTCAATAAGCCAATGATGCTGTTATAATACTATATCTACACAGAGCAGTTTCAGACTTGTTTTAATTCAAATTTAGCAATGTGATTCACTTTTAAGCATTCCAAGTTAAGTCAATCAGTATGATTGGAAAGGAAGACTTATATTTGTACACATTTTTGATGATCTTGAAAAATCACATTGTAATACTTTGAATGGTAGCTTCTGTTCCAGATTCCTTTGAATGGGAAGATGATAAAGACCAGTTGAGAACTTATTAGTGATGTTGGTTGATGAAGAAATTCTGGACAGAACATCAGGGATACTCACTTTTCTATTTGTCCTGTCGGATCTATTGCTTCCAGCTGAGAGAGCTATCGGGATCCTGTTTCAAGTGTTGAACTAAAATTGCAGCAGTTCCTGAATACTGCACAGGAGCATCTGCCCTGGTTAAATATACCAAGCTCTCCTGTAGAGCAGCCTCTGACTGAGGTAGAGTGCTACACCGGAGGGCACTAGAGGCAGTATTGTGCCATTCATTATCAAATTAGTCACACCAGACTCTCACTGGCTAAGCACAGATGGGTCCATTTTCTCTGATCAGGGTGAGAGATGTAAATCGGTAGATTAACTGGTTACCGTAAATTGCCTTGTTGTGTGAATAATTGATAATAATAATAATGATGATAATATAAAGATGGCGCCGGTAACTGGCGACTCTGCACGTGCTCTCCCGAGCAAACTGCCCTCTACACTATCCTATACCCGAGAAACCCTTCTAAACCTCCGATTTGCTACATCTAGCAAGATCAACAACACCCTGGCGAAGTTACTAACCCAGCTGGAGATCATCGACGCGCCAGAATTGCTTCAACTCCAGACCGTACCTGGACCCGATCGTTGAGGCCTGGTCCGAGGTCCACCACGTTCCCAGAGACCCGTGGCCTGCTACCATGTCAGAGCACCTAGAGACATGGCCCATTCCGACCAGCACCTCTCCGAAGCAGATGACCACACAGAGGTGATGTCGGAGACCTGAAGATACCCCAGACGTTTCCCCAGACCGACCACCGTAGAGCCTCGTTGGTGGCTATCCACAGCTGCCGGAAGTGAGGCCTCCGCCGCCGACCTCGGAAATCGAGCCCAGGGATGGGATGGAGCGGAGGCATCCGCAACCGTGACACAGTTCATGGACTTGTTTCAGCCGGCAGCCCAGCCCTCCAGGATTAAGTGTCGGCTTCGGGGCTCGACCTGATCGACCACCTGGGCCCCCAACAGTTGGAAGTGGCAGCGGAGCCTCCCCCGTCACTAGGCCCGACCAGGAGCGTCCGACGACATGACCCGCCGATCGATCCCCACGGGACACGTCCGCCAACCTCAAAGAGCTACCAACAACACACTGCATCGATGGAAACCTGGAAAGATACACAAATTACCGAGGAAGCGTGGGAAAAGAGCTGGGCTGCTGGTCAGATTGAAGTGGAGGGGCTTTAGGATCCCTCTGCCCACCATCCTACTAGCTAATGTGCAAGCCATAGAGAATAAGGTGGATGATCTTAAAGGGAGACTCACCTACTGCAGGGAGATGCAGAACTGCTGTGTATTCTGTTTCACAGAGACCTGGCTCTCCCGTGCCACCCCCGACTGTGCCATCCGACCAGAGGGAATTTTCGATCCATCGGATGGACCGCATGGTGTCTTCGGGCAAGACGAAGGGAGGTGGTGTCTGCCTGCTGATCAACACTGCGTGGTGCTCGGACACAGTGGCACTGACAAGCTCCTGCAGTCCGGACCTGAAACATCTGTTGGTGAAGTGTCGTCCTTATTATCTGCCACGGGAATTCACCTTGGTCATACTGACAGCGGTCTACATTCCCCCCCAGGCGGATGTGGAGTGTGCTGGGAATACACTGTATACCAACATCAGTGTACTTGAGACCAGGTATCCGAAGGTTTTGCTCATTACAGCCGGGGACTTTAACCAGGCCAACCTCAGAAAAGTGCTGCCAAAGTAATACCAACATGTCTCCTGCTCCACTAGAGGCCCAAATATACTTGACCACTGCTACACAGCAGTCAAGGATGCCTACCGTTCCGTCCAGGGACCTCACTTCGGAAAATCGGACCATCAGGCCGTACTCCTCCTCCCAGCTTACAAACAGGAACTGAAGCGGGATGTCACGGTGTCAAAAGTGGTGTCGTGTTGGACAGAGGAAACGGATGAGATCCTCCGTGACTGCTTTGAATCGGTGGACTGGTTAGTATTCAAGGACCCGGCAGCTAACCTCAATGAGTATGCCTCAGCTGTCAGGGACTTTATCTGGAAATGCACGGAAGACTGTGTGTCTTGCAAGACGATCCGGGTATTCCCTAACTGGAAACCTTGGATGAATTATGAGGTCCAGTCCCTTTTGAAGGCTAGAGCTGCGGCTTTTAGGTCCAGAGATACCAGTTGCTACACAGAATCCAGGCGTGAACCCCAGAAAGCCATTAAGGGTGCCAAGAGGCAATATCGAGCCAAGTTGGAAGCCCAGGCTAACCAGAGGGATGCCAGTAGACTATGGCAGGGTCTAAATAAGATCACTGGGCGCAAAGAAAAGGCTGGGAATATCAATAACTGTAACGCTTCTCTTCCTGACGAACTTAACGTATTCTACGCAAGATTCGAACAGAAGAGGAACATCCCGCCCCCTCTGGATGAACTGGACCTGGTGGCATCAAGATTCATTGTCACCAAGGGAGACATTAGAAGAGCCTTCCTGAAGATAAATCCAAGGAAGTCGACGGGCCCAGATGGCGTCCCAGGATGGGTTCTCTGGGCCTGTGCAAGCGAGCTAGCTGGAGTGTTTGCTGACATCTTCAACTGCTCCCTACTTCAGTCCAAGATCCCCTCGTGTTTAAGAAGGCAACGATAATCCCGGTGCTAAGAAAAAGCAAGGTGGCATGCCTGAATGACTATCGACCTGTGGCTCTGACATCAATTGCTATGAAGTGCTTCAAGCAATTGGTTATGGCACACATCAACCATAACCTACTGGTCAACCTCGACGCTTTGCAGTTCGCCGACCGGAGCAACAGGTCAACAGCAGATGCCATCTCTCTGGCACTACATTCCTCCTTAGACCACCTGGAGAATAAAGACGCATATGTAAGGCTCCTTTTCATCGACTACAGCTCTGCCTTTAATACCATCATTCCAAATAAACTGATTCCTAAGCTCCAGAACCTGGGTCTTAGCACTCAGATCTGCAGCTGGATCTTCAACTTCCTCACAGGCAGGACCCAGGCTGTAAAAATAGGGGAGAAGCTCTCCTCTACAATCACTCTGAGCACCGGTGCCCCACAAGGCTGTGTACTCAGCCCCCTGCTGTACTCATTGTACACCCATGATTGTGTAGCCAAGTTTCCATTAAACTCAATATACAAGTTTGCTGATGACACCACAATTGTAGGCCGTATCTTGGGTAATGATGAGTCTGAGTACAGAGAGGAAATTAAGAACCTGGTGGCATGGTACGAAGACAATAACCTATCCCTCAATGTCAGCAAGATGAAGGAATTGGTTGTTGACTTTTGTTGGACCACACAACCCAATCTACATTGGTGGTGCACAGGTGGAGCAGGCCAAAAGCTTTAAGTTCCTCGGGGTGAATATTACAAATGACCTGACTTGGTCTAACCAAGCAGAGTCCACTGCCAAGAAGGCCCACCAGTGCCTTTACTTCCTGAGAAAGCTGAAGAAATTTGGCCTGTCCCCTAAAACCCTCACTAGTTTTTATAGGTGCACCATAGAAAGCATTCTTCTAGGGTGCATCACAACCTGGTATGGGAGTTGTCCTGTCCAAGACCGGAAGAAGCTGCAGAAGATCGTGAACATAGCCCAGCACATCACACAAACCAATCTTCCATCCTTGGACCCTCTTTACACCACACGCTGTCGGAGCAGTGCTACCAGGATAATCAAGGACAAGACCCACACAGCGAACACACTTTTTGTCCCACTTCCCTCCAGGAGAAGGTTCAGGAGCATGAAGATTTGTACAGCCAGATTTGGGGACAGCTTCTTTCCAACTGTGATAAGACTGCGGAACGGATCCTGACCCGGATCTGGGCCGTACCTTCCAAATATCTAGACCTGACTTGCACTACCTTACTTTCCCTTTTCTATTTTTCTAATTATGATTTATAATTTAAATTTTTATTATATTTACTTTGATTTGTACTTCAGGGAGCGCGAAGCGCAGAAACAAATATCACTGTGATGATTGTACGCTCTAGTATCAATTGTTTGGTGACAATAAAGTATAATGATAATTGACAGAACCCAGAGTGAGTTGATGGGAAACTGAGGAGAACAAATTGGACCAGTGTAAATTGATGATTAGAATAGACTTGGTGGGTTGAAGGGCCTTAACCTTTGAATGCCTCTAAATAGAGCTTAGAACTCCCAACCAAAAGTATGCACCAGTGTGAAACTGGTAGCCAGAGTGTAATGATGATTTATCCTGAAGAGCGATGTTGTGAAGATTGCATGGGGAACTTGGTTGCCTGCTATCTTACCAATGTGATTAATAGATATATGATGGGAGAACATTATTTTTACTCTCACATTGCAGAAGTACACCATGCAAGAATAAAATGTTTGGAAGTATATTAAAAAAAATAAACTAACAATAAATATTTGGTAAGAAAGTCACCATGAAATACTTCTTGCTTATTGCAGAAACAGCATCACAGATTAGAGCAGACAATAGGGTGAAGGAGAGAGCACGTGCGTGCATGCATTTGTTTTACTGGAAAGAGTCTGCCGTCTGCATGTCAATTTATCATTTATACTCAATGTAAATATTTACAGCATGCTTTCAGTATTTTAAATTAAAAACATAGTTAATGTGCTGTAAAAATATACTTGTAGGTCTGTGTCCTTCTGTTCCTTCCTACCCATAGTAATCAATTAAACACACGAATGATGGTGGAAATACTTTTTATTAACCCATACACTCCTGTTGCTGATCTAATACCTGTGTTCCTGAACTTCAGTGTGATTTCCAGTGGTTATTCTAGGAGCAAAACCTTCTCTCCCCAGCCCACCCCATAAGTCCCAGAGAAACATCCCCTTCTACATTGGCAAACAGACTAGGTCACTCTCACTGCACACTGCCCATGGGATGAGTGTACTTGGGACGAGACAGCTGCTCACCTATTGCAGACTGTGTGTTTGCAAAGAGGGCATGGGGAAAGATGCAAGAGCCTCTGTCATGGTTTATCCAGAACAGCTGCATGAAAGAGGGACCTCTGTTCTACGGACTGTTCGCAGGGACAGTGACGGACGTGAAGTACCACTGGTGAAGGACACATCAAGGAATGCTGCTGACTGGCGTATTCCAGGCTGCAGTGGTACACGCTGAAGGACATCTAAAGCTTGGTGCAGCCACCGCAAGGGCTTGGTGAGGAAGGACCACAATATAGGATTCTCCACTACCAGAGAGGGACAGGCCACGTTGGAAGCCCCTCAAATAGTGTAATTGTGTATCACCCCAGAGGACCACATGAGTTGAAGCAGTCCTATTGGTCTTAAGGAATGTAATAAAACAAGACTTAACACATTGATTATGAACATAAGGATGAAAAGGCATTCCACAGTTCATTCTCAAAAAATAATTTCTTATGAATAAAGTTTATTTTGATATTTAAAAAAAGGCTGGGTGCTACCCAGAGGCAACAATCATAAGTAAAAGCAGAAATGGCTGGCTTCATCGGAGAAATAGATACGTTCAATTTCTCAGTGGTTAAATGCTCATGTATACTGAGCTAATTGAACAGTATTTTGAAACAAATGAGAAACTATAACCAATTTTGCTGAGTGTATTGCATTAAAGGCATACAGTTTACTTTGAAGTTTAACTGTTCCAATCAAACCAGCATAAATGAGATTGCTTCTATTGTGAAAGTAACACAGGAACATTTAGAACTGAAAGAATTGATGATTGCAGAACATTTTGGATTTCACAAGCAAAATCAAAAGGAAGGGGAATCCAGTTCGGTATTGAATTGAAGCGATTGTCTGAGCATTGTCAGTTCAATGATGGTCTTAATGATGTATTGAGAGATGGCTTAGTTTGTGGAATCTTACAAGAAAGCATGGAAAAACGGCTTCTAGCTGAAGCACAACCTGTATTTAAAACAGCAGTTGAAATTGCTGTATCAATGGAAACAGCATGCAGCCAGGAATGAAAGTGAGCGTGAGCAAAATTGCAAAGTCTAAACAGAAACCAGCCTGGCCTAACGAATTGTGTTACCATTGTGACAGGAGATCACATACACTAGAACAATGCAAATTTAAAGGTGAAACTTGCAAACTAATGCCAGCAAGTAGAACACATACAAAGAGCATGTCAGGTTGATAAAAATAAATGGAAAAGAAAAAGCTAAAAAGTCAAGCTATAGTTTCAGAAAGAGCACTAATATGCATGCTGTTTATGAAAACTTCGATAATCAGAGTGAGACAGGACTGGCTAACATTGAGATTTACAATGTGAACATTAACAATATGGCTTACACCAGAAGTGAACAGCAAATTAATTAAAATAGAATTGGACACTGGATCAGCTGTTTCAGTCATTCTGTAAAATGAGTTTAAACAGCATTTCAAAGAAACTGAACTGAAGCCTGCAGGTATCCAACTGAAAACTTGTACTGGAGACAAGATAACTCCTGACATTTGCAGCAGTGAAATACAACAAACAACAAGCCACATTGAGCTTGTATGTGGTAAAAACACAGTGACCAGCATTGTGGGCAAACGAGTGGCTGAGACAACTACAACTACAACTTGATCCATCATTTGTATGCCACATACCCTGCAATAAAGTCAACTGAAAGTGAATTAAGAAAGGCACTGGATGATGCCAAAGCTGCCTCTGTGCTAAACGCCATGAACTGTTGCCCCATGGAGCACAGACAGTTGTTGGTGCCAACCTTTGAGCCTCTGGTTGGAAACATATTGGACCCAGGAAGGACCATGCTGCTCAGAGGAAGCATGAAACCGATAGTTTTTGTTGGTAACGTATCTGAGAAAGCCTTTGATACGTTAAGCAGGCAGTTACTTAGTTACTTGAGAAATGTGACTTAGTTTTAAGCTGGAAGAGTAGTTCAAGGAGCTTCAGGAAAGTTGCAAGCATTCGGCTTTTGTGACTATGAAGAACTAGAATCTACTCTGTGTTCATTAAGGTTATTAAATGAACTTCAAGAGGGAGACAAAAAGCTGCTTGTAAAAGTAGATGTAAAGACCAAAGCCCAGCTGGGTGAATGGAAGGTCAAAAAGAAAGGAGTTGATGGGGATTCAAAAACAGAGGATTCGTCAGATGATGTTGTGGATGAGAAAATCAAGAAGAGAGATCAGACCATTAAGGGAGCAACAGAGGGATTAATAAGCGAATACTCCAGTGAACTAAGTACACCATCACAAGATCAAGATGAACAGAAAAAGGAGAGAAGAGATAGAGAGAAAGAACATGAATGAGAAAGAGGAAGGTATGAAAGAGAGAAGGAACAAGAGAAAAAATAGAAATGGATCGAAGTTGATCCGAGGAGAGAAAAGCAAAGGAGAAGAAAGGTGTCCAGAGCTGTCAGAGCCACTCCCTAGAGTCTCAAAGTCAACTCCTACAACCACCATGGAGGAGTCCCCAGAACCTGAGATTGTTTCACCACCACAGGTCTCACCTGGCAAACGGAGTGATCCCCTTTGTCAGGAAGGGCATTATCCCAGAAAAGTAAGAAATCTTCCACAGTGATTAAATCTTTTGGTTTGAATGGGACAATTTAAAATTTACAGTGCTGTGGATGTCTGTAATATTTGTATTATATAGTATATTGTGTACAGTATATAGTTGAGATGCTTCTTTAGTGAGTTGGAGTTTGTAGCTAAGCAGGGAGGTTGTTGTGTGTTTAATATTTCAGTAATATATGAGTAATCTTGTAAATATTTTGTTTGATTAAGCATTCTTTGGTGTTTATATAATTCACTATGGTTAAATGTGAAAATATATGAATTGCATACGCCATTATGTCAACATGTGATAAGCACTCACCTCACTTAAAGTAAAGAACAAACTAAGACTTGCATTTGTTTCCCTTTCAATTAGTTTAATGTTTTGAAGTTACAGGTAACAATATAGATAAGCTAATAACACAAGCTGGTCCAGAATGACCAAAACATGGCTCATCTCAAGACAAGCATCAGAACTTAAAATTAAAATGAGTATCAAGAACGTAAAAAGTTAGATGGTAACAAGAAACAAGTGTCCAGTTCTTAACAGAAGAAAATGACACTTCCACTTGTTACAATACTGGCCATTACCTCAGCCCATCAGAGATGTGGATGCAATGGTTGGAGACATTGGCCTCTGGTGCTGATAAGCTCCTTTTCAAATCACCTCCTTGCACACAAGGAATGTAGCAACAGCCTGTGTGCCAATGCATTAACAGGGAAAGTGACAAATAAATAATGAGATTTCACAAGATCCTCAAGAAGACCTAAATGTCACTGAGCAGCTTCAGGTCAAGCTCGCTCGTGATCTTGAGTTATTCTATTAATGGAAGCTGGGCAGGTTCAACCTTGGAGCAATCTGAGAGCAACTGTATATTCAGAGCAGAGCTAGAAAAGATTTTTAGATATCATGGAAAAAGGGATATGGGGTTGGTTCAGGAAAATAATGTTTCCTGAACACAACATTATCCAATGACTTACCTTGCATATTCTAATGGTATTTACCATTTTGTTCAGGACTGTTTATTTTCAAAGCCTATGAGAGTAAAACCTATTAATATCCATTTGCCAATTGGAAGTGTGACTGATTGGAAAGGATGCAAAATTAAAGCATTTACCATCTGATGAAAACCTGTTCTCAAATTCAGAAGAAAAAATGGACTACTGGAATATTGGCAAGAGGAATTGGTTCATTATTTATAGCAAAACCCTTATGGCTTTCTCTTATTTCTCAAATGCCTTGTGTGCTTCATGGCATTGTTGTTAGTACATTGTAATTCTGGCTTTGGACAACTAAAACAAAAACACTGTGGATTACAGGTGCTAAATAAAACTGGTTTAATATGCTGGTGGCCATGTAAATTTGGCAAGTGGATTTATAGATATCAACTGGATCTGAAAGTGCGCGCGCACACACACACGATTTTAACAAGGAGTGTATTCAAAATGGTGATGTACAAATGATTTCATGCAGTTTTTAAGTTGGAATGGATGGCATTTCTAAGGTGAAGCAATTTGGCATTAATGCTGTGGGAGTCTGTTTTTTACTTTGGAACTGCTTACATTACTCTTCATTCCTTTAGTTTTTCCATGTGGTTTGGCCTACATGTAAAATTTTGATAAATTGCTATGTTTCTCTATAATTAGCTCCTCACTAAACACTCCACATTTTTTTTCTGTATTTCTATTTTATTCTGAGCACTAAAATTCTAAATATTTAATAATCTCATTGCTTGGAATTATATGATACTTGGGTACAATGACTTATGACAAAGTTAGTTAGATCAAAATATGATGTCATAACCAGCCAGTAACTGTTGTGTGATGTGTTTTTGAATGATTGTTGATGCCTGCATGGCATTACTTTGATTTATGTTTCCTTATAAGGCATAACTGAGTTATTTTTAGAATTTTCTGAAACGATCACTATTTCTGCTTTCACTGTCCATTTAGGAAGTATTGTGTAACAGTGATCCTTTCTGGGATTGTACCACATTGTCATCTTTCCAGATTGCCATCAGCTTTTACATTTTAGCCACCACTTCAAAAGTTTGTTTTGAAACTGATTCACTCTCTTTATATTTAAACAAGCATATTTGCAGAACAAAATGTAAGCAGCTGCTGAAATGTCCTGATCCAGCCCATGAATGTAAATGAACAAGCACAAAACAGAATAAAGCCTATTTTATAGGGCATTTAATTACATATAAAATAGTTTCTTGCTTTCCTCCAGATCCACCGTTGCCTTTGTTGTTCCCGTGATAGGTAACTGTTAGAGTCAGAGAGAAGTACAGCACAGAAGCAGACCCCCTTGGCCCATCTAGTCCATGCTGAAACTATTTAAACTGCCTAGTCCCAATGACCTGCACTGGGACTACAGCCTCCATATCCCTATTATCTCTGTATCTATCCAAACTTCACCTAAACATTGGAATTGAGCTCACATGAATCACTTGTGCTGACAGCTCATTCCACACTCACACTGAGTGTGAGTGAAGAAGTTTCCCCTTGTGTTCCCCTTAAGCTTCTCACCTTTCACCCTTAACCTATGACCTCTGGCTGTAGTCCCACCCGCCCTCAGTGAAAAAAGCCTGCTTACTTTTTCCCTATCTATACCACTCATAATTTTGTATACCACTATCAAATCACCTCTCAATCTGAAATGAAATGAAATATTTTTATTGTCATTGCATATTACAATTTTCATGCACCAATACAGCGAAAATGAGTTTGCAACTCTCGTACTCAGTGCTATAAAACAACAAATAAAATAAATAAACAATAAATAAAATCAAGTAACCAGCCAGTACAAGCAATATCCAGCAGTACAAAAGCTCAACTCAGATGCATGACAGCCATAAAGCCAGTATTAAAAGTAGCAATATAACACATTTATGGATGATGCTTGATCAATTGGTTCAGAGCAATTATAGCTCTGAGGAAAAAGCTATTTTTCAGTCTGGAAGTGCAGGCATAGAAAATCTTATAATGTCTGCCAGATGGAAGAAGTTCAAACAGATGATTGCATGGGTGTGTATTGTCCTTACAGATGCTTGTAGCTTTCCTTAGGCAGCGTGAGCTGTAGGTGTCCTCCAGGGCTGGGAGCTGTGTCCTGATGATCTTCTGTGCACTAGAGACTACCCGCTGAAGTGCTTTCCTATCAGCTGCTGTACATCTGAGATACCACACAGAGATGCAGTATGTTAAGATGCTCTCTGTGGTGCAGCGGTAAAAGGTCAGTTAGACCAGCTTTCTTCAGTCTCCTGAGGAAAAACAAGCATTGCTGTGCTTTCTTAACAATTGTTGTGGTGTTAGTGGACCATGCAAGGTCTTCAGAGGTATGTATTCCCAGAAACCTGAAACTGGACACTCTCTCCACTATGTCTCCGTTAATGTAGACTGGAGCAGACTCGTCACCCTGTGACTTTCCAAAGTTGATAATTAGCTCCTTAGTCTTTGCTGTATTAAGAGACAGGTTGTTCTCTGAGCACCATCTCACTAAGTTCTGTACCTCCGCTCTGTACACTCAATCTTCTACGTTGTAAAGAATACTGTGCTAACCTATTCGGCCCTCCCTTATAACTCGGGTCCTCCAAACCCAGAAATATCCTTGTCATTTTTTTCTGTACTCTGTATTATCATCTTATCTGTAGATAAGTGACCACCGCAATCTGAAGGTAGAGCGTTCCTATGAAACTGTTTGTAATCCGAAATGT
The DNA here is from genome assembly GCF_048418815.1 of Hemitrygon akajei. Lineage (NCBI taxonomy): Eukaryota > Metazoa > Chordata > Chondrichthyes > Myliobatiformes > Dasyatidae > Hemitrygon > Hemitrygon akajei. Next base: position 29,998,439 of record NC_133140.1, read on the forward strand.
TGTAAAGCGAAGAAGCAATTGCCATTAATTTATATGGGAAAATTTTTGGAGTGTTCCCAGACCCAAAAAAATAACCTACCAAATCAAAGCAAATAACACATAAAGCCTAAAATAACACTAACATGTAGTAAAAGCAGGAATGATATAATAAATTTACATGCTATATAAAGTAAAAATATTGTAAGTACGGTGTAGTTTCACTTATCAAACTCGGGAAGGCAGCGAACCAAAATCGATCTGGAGAAAAAAATCGGCACATACATGCATACGTATGCAAGTGTGTACATGTGTACACGCATATGCACGTAAACACATGCGCAAACAACTGCTCGCACAAGGCTTCATGATCATTGTAGTCTTTCTTGGGGTAAACACACGTATAAAGTGGGCGTCTTTCTTTCGTAAAAGCAAAAATCCTCTTTGGTTAGCGAAAACAGGTACTAATGTAAGTCTTTCGTAACAGCGAGCTGTTGTAAATCGAACGTGTGAAAAGCAGGGGCCACCTGTACCCCAAATTAGAGCTCACCAACGTCCTGTACGACTTCAACAAAACAGCCCATCTCCTGTACTCAATGCTTTGATTTTTGAAGGTCATTGTGTAAAAAGCTTTCTTTACGAATGTGATGCCACTTTCAATGAATTATGGACCTGTATTCCTAGATCCCTCTGTTCTACCACACTCCTCACGGTAGGTTGGTCCTACTGAAGTGCAAAACCTCACACTTGTCTGCATTAAATTCCATCTGCCATTTTCACCCTATTTTTCCAGCTGATGCAGATCCCTCTGCAAGCCACAATAGCCTTCACTGCTGTTCCCTACATCCCCAACCTTGGTGTCATCTGCAAATTTGCTGATCCAGTTAACTGCATCATCATCCATATCAATGATATAGATGACAAACAGCAACGGACCCAGCACTGATCCCTGCAGCACACCACTAGTCACAGGCCCCCAGTCAAAGAGGCAATCATCCACTACCACTCTCTGGCTTCTCCCACAAAGCTAATGTCTAATCTAATTCACTATCTCATCCTGAATGCTGAGTGTATGCATTTTCTTAACCAGCTTTCACATGGGACCTTGTCAAATGCCTTACTCAGGTCCATGTAGACAACATCCACTGCCTCTGCCTTCATCTACTTCCCTAGTAACTTCCTCAAAACTCTGAAAGATTGGTTAGATATGACCTACCATGCACAAAGCCGTACTGACTATCCTTAATCAGTCCACGTCTATTCCAGTATTTATATATCTGGTCCGTTAGAATATCTTCTAATAACTTTCCCACAGATGATGTTAGACTCACTGGCCTATAATTTCCTGGTCTCTGTTCGGAGTCTTTTTAAAATAGTGGAACAACACTGGCTATCCTCCAATCCTCTGGTACCTCTCCTATCTCTGCTAGGACCCCAGTAATTTCTGCACTTGCCTCCCGTAGGGTCAGAGGGAACACTTTGTGTGGCCCTAGGGATTTATCCACCCTGATTTGCCTCAGGGTAGCAAACACTTCCTTCTGTGCAAACTGTACAGGGCCCTGAAGGTGATGGCACTTTGCCTTTCTTCTACAGACCCTGTATCTGTCTCCTGAGACAAAGAAGGCATTTCAGTTCCCCCTCCCCCATCTGTTTTGACTCCACACATGAATTACCATTCTGGTCCTCCGGAGGACCAATCCTTTTGCTCTTAACATACCTTAGAATCCCTTAGATTCTCCTTCACCTTGTCTGCTAGAGCAACTTCATCCCACCTTTTAGCCTTCCTGATTTCTTTTTTAAGTGTTCTCTTGTATTTCTTGCACTCCATAAGTACCTAATTTGTTCCTACTTGCCTATACCTGTTAATCAGGGCTTCAATATCTCCTGAAAATCAAGGTTCCCTACACTTGTTATCTTAACCTTTTATTCTGACAGGCACATACAGGCTTTGCACTCTCAAAATTTCGTTTTTGAAAGCCTCCCACTTTCCAAGTACACCTTTGCCAGAAAACAGCCTGTCACAATCCACACTTGCCAGATCATTTCCAACACCATCAAAATCGGTCTTTCTCCAATTTAGAATCTCAACCCACGGACCAGTCCTATCTTTTTGCATATTTACTTTAAATCTAATGGCATTGTGGTCACTGGATACAAAGTGTTTCCCTACACAAACTTCTGTCACCTGCCCTCTCTCATTCCCTAATAGCAGATCCAGTATTGCACATTCTCTCATTGGGACTTCTACGTACTGATGAAGGAAACTTTTTCCTGAACACAGTAAGTCTCCCTTTCCATCCACAGTAAGGCCTGTTGGAATTTGCTATATCATTCTTATTCACAGCCTATTGTGAGAGAAAGGGAGCTAAATGCTTAGCAAAAAGAATAGTGTGTTCCTGGCTGAGGTTTCTGATTCTAGTCACCTTAAAAGTATGCTATTAAAGAAAGGAAATTGTTGCCAAAGTTTAAGCCTGTACTCTCTTTGTAATCTAATCAAATTAAGGCTTTTAGACCATGAAACAGAATTCACTAGTTGGTTGTTATTTTAATATTTCATTTATATGTTACCTGAGATCTGATAACTTGTATTAACATGGGATGATTATTGTTGGGAACCATCTCTGGCATCATCAAATGAAGTCTGGTTTAGTATCACAAAGGAAGATATTCAGTTGTTAGGATCTTTGGCTGAAAATGCAGATTTTAAAGGAAGGACAAGAGGGTTATGGAGAGATCAGAGCTTGGAGTTGAAAAGCGTAGCAGTCAATGGTGGAGATTGAAAATCCGACAGTGCAAAGTTGCTTGTGTTAGCTTATTCCATGAGGCAGCACAGTAGCGTAGACATTAGCGCAATCACCTTACAGCACCAGTGGTCACCAATATGGATTTGATTCCAGTCTCTGTCTGTAAGGAGTTGGTACATTCTCCCCATGACCACATGGGTTTCTCCTGGGTGCACTGCTTTCCTCCTGCGTTCCAAAGGCATACAGTTAGGGTTAGTAAGCCGTGAGCATACTATGTTCCTGAGGGATGGTCAGCACAATCCTTGGACTGTTGGTCATTAATGCAAAATGATGTATGCTTTGATGTACGTGTGACAAACAAAGCCAATTTTCATCTTTTTTATTTGCTTATCCCAAGGACGGGATTGTATAGTGGAGGAGTCTGGGGCTTGATTTCAGATTGAAGGTAACTGGGGTTGGGGGTTTTGGAGTGAGGATTGCTGTACTGGGGATGTTGGACAAATGATTTGGGTAGGTGGGAGTCAATGCAAGGTTGGCTGAGGATGTTTACGGAAAATTGGTGGGAGTGGTGGATAATTGGTGGCTCAGGAAATCTGCAGCATGGTGATGGATAAGACTAATCAATGATGCAAGCCACTTAACTGGAAAAGAAAGGGTAGCAGACCTGGTTGGATCGGGCCCTTAGTAACTAACTGTGTGAGGTCTCAAAGCAACAGTTGTGCTAGTACTCTTGTTGCCCCATAAGCGAGGGCATAATAGCAAGTGAGCATTGGATGTTGTTTGACGCCACTGCAACTATCCAGCAGCCTCTGAGCTTGTGCATGGAAATATCAACAAGTGTAATCGGCAGCCTTCGACTCAGTCCTGGAAATTGCCTTCAGTCTTGCATTCTTGCTTTAGTTTAGAGTGACTTTCATTCTGGAAGAAGAGGTAAAGTCATTACTTATTATCCACCATCTCCAAACCTCATGTGTATAAAAGTCGGTTAGCAGGAAATCCTTTGAAAGAAATGAAAATATAATTTATGTTATTCGTCTCACACATGATGGTAACATAAGTGGTTAAGGCAGTGGACTCATAGCCTAGTGGCTCAGATGAACAAGCCATTTAAGAGTTCAGGACAGCGTGCTTCTGTTAGGGTGAAGAGCAGACATACCAAGTTCAGCAATGAGAGATATCAAGGCTCTGGTCAGGAAAAACAAAGAAGTAAATATCACTTTTAGGCAGCAGAGTACATTTAGATTCCTCAATGAATATAAAAAGATTAAGGACAAGTTTAAGAGGAAAATCAGGAGGACTACAAAAGAGTATGATATGGACTTGGTAGGCAGGGTTAAAGATAATCCCCAGAGAATCTTCATTTATATTAACAGGAAAAAGGTGAATAGGTAGAGACAAGGTCTTCTCAAAAACCATCAGGGACCACCATGTGTGGAGCCATAAAAGAAGGTCGGATTGCTGCCTGGACTAGAGGGCCTAAGTGAAAGGGCAAGGTTGGCCATGCTGGATCTTTAATTCTTGGAGCACAGGAGAAAGAGAGGTGACCTCCTAGAAGTTTATTAAATTGTGAAGGGTATAGATAAGGTATGGTCATAGCCCTTTCCCCAGAGTTGGGCATTCTAAAATAGAGAGCAGAGATACAAGAAGGGTGAGATTTAAAGGAGACATATGAGATAACGTCTTTACACAGAGGGCAGTGAGTACCTGGAATGAGGTGCTAGAGGAAGTGGACAAGATGGGTATGATAGAGGCATGAGGATGGGTGCCTGGAGGGAAGAGGACTGGAGGGTTATAGCAGAGAAGATGCTCTGTTTGGCATGGTCCAAGTTGACCAAAGGACTGTTTTCATGCAGTATCATTCTATCACTTAAGGCAGCCCTGAGTTGAAAACTCACCCTGGCATCCGCAAATGATATATTCAGTGAATAATTTGGAATTTGAAATAAAACTAGTAATGGTGTAGTCAATGATGATTGCCATTAGTTAGTTCACTGATTGCACTGGGGAGAAAACCTGACATTTTGAAGGAGATCCAGGCCCCATGAATGTTGTTGACTCTGAAGTGGCCAGCAGCCAGTGAGTTTGAGGGAATTTAGAGGTGGGCAATAAATACTGGCATTGTTGGTGTTGCCCAGACCACTTTGTTTCTTTCCTCTCCAACAAAAATGAACAGTGTTTTCTCTTTATCTAGAATGCACTGAAGCACGAGGATGGTGAAGATGACGGGAACACTCCAAATGCACGGCGGGATAGAAGGAAGCTGACTGCTAATGTCGATGATGGACGAAAAAACAGACGATCTGCAGGACAAAATATGGCCGAGCTGTCACCAACCAGGCCAGCGGAGGCTACTGTTCACAAACTCGTCCCTGAAGGAATAAGCCCCAGCAGTCACACAACACATGACATTAAGTCTTCAAAGGCGATTTGCATCCATCCAGAGCAACCTGACAACCAAACACAACCTACAATAACTTCAGCCGCACCTGCAAGCCCAGAAAGAGACCTAAACTCGCCATCTGCAAACCAAGAGTAAGTTGCTGTTTTGTGTAAAATTGGTTTGTTATTGCTAATGGTTTTACGCTGGGTAGAGTGCATGTCATTTGATGCTGTAGTATAGTTATGAACGTAAACTTTGACCACTAAGGAGGCAATGCTGAGGTCCAACTATACCAAATAAGTGAATGAGCATTTTTGTTTAGAAGATTGAGTGTAGTGAACCATTCCCCTACTTTACTAATATCTATATTTTTAAATAAAAACAATAATATAAAACAATTTGGACCATTCACAGATTATGGAATATGCTGGATAAATGTGCATGCTTTCTTGTTTTAAGCTTACAGATCTTTGCAGCTGTTGCTCATTTTAAAATTTGTTCCAGTTATACCAGTTCAGCTGTATTTTAAAGAGGACGGTCAATTAGTTGTCAATAATACTACCAACTAAGAAGAATTTAATGTGTTTAATTCATTGAATAATGCGTATCACTGCATAGCATATAGTTCAGTGGTTATGCATCCCAGAGAAAAAATCCATGATATTATGACGGTACAAATGTATTTTAATTGATTGTGCTGATCTTGGAATTTTTGGCCCCTTGCCTTCTAACTACAGAGTAGTACTTTCTGCTCGGATTTGTATAAAAGTCGAAAGCAAAAGGCAGATTGGTTTCCAGCCTAACAGGAAGCATTACTGTGTTGAAAGCTGGCTAATTAAGATACTTCAATCCTGAAGAAGGGTCTCGGCCGAAATGTTTACTCTTTTCCATAGATGCTGCTTGACCTGCTGAGTTCCTCCAGTATTTTGTGTGGGTTCAAATACTGTTATCATTTTATATTGGAGTTGACTTAATATTTTTGATGTTAATATTTTCTCCTTCATCTGATGCCCTAGGTTGAGTTGAGCCCAGAAGCAAAATTGGACTTTTGTGTGTCTGAGGCATTTTTCATACCCATACATGAAAGTCTAAATGTAACCTTACTTCATGCCTTGTAGATATAACCTTACCGTGTAACCTTACCATGCCTTGTAGAAATATTCCTGCTGCCCTGATCTGTACAACTGGATTGTCAAAATGGGAAGAATCCACAGCCTGCCTGACATTCCAGGTTTAGAGGGCATTAGGCCTTGAACATCAGTGTAATGGAATGGGACTCCTTGCTCTGAAGTGGCAAGTTCTTAGTGCCTGTTGCAGGATAATGAAAATAGTTTTTTTCTAATGTGCTATGTATTTACACCATAGTAATTGTCCAGAACTAAATAACCAAAATTCAGTGCCAAGGAACAAAACTAATAAGATTTATAACAATCATGTTAATGACTTTTACAATACACATGGTTTCCACATAGGTTTAACCAACTGAGCCACTAAAGCCAGAAATCTCTCCTCTGTTCTGAGTTAACTGATCAGAGTTGGGGTAGAAGTAGAGTCGATTCATTGTCTTTGGTGCCCATTGATAATGGAGAAGGGAATTGAAAAGGCTAAGGCTTGGCTCAAACCCTGACGGTGTCCTGCATCGTCTAACAGCACTTAATCTCTTAATCGCCAGAAAAGGAAAGTGTTGCCAGGCAGCATCTGTGGAGTGAGAAACAGTCAGTGCTTCATGCCCGTGATGTGAAATAAATCATAGTTATTTTCTTCCTTTCAATTAGACGCCTGACTTCTGTATCACTGGAGTGTGTTCATAGGATTGTAACTCTAGGAATCTCCAAGGAAGTGAAAGCTAAATGTTGAGGAAATGAACATAGTCCTAATGACAGAAAATAATGCCTACATATAATACATGGTTACATCACGGAATGAAGACACTTGAAAACATGTAAGAAGTGGAAATAGATATTCCCAATCTCTCCCATTTTGTAGTGTATTCTGATTTTGTGTGCAGACCCTGTGCACTTCCCTATATCACATGATATTTTTAAATTGTGCAACATTAAACAAACCCTCACTGGCAGTAATCTCCAGCAGACATAGACTTTGGCTTCTGTAAAGTAAAAAAAAATCATTAAAAATACAAATGTAAAAGTTAAATATTAACAAAGATGGTATTTGTAATTAGATACTGTATATATACATTTTTGTTGTATTCCTGAAAGAAATACATATTTTCTGGTTTGCATCTGTTGCAGTCTGGACAGTATTAAATCATGCAGTTACATGCAGTTGTTAGGATGTAGAATTTGCTGCCTGAAAGGGTGGTGGAAGCAAATTCAATAACTTTCTGAGGGAATTGGACATATGCCGCAAAGGAAAGTGTTGCAAAGGGGAAAGAGGCAAAGTGGATCATGCTTTCAAAGGGATGACATGATTCTGCCCTGCACCTTTTGCTCTATGGTATGCATTAATTTGTACCCACAGGGCTGACTGGTGTTTCAAATGATTGTGTTTCATCTTTGAAGTATTGTGCATTGCATCATGGCTGATCATTTGCCAATGAAAAGAACTGGAAATTGTTTATTATTTTCCTGTCATGATAGCCCTATATTCATTAACTAAGAGTTAGAATACCCTCATCATTTATGAAAAAGACTGTTACAATACAAATGCTGGTCACAATGATCATTACTTAATGCAGATGAATTGAACATAAGTCACTACTGTAGGTAGCAATGCTTGTTTACAGAAAATAAGCCATCAAAACCTAGATCTTGCTTCTAACTGCAATTAAACATACTAAAGACTGTATGTAAAATCCATATAGATAAAATCTATATTGCCACTAATAGGAAACTTTAGATTTCAAACAATTTTAAAATACATTCTTCTTCTACTTCCTAGTGCCTAATGTTTAATTTAAAAATTCATATGCAGTATAACAGCAGCATTTGGCATGTTCAGCTTTCAGCATTGTTGAGGATCCCTTCCCACAATCTCTTTGACCTCCTTCCATCAGGAAAATAGAAATGCCGCATAAGAACAAGGACTAATATGATGGGCAACAGCTTCTTCCCCCAGGCTGTGAGACTTCTGAACACCCTGCTACCTCCCAGTACACTTTATGACAGCGCCAGTAGAAGTATACTGTTATATATTATAACTGTATGTCATATATGCATATAACATGCATCTACAGAATACTTATTTATCTGTTAATATTATTCTATGTGCTGTTTGTGATGTATGCACTGTGTTTTGCACTTTGGTTCCTGAGGAACGTTGTTTCATTTAGCTGTATCGTTGAATGACAATGAATTTAACTTGAACAATCCAGCTTCATACTGGTTTTGGAAGCTTGTTGATTAGTACCGAGGGGATGGTGGTGTTCAATGCCAAGCTGCAATAGACAAACGACAGCCTAATGTATGTTTTGCTGTTGTCCAGATGCTCCAAAGCTGTCTAGAGAGCCGGTGACATTGTATCCACTGTAGACCTGTTGCGATGGTAGGCAAATTGCAGTGGGTCCAGGGCATTACTCCGGCAGGAGTTAATTCCAGCCATGACCAACAACTCAAAGCACTTCATCACGGCAGATGTGACTGCTACCAGCAGTCATTAGGGCAGTTTATCATGTTCTTCTTGGGCACTGGTATGATTTTGAAGCAGGTTGGACCCTCTGACTGCAGCAGTAAGAGGTAAAAGCTGCCCCTGAACACTCCAGCACAGATTTTCAGTACCATGCCAATTACATCATTAGGGCCTGCCAGCTTGCATCGGTTCACCATCTTGAAGTTTGTTCTGACCACAGCCTTCAAGACAGATAACAGGGTTGCCAGATGCTGTGGGGATTTGCAGACGCACAATGCTACTCTCTCTTTCAAAGCATGCATAAAATGGGTTGACCTCATCGGAGAGTGAAACACCATTGCTAACAATGCTGTTAAGTTTCACGTTATAGGGAGTATTGGCGTGCAAGCACTGCCACGGCCGTTGTGCGTGTCTAACTTCATATGGAATTGTCTTTTTGCTCTCACAATAGACTTCCATAGGTCATACCTGGACCTCCTGTAGGGTTCTGTCTCACTAATGTTGAATGCCACAGATCTAGCTCCCAGCAGACTGCAGATTTATTTCATTTATTTAGTAATACAGCCCGGAACTGGTCCTTCTGACCCAATGAGACCCGCCGCCCAGCAGCTCACCTATTTAACCTGACCCTAATCACAGGAGAGTTTACAATGACCAGTCCACCTACTAACAGGTCTGTCTGTCGACTGTGCAAGGAAACTGAAGTCCCTGGGAGAAGCCCACGTGTACACGGGAAGAACTTTCTTACAGAGGACGCCGGAACTGAACTCTGAACTCCGACACCCTGAGCTGAGCTTGCACTAACCGCTACACCACTGTGGCACAGGACCTTGGTGTGTTCTCAAAGGCACACACACTTATCCACAGGCGTCTCGATGAAGTTGGTGACACCATGACGGATTCATTCTGATCCAGAGATGAATCCCTGAATATAGTCCAGTTTACTCATTCAAATCAGCCCTATAGATGATGATAATGTCACATTGGCTAAAGATTTTGGTGAACTGAGTCCTGCTTGGGGAGAAATTGCACAATTTAAAAATTGTGAAAAGACATTGCAGTGCTTAAATGGGGTTACTGTAAAACGTGTGCCGATCTATAACCTTTATCAATGGGAATACACTTGGCCTCCTCAAGCTACAGAAACCTGAAGTGATGATCAAGAGGGAGGCAATAACTCTTTTTCTATATAGATCAGTATTGTCAAATGCATGTTAATGCAAGTTTACAAATGCAATACTTAATTTCTCATAAGCCAGCCATCCTCACAAGGTTCTAACCCTTTCATAAGTATCTCAACAGTGGCTTAGAGTTGTTAGATATTGTGGCACTGGCATTGATTCTGCCAATATCTCTACAAGGTCTCTGAAGAGATCATTTGTTCAGAGTGAAAACAGAAATTGCTGGAGGCACGGTATCAGCACTAACACTGGATCTTCAACCATAAACATTAGCTCCATTTCTTTCTTAATGGATACTGTGCAACCTCCAGAATTGTCTTTACAGTCGGCCCTCCACTTGGATGCTCAAGTCAATGGACTTTAGGACCCGGTGGAGCTCTGGAGCTTATTTAACCTGTCTCAGTGCAGTGGATTTTATGACCCGGCAGAGCTCGGGACCTGCTGCCTGCAGTATTTCTGTTCTGGAAAACAATCACGATTGATAATAAAGTGGAAATAATAAAGTGATCGGAAAGAGGTGAAACGCTATCGGTCATTGGAAAAGTGTTAGGCAATAGTCGGTCAACGATCGGAACAAATTTAAAGGATTAATTACAATTATTGTAATTATTACTAAGCAACGCAGTGGTTTAATTATTGAAATAGATGCGTTTTTTAAGTGTTTTATATGCATAGAAAGGTAAAATATATACTATATACTAAGACAAACGCTAAATAATACCAGATATCCCTGTTCCGACTTAGAGAACTTCTGTTTTTTTCGATTCCCAATCTGCAGTAACCTATGCACATCTTCCCGTGTACTTTAAATCATCTCTAGATTACTTATAATACCTAACACAAAGTAAATGTTATGTAAATAGTTGTTATACTGTATTGTTTAGGGAATAATGACACGAAAAAAAGGTCTGTACATGCTCAAACAACAAGTGCTGTAGAGAGAACTTCAGGTTTTCCCGATCCGCAGTTGGTTGAATCCGCGCATGCGGAACCCATGGATAAGGAGGGCCGACTGTATTTGCAGATTTCCAGTATCTGCAATTGGTTGATATTCAATTGAAAATTGGACCATTTAGCCTGTGGTGTACTCCCCTTATATCCTTCTCAAATGTACATCTGCCTTCTCCTCTAGATCCTTTTCTACTGCTCTTTGTGAGGAGTTTCCCAAGTCTGTTCAACCCATTGCATAAAGAAAAGAATGCCATAATTTTCCCCTTCTTTCCATAGGGGTTGCTTTACCATTATGATATTAAAATAGTATCTGCTCAATTAATGCTGGAGGACCTCTGGTCTTCAGTCCGTCTCATGGCAGCTTTGACCAGGTGGGAAGCCTTGACATCACTCTCAGTGAAATAGTTCTTGGACCCTGATGGAACCCAGATACCATATTAGAAAATGACCTTATCATCTGAGCTTTCAAATTATAAATGATGTAGAGTAGAGCCACTTCCACTGTCCATTGCCAGGTCAAGCAGAAACTCATTTATTATGAGCTATAAGCGGATAGAGGCCCATTCACCTTGCTGAGTGTGGTTCACACACTCTCTCTGATTGTGCATTGCGAAGTATTCTGAGGAACACACACAAAATGCTGGACGAACTCAGCAGGTCATGCAGTACCTATGTAAATAGAAACATAGAAAACCTACAGCACAATACAGGCCCTTTGGTCCACAAAGCTGTGCTGAACATGTCCTTACCTTAAGGGTTACCCATAGCCCTCTATTTTTCTGAGCTCCATGTATCTGTCCAGGAGCCTCTTAAAAGACCCCGTTGTATCCATTTCCACCACCATTGCCGGCAGCCAATTCCACACACTCACCACTCTCTGCGTAAAATAACTTACCCCTGACATTTCTGCTGTACCTACTTCCAAGCACCTTAAAACTGTGCCTTCTCGTTCTAGCCATTTCAGCCCTGAGGAAAAGCCTCTGACTATCCACACGATCAATACCTCTCATCATCTTATACTCCTCTATCAGGTCACCGCTCATTCTCCGATGCTCCAAGGGAAAAAGGCCGAGTTCTCTCAACCTATTCTCATAAGGCATGCTTCCCAATCCAGACAACATCCTTGTAAATTTCCTCTGCACCTTTTCTATGGTTACCATATCCTTCCTGTAGTGAGGCGACCAGAACTGAGCACAGTACTCCAAGTGGGGTCTGACCAGGGTCCTATATAGCTGCAACATTACCTCTCGGCTCCTAAATGCAATCCCACAATTGATGAAGGCCAATGCACCATATGCTTTCTTAGCCAAGTGAAATTCGACATTTCTGGCCGACCCTTCATCAGGACCGGAAAGGAAGGGGGAAGAAGCCAAAATAAGAAGGTGGGGTGGGGAGAGGGTGTGTGATTTGGGGAAAAGAGTACAATCTAGAAGGCGATGGGTAAAGGCAGTTGGGTGGAGGAGGAAGAAAGAAGCAGAGGGGTGATAGATGGAAAAGGTAAAGGACTGGGAAAGAAGGAATCTGATACATTTATTGAGATAAGGTCCATCCAATGCAAATACATACAGTTATCAGCACTTAGCCAGTCAGGTGCAGATGAGCTCATGATAAGCCATTTCTAACATTGTTCTCTTTGTGTGATCAGTGTATCAGTGATCAGTGTTATCAGTGTGATAAGTGTGAGGTTCTACATTTTGGCAGGAATAATCCAAATAGAACATACAGGGTAAATGGTAGGGCATTGAGGAATGCAGTGGAACAGACAGATCTAGGAATAACAGTGCATAGTTCCTTGAAGGTGCAGTCTCATGTAGATAGGGTGGTGAAGAAGGCTTTTGGAACGCTGGCCTTTATAAATCAGAGCATTGAGTACAAAAGTTGGGAAGTAATGTTAAAATTGTACAAGGCATTGGTAAAGCCAAATTTGGAATATTGTGTACAGTTCTGGTCACCGAATTATAGGAAAGATATCAATAAATTAGAGAGAGTGCAGAGACGATTTACTAGGATGTTACCTGGGTTTCAGCACTTAAGTTACAGGGAAAGGTTGAACAAGTTAGGTCTCTATTCATTGGAGCGTAGAAGGTTGAGGGGGGATTTGATCGAGGTATTTAAAATGTTGAGAGGAATAGATAGAGTTGACGTGAATAGGCTGTTTCCATTGAGAGTAGGGGAGATTCAAACGAGAGGACATGATTTGAGAGTTAGGGGGCAAAAGTTTAAGGGAAACACGAGGGGGTATTTCTTTACTCAGAGAGTGATAGCTGTGTGGAATGAGCTTCCTGTAGAAGTAGTAGAGGCCAGTTCAGTTGTGTCATTTAAGGTAAAATTGGATAGGTATATGGACAGGAAAGGAGTGGAGGGTTATGGGCTGAGTGCGGGTAGGTGGGACTAGGTGAGATTAAGAGTTCGGCACGGACTAGGAGGGCCGGAATGGCCTGTTTCCGTGCTGTGATTGTTATATTGTTATATGAAGACCCCATAACATTGTGCTTTCATGCTCAGCTATAATCTCTTGGTATGCAGTTATTCTGGCTGGGCATTGGATTACTCTGGCATCATCTCTGGAGGCTTTCTAGAGCTAACTCTGCTACCACTTTCAAGCTATCCCTATTAGCTTCCTGCACTCCAACATATCTCCCTATGATGTAATGGGATAGGAATGACTCAAGCGCATAATTCATGGGTTACTACTCCAGTTTATGTTATGTAATCCTTGTACTTCTTTCATTGTGTTGGGCCATCAAGGAAAACACCAGTAAACTGTTTTGTCTTGGTATTGAAGACTAAGTACTGACTAGATTACTGAGAAAACCCTGCTGTTGCTCTTCCAAATATGGTTACCAGATCTATCTCTAAAGCAGATTGGGCTTCAGATGAATGTTTCTTCTGGTAGGTGGCACCTTCAGCAGGTGGTCTGGCACTCCTTTAGTACCATATTAAAGAGTTAGTCCAGATTGTATATTCACATCGCTTTTCTGTATGCCTGAAATTTACCCCTACCTCAACAGTGTGAGATGAGTGTATCCCCAACTGGTCCAACTGTAACAACATGAACATGACTGTGGGGAAAATAGGGTGAAAGTGTCTTTATGCAGTGATTTGCGTACTTCTCTCTTGGTGTTACTATCTTTCACAAATGATCAGGCATCTTCAATCCTTTACCATTATAACGGTAAAATGAAAACAAAAATGACTTTACTCTTTTCTATCTATTTTCTATCCCAACATCTGAATTTTGCACTGATTAATCTACAGAACAGCTGAAGGAGATACTTCAAACCGTAAAATAAAACAGTTTAAATTTTCCAAAGCAGTTTTCTTGATTGCTTCTGTTGATTTTAGCCAGTTTCACGTTATCTGAAAATATCGTAGCAAGGCGATAAGTGTGATGCTATTCCCGCTGGGAGTGCTCTGGAGTTTTGCGTGTAATTTGGGTGCTGTCTGTGAGGATTTGTACGTGTTCTCCGTGAACTACATGAGTTTCCTCCAGGTGTCCCTACAGCCTAGAGACGTACTAGTTAGTAGGTTAACCGGACGTTGTAAATTCTCCTCTAAATTCAGTGGGTGGTTTGCTGGGTGGTGCAGCTCATTGGGTCAGAAGGGCCTGTTCCACATTGCATCTCTAAATAAATAAAATTTTTAAAAATAATTTCATGTGTATGGCAAGATCTGTGCACATTTAAGAGCTTCTCTGGATGGAGATCAAGGTGACAATGGTACATGGGGTTGCTGAAGATGAAATAACCAGTCTCAAATCAGTGCCTTCAGAGAGCTTCACTGAGTGGTCATCACTTGCCACTTGTGGTATTGTAAGTTTATTCATTGAGTTAGTTGGAACTTCCCTGTTGTCTTAGAAGTTCTATTCAGTTCTGTTTTTAAACCAGGCTTCAGTTTACTTCTAGTTCTTGAAAGATCTAAGCAAGATTGATGATAAAGAACTTTGTACGCAGAGGATAATGGCCAAATGCTGTCAGAATCATAAATCAGTTCATAATAACTTTCATGCTAAAAATGAATAGTTTCAGCAAGTTGTTCAGATAGAGCAGGACCCATCTTTCACACTTGACTTTGAACCTCGTTTAGGCTGAGAACACTTTTCCTGTTTACTGACCAGTACATGGCATACCACAAAGCACAACAAGAGTCTCACCAGAGGTTATACAGGGGTTATGGAAAAATGAAAGTTAGCATAGTTGTGATGAGGTAATCAGAGAAAAATGTGAAAACCTGGAAGAAGAATTGTACCAGTTTTTCATATCTGGTGATCTTATTTCTGGTATTCATACTTGGATAAAAAACAAAACCTATTATTTATAGTAATTTGAGGCAGGTGTTCCAACACTTTTTGTACAAATTAGTATAATCTCAAAGTACTGTACATGTTATCAGAAGCTAGAAGCTGTTATTTGTAAGTTCCAGATAAGAAGTTATGAATTAGTATGCACAGAAGAGCTTTGGTATGGGAAAATCTTATCAAAGTTTTCACCTTTAAAGTCAGAAACCAAGTTATATCTCATAAGTGATATTCTGCATTTTCAGCCTTTTCTTGAGTATGTTTTCTGTAAACGTTTTAGACTTTGGAAACATTACAACAAAACTGAAATCAGAGTTTAAACAAAAAAGACTATTGAAGCTTTCTAAAATAAAATACTTAATTCTAAATACAGCAGATTCCAGTTAATTGGAACACACTGGGAAAAGTTAATTTCGGCCCAATTAAGCGATTGCCTCAATTAGCCAGAATTTCATGGAAGTAGTTAAAAAGGTACTAAAAAAGGCATACTACCATTTAACTGAGTAACAAATTATGCATGTAAATGAAATACAGAACAAATGAGAGCAATATCAGTGTTACTAAAGTACTATAAAACTGTGTATTAGTTCTTCATAGTTATTGATGGAGGAGTTGTATGTTGCTGTGTCCTTTTGATTGATTGTAAATAAACCAAATCAGCACAGACACCTTGTGCAGGTAATGAACTGCCTTCATTGCCTTCTGGCATGACATAGTGTCATAATCCAACAATAAATTTTCTGGCAACCTGTGAAGTCACTAGTTCAAGTTCAGACGTGTCATCTTCATCATTTTCCTTGCCTTCATACTCCCACTGCTTTTTGAAACATTGTCTGTTGGCACAAGTGGATAATATGACACAAGCACACAGAACTGATGCTATTTAAAAACGATGGAGTGTTTAACCTCGACTGATGCTAATTAGACAACTGTCTCCTGTCCCAGTTAAGTGGCATAGTGTCCCAAATAAACAAAACAAATTCCAGCTATTTTCTGAATGAGTGTTTTTTCTGTAAGAGTTGTCCTAAATAAGAGCATGACATAGGAGCAGAGTCTGCTGCACCATTCCTTCACGGCTGACTTATTATCCCTCTTAACCCCATTCTTCTGCCTTCTTCCCGTAATCTTTGATGCCCAGACTAACAAAGATTTAAATATACTCAATGACTTGGCCTCAATAGATTTAACACCCTCTGGCTAAAGAAATTCCTTCTCATCTCTGTTCTAAATGGACATCCCTCTATTCTGAGGCTGTGCCCGCTGATCCTTGTCTCACCCAGTACAAGAAACATCTTCCCAATATCCACTCCATTTAGACTTCTCAATATTGGTAGGCTTCAATGAGATTCCCACCTCATTCTTTTGAACTCCAGTGGGTACAGGCCCTGAGCCGTCAATAGGTCCTCATATGTTAACCCTTTCCTTCCTGGAATCATTCTCATGAACCTCCTCTGGACCCTCTCCAATGCCAGCACATCTTTAGATAAAGGGCCTAAGACTGCTCACAATACTCCAGGTGTGGTCTGACCAATGCATTATAAAGCCTCAGCATCATTATATTCTAGTCCTCTTGAAATGAATGCTAACATTGCATTTGCCTTCCTCACCACTGACTCAACCTGCGAATTAACCTTTAGGGAATCCTGCACAAGGACTCCCAAGTCCCTTTGTAGCATTTGATTTTTGAAATTTTTCCCATTTAGAAAATAGTTTACAGCTTTATTCCTTAAAGCAATGTGCATGACCATCATGTCCCTACATTATATTCTATTTGCCACATGTTTGCCTGTTCTCCCTAGCTATCTTAAGTCCTTCTGCAGACTCCCTGCTTCCTCAACACTATTTGCCCCTACCCCGTCTTTGTATTGTCTGCAAGCTTGGCCACAAAGCCATCAATTCTGTCATCCAAATCATTGACATATAACATGAAACGAGGTGGTACCAATACCAGTCCCCATGGAACACCACTAGTCACTAGTAAGCAACCAGAAGAGGGCCCTTTTTTCTGTTCTTTTGCCTCCAACCAGTCAGCCAATCTTCTATACATGTTAATATCTTTCCTGTAATACCATGGGCTCTTATCTTGTTAAGCAGCCTCATGTGTGGCATGTTACGTATTCAGGCAATAATAAATATATGTGAGTTAGGCAAGGGTTTTAATAACAAATAACACGTTTATTAAACACTGAAAACAAACCCCCCCAAAGTAAACAAACACTAACGTAACTGGAAATCAGCTGCTGTGCGGCAGCTTAAACAGTTCTTAAAGTGATGTTGCAAAAACAGTTTTTTAAAGTGGTATTGCCAAAAGTTCAAAATGCTCAGTCCATTTAAAAGGAGAGACTTTTTAAGACGATTTAAATTTTCTTTCACGTCGGTTTTCTTCAGTCTCCAAAGTCGAACTCTTCCCACGAAGAATTTTATGAAACGTAACGGCTTAAAGGCACTGACCTTTCCTTCCACACTGTCCTCAATCTTTTCTGCTACCCAGCAGAGATTAACACGAGAACAGTCAACGAATTCCTTCTGAATAAGGATGAAATAAGGTCGAACCTGTTTCACTGTCGAAATTCGATTCTCCTCGATCTTTAACTCCCGAACTCCGATCTTCACTCTCCACTGATTCTTAACTAGCAGTATTATAAAGAAACTGCTGGCAATGACCTTTTAAACTTTAGGCATTAGATAAAACTTCATCTTTCAACTAAACTGCATCATCACATTAAATCACACAATGGCATGAAGTCAACATGGTAAATCCAGCCATGAACTGCCCCACCCCACAGTGAGGGGTCCTCCTCTTATACCCTGTAAAAAAAAACCTGTCACATGATCTCTACTGGCGGGAAAATGATGTCACTCCACCATCACAAGACCATTACCTCAAGTCCAGTATAGCTTCAACCCCAGTCACGTGACAAGGGTACCACTGTCACGTGTCACGAGTACGTAACAGGTAACATTGCAAAGGCCTCAACAGATTTGCCAGGCAAGAATTCCCCATGCTGATTTTGGCCAGTTTTATCATGTACCGCCAAGTGCCTGAAACCTTATCCTTTGGATTCCAACTTCTTTTCTACCACTGAAGTCAGACTAACTGGCCTATACTTTCCTTTCTTCTGCCTTCCTCCCTTCTTAAAGAGTGGAGTGACATTTGGAATTTTCCAATTCTCTGTTACCATTCTAGAATTCAGTGATTCTTGAAACATCACTACTAATACCTCCACAATCTCTTCAGCTACCTCCTTCAGAACCTTGGAGTGCTGTCCGACTCATCCAGGTGACTTATCTACCTTCAGACTTATCAGCTTCACAAGCACCTTCTCCTTAGTAATAGAAATTATACCCAATTCTGCACCCTGACACACTCGAATATCTGGCCTACTACTAGTGTCCTCCACAGTGAAAACTGATGCAAAATACTTATTAAGTTTATCTGCCGTTTCTTTGCCCCTATTACTACCTCTCCAGCATCATTTTCCAGCAGTTCGATATCCACTCTCACCTCTCTTTTACTCTCTATGTATCTGACAAAAATTTTTAGTATCCTCTTTGATATTATTGGCTAGCTTATGTCCATATTTCATTTTTCCTCTCCTTATATTTTTAATTGCCTGAAGTGATTAACTGTTGGCCCAATTAACCAAAATCCACTTTATCTCCTGGGATCGTGTGTTCATCTATGTATCTAAGCTACTTGAACTTATTGTTTCTGCATGTGATTGGCATGAAATACAATTCAACTCCCAAAACAGTATAAAATTAAATAGAAGTGCCAGCTTTATCAAAATGTAATATTGATTTATTCTTATGGTGCAATATTAACACAGATGGAATTCTTGACTAGCTCCACCGTGTGTCAGCTGTGAGTTTTGCATTTCAGAGTTTGCAAGCCTTTCTGTTGCAGTTTAAGAACTTGCGTGAAGCTATTCATAAAAATAAATAGCTGCAAAATATGTTTTGTATTGAAAATTGGAAATCAGCAAACTACACATTCTAGTTTTTACTACCCAATGTATTTAAATGTCTTACATTTTCAGTGAGAAAAATGTAATGATGCAACTTGGTTCCCTTACCCAATGGTTTTTGAAATGCATCTTGAGCAAATTAATATGTATCCTTACATCTGTTAACATAGAGCTCAGATACAGCCCAAACACTCAGACGCCCGATCTGAGAACCAGGCATAGATGAAAGTTTATCAAGGCCAGGCAGCACCTGCAGTAATGAACAGAAGACTTCCTTGACTGAGAGTGTCTTTGACATGAAAGTGTTTTTGACTCCAGACTGAACAGCACTAACCTAGCCCAGAAGGACTTGGATGGGCGGAACACAACTTGACAGCTGGTAAATAGTGACAACTGGGCCAGATAGTGGATGGACTATTCAACATTTTCCAAAGTTCTATTGATGGTAGAACAGTTCTGACAAAATCGTAGGTCACAAAAGTAAGTCCTTCATTAAGAAGAAAGGGAAGAGAAAAGTATAGACCTGAGTAAAACTCCATTACTTTACTTGGGATGGTGCTGCTCCAGCAGGTCTTGGGTGTTATTACAATTAATATTTGAACACTTCTAATTGTTTTAAGTGTTGCACAGTGCAGTAGTATAACAAATTTTCCAGTGAACCCCCATGTTAAGTTTCAAGGATGGGAACTGGGGCTTTGGTCTTTTTGAAGGAATTGAAACTCCGTGAGTCAGACATGGCACCTTTCAGGATATCTGAGCAATTAGATACCTGGAGTTTTGATTGTAGTTAGCTGAAGGAAAAAATGCTAGAACATATTATTTAGGAATGACAACTTAGTAATGCGATTGAGCAAAATCAATGTGGATTTACTAAATAGAAATCAAATTTGGCAAAGCTGTTAATTTTGTTTTGAGGTTTCAGTAAAATGAATAGTTAAGGCAATCGGTGCATATAGTATGCCGGGGTTTTCAGGAGGCCTTGTACAATATCATGGGACAGATTGCTTAAATTAGAGCACATTGGATTAAGAGGCAAATTGGGCTAGATCCCATTCCCTGATAAGGTCTTCCCTCAGACTTTGTGGGAGGCTTGTTCAAAAATTGCAGGGGCCCTTTATTTAAAATATCCTTAGCCACGGGACTGGAGGATAGCTTATGTTATTCCAATATTCAAGAACATCTCTCGGAATAAGTTGGGAAATTGTAGGCCAGTGGGCCTGATGTCAGTAGTGAGTAACATATTGGAAGGCATTCTGAGGATGGAGAATGGCTGATTAGGGATAGTCAACGTTGGAGTTGCAGATAGCACAATACTATTGCAGCTCAAGGCATCAAGAGTTCCAAGTTCAATTCCTGAGTCCTCTGTGAGGAGCTTATATTTCTGTCCCGTGAGCATGTGGGCTCCGTCTGGGTGCTCCAGTTTCCTCCCACAGTCCAAAGGCTTACTGTTTAGTAGGTTAACTGGTCATTGTAAGTTGTCCTGTGAATAGGCTAGGGTTAAATAGGTGGGTTGCTAGGTGAGGCAGCTCACTGAGTCGGAAAGGCCCGTTCCACACTGTATCTCGAAAGAAAATTGGATTAAAGAAAACGTAGCTTTGTGCATGGTAGGTGGTATCTAACCAATCTTATAGAGATTTTAGAGGAGGTTACCATGAAAGTTAGTGCAGGAAAGGTAGTGGACATTGCCTGCATGGACTTCAGAAAGGCCTTTGACAAAGTCCTGGATGAGAAGCTGGTCCAGATGGTTTAGTTACTTGGCATTCAGAATGAAGTAGTAAATTGGCTTTGTGGGAGAAGCTGGGGAGTGGTAGGAGATGGTTGCCTCTCTGCCTGGAGGCCTGTGACAAGTAGTATTGGTGTTGTAGGGATCGGTGTTGGGTCTGTTGTTGCTTGTCATCCATATTAATGATCTGGATGATAACGTGGTAAATTGAATCAGCAAACTGCGGATGGCGCTATGATTGGGGGTGTAGTTGACAATGATGAAGGCTATCAAGGCTTGCAGTGGGATCTGAACCAACTGGGAAAATGGGCTGAAAAATGGCTGATGAAGTTTAATGGAGACAAGTGTAAGGTATTGCACTTTGAGAGGACAAACCGGGGAAGGACATGCACAGTGAACAGTAGGGCATTGAGGAGGGTGATAGAACAAAGGGTTCTGGGAATACAGATCCATAATTCCCTGAAAGTGGAGTCACAGGTAGATAGGGTTGTAAAGAGAGCTTTTGGCACATTGACTTCCCCAAATCAAAGTACTGAGTACAGGTGTTGGGATGTTATATTAAGTTTGTATATGACTCTGGTGTGGCCAAATTCAAATATCATTATGGTATTGTGTGCAGTTCGGCCACCTACCTACAGTAATGATATCAATAAAATGAAAGAATACAGAGAAAATTTACAGGGATGTTGCTGGGACTTGAGTAACTGAGTCACAGGGAGAGGTTGAACAGGTTAGGACTTTATTCCCTGGAATGTATGAGAGTAAGGGGAGACTTTTCCACTGAGGTTGGGTGCAACAACACTAGACTGAGGGTGAAAGGGGAACCTGAGGAAGAAATACTTCACTAAGAACGTGGTGCAAGTGTGGAACAAGCTGTCAGTGGATGTGGGTTTGATTGCAACATTTGAGAGAAGTCTGGATACGTACATGGATAGGAGGAACACTGAGAGCTGAGTTCCAAGTGGAGGTCAATGGAAGTAGGCAGAATAACAATTCGGCATTGTCCAGGTGAGCCAACGGGCTTGATCCTGTGCTGTTCTGTGACAAACAATCAAAAGTTCTATGCAGACAGTGAGAGCTTCACTGAATATCCCAAATGCCCCGCCGACCTGCCCTATCAAACACAAACCCCTCCAACCATGGGAGTCTTCAGGCATGTCAGAGCCCATAGGATTGTGGTGGAAACAAGCCAGCCACCATCCCAAGGGACTGGCTCAGAAGATTTTCGTGGGAAGAAAGTACTGTTGGGATTATGTTCCCAAACTAAATGCTGCTTTTAAAATACTTGAGCAATTTAACTTCTGCTGTGAGGCAGAAAACGTGCTGTAAATGAGTCTAAATTACATATCATCATGTAAAACAGGAACTTTTAATTGTGATACTCTTTTCCAAATTACTGATTACTATTGTAGTTTGTCTAATAATATAAGTCAAAGTGTAAAAGTCTGATGTGAAGTTGTTACTTTTGGTTTTGTACATTTTCCCGTTTTAGTTGTTAAATGCCATCAGCAAAACCGTATCTGAATTCACACTTACAAATGTAATATAAATGACTAAAGTGTTTATTTTCAAAAATCACACCAAATATTCATTGCTCAAGAAGTTGAATTGTGACCATCAGTAATAGTTTTGTGTTGCTGGGATATAAACCACATCACTCTCTGCTATCTTTAGTTTCTGGCCGTAACACTTCAGTGTGTATCAGCCTGAATAACCTTTTACAATAACCTAGATACTACATTAACCTGGAAATGGTAATTAGGAAAGAGAAAGACAAGTTGGTGTTTGCTTTAATCAATTTTACCCAAATAGATAAAGTCAAGTTCTAGCCAATGAATTTGGTGGAAGTGATGCATTAATGCACAATGCTAATGATAAGTAATTCACTTAAAGCAAAGTTTTGTGCATCTTATTCTCCCAATATATTCCTCCTGTTCCCAAATTGATAATGAGGGATGAACTACACATCTCAGAATGTGTATGTCTGTGTATGTGTGCGTGCGTGCGCGCGCTGAAAATAAACAATATACTAGGTCAGAAAACAACAAAGTAGAAATGGATAGAAAAACTAAAAAGATCATTTAAAATGCACAAGGTAATGGTGGTTGTAATGGAAGACCAAGTTCTAACTTTTGAGAGATGAAGGCTATTTGTCCTGTTGTCCATTTAGCTGCAACACAACACTAATAACTTGTGTGTTGATCATTGACTATAAATATCGTCTGTTATTAAAGGATGCCTTGTAGTACAAGAAAACTTCAACAAACAGGAAAGGACCAGCTATTTATTTTGACTGTGGGGTGCCAGGATTCCTTTGCTATTTTGTTGTTCACTCAAAAGGGAAAATCAACTTGCAAATCTAATACTTTACAGCCAGACAACTCACTATTAGAATATCAACTTTTCCCTTTGAAATTGTAAATATAAATCTGAAGATATATAACAAAATAGGATATCCATGTGCAGTGTTAAAGCGTAGTAACAAAACAACCTAAATACCTGAAATTTTCCACACATTCCTCATGGGAGTGCCTGCATAGCTGGGGGGTGGGGGGGGGTGTTGTTGGGGCACAATTGTAATTTTCCCCAATGTCAATTCATGAGATTTCATTCAGATCTTTGTCTGAGGTCCTAGATTCCTGGACTGATTTGACCCAACTATTTTTTGGTCTACCTGAGCCACAGAGAAACTGAAAATTTGTGTGCCAAGTTTCTGTGGGAGATTAATTATGATTTAAACCAATTATATGATAATATTCAAAATTTTGATCAATTCTATTTAAACCATTTAGATGATTATATTGAAAAGCTAAAAGTTTAGTGAGATACCAAATAAATTCCATAGATCCTATCATAATCATGTTTTATTCAGATAAATCTGGTGGAACAAGATTCTTGATTCTTCTACTTTTGGTTGAAGTTTGAAGACAAAACATAATTGTTCAAGCATTGCTTCAAAACTTTTGATAGAAGCTTCACATTTAGATTTTAAACTCCCATTTATTTTGACACATGCGGAAACTCAAACATGTAACATTGTTTGGGGAACTGCAAAGAAAAAAAAATATAAAAGATTGTGCATCGTACATTCATCTCAGACAGTAAATTTCAAATAGCTCACAAAGCAGTCATTGAAACAATAGATCAAATATTGTATGATTTGAATTGTAAATTAATGGGAGGTTTATTTAGCGCTACCTGGAGATTTTTGTCAGATGCTTGCAGTATTTTCACAGAGAACTAATGAACTGGAAGCATCGTATATTAGAGGAAAAGTTATTCAATTATACTTGAAAATCAGTATGCAACTGCATTTTGACAGGCAATCCATCTGCAAGAGAATTTTCTTTGAATTTATTTCAATTAGGAACAGTGGAAATTGAATGCAAAGATGCAAAAGGAATGGTTTCAATGAAAATCTTGGGGAATGTTGCATCACTTCATGATCTGAGACGAGCTGTTTTCCAAACTGTCACTCAACACTCTTTGAATTACCAATGGTTGTGTCAAAGAGCAAAGTTAGCACCAAAAATGTTGTGTATAAGAATCTTCATTGCAAACAACCTGTACAATATAAATCTAGTGACAGTGTGACAGCAACTATTCCTAGGGCTGTACATTTCCTATTGAGTTCTTATGCCATCACATAACCCTGAACTAAAAGAAGGAGCGCCAATCATGATACTCAGGTTGTTATATATGTGTGGTGGAGAGCATATTGACTGTTTGCATCAAGATCTAGTATGGGAACACCAATGCTAGGTTCACTTTGAATGGAAAATCCTACAAGAAGTAGTGGATATGGCCCAGTCCATCACGGGTAAAACCCTCCCCACCGTTGAGCACATCTACACAGTGCACAATTGCAGGAAAGTAGAATCCATCATCAAAGGCTCCCATACCCAGGCCACTCTCTTCTTGCTGCTCTCATTAGAAAGAAGGTGCAGGAGCCTCAGAACCCACGCCACCAGATATAGGAACAGTTATTACCCCCTCATCCATCAGGCTCTTGAACCAAAGGGGATAACTTCACTCAGCCTCACTTGCTCCTTCTCTGAACTATTCCCACAACCTATGGACTCACTTTCAAGGACTCTTCATCTTGTGTTCTCGATATTTATTGCTTGTTTATTTATCTGTTTGTTTGTTTATTTATTTAGCTATTTGTTTATTCATTCTTTCTGTCTTCTCTCTGTATCTCTATTTCTGTCTCCCTCTTTCTTCCGTATTTGCACTGTCTGTTGTTTGTCTATCCTGTTGGATACGGTCTTTCATTGATTCTATTGTGTTTCATGGAATTACTGTGTATGCCCGCAAGAAAGCAAATCTCAGGGTTGTATATAGTGATGTGAATGTACTTTGATAATAAATTTACTTTGAACTTTGGATCCACTGATATGATGCAACAGCACAAGATTATCTGTTCAAAAATTGCTGCAACACGTAATTGAAGTCATGATGGTGCTATTAGGGAAAATTACCTTCATCTTTCGGATACCAATTATCCCATCTGATATACCTTTTAAATTTGACTTCAGTTCCCTGTTCAACTTTGTTTTGCTATGAGCATTAACATAGTGCAAGGATAATCTCTAAAATTTTTTGGACTTGATCTTGAAACTCCGTTTTCCTGTGGTCAGCTCTATGATGCTTGCACCAGAATTGGACCAGAGAACAATCAGTAATTTTTTACAGTGGACTTAACAGCAAAAATATATAGACTATTCTGAAGCACTTCAACATTGAAATGAATCTATGCGTGTGCATAAGTACATACCTACTTAAAGATACCCATAGCAAATGTAAATCACAAATTTGAGAGAGTCTGCAGCTACTGGAAATCCAAAGCAACACACACAAAATGCTGCAGGAACTCCATAGGCCAGGCTGCATCTATGGAGAAGAGTAAACGGTCCACATTTTGAACTGAGACCCGTCTTCAGGACTACATAGTAAATGTAATTTTTGTTTGCATATTTATTTTCAGTGTTGTCTTTTATTGGTAACTTTAATCCAGCTACATTATTTGAGCCCCCGGTTATATTATTCATGCAGTAATTATATGTTTAAACTAAATTTAATTTAATTTAATTTACAAGGAACCTCATGTAAATAAATGCAAGCTTCATGATTACCTGCAAAATAACCTGAGCAATGCTGGGTGAAGCAAGTAGTGATGAATTAAAAACCGTGGCATTTATATTCAGGGAAAGCTAGAAATTAAACATACAAGGATTACAAAATTAGGCTCAATTTATGATTTCTGAGACGTGATTAAAAGGCTAATTTGATTGTGAATCAAGACTAATCTGTTTCATGAATAATCATAGAAAGGGCTAATCATTTATGGAAATGAATAAATAGATGACATGTCAGGCTGAGACGCTTCCTTCTCAGTCCTGAGATGAAGGGTCTCGGCTGGAAACGTCAACTGTTTATTCATTTCCAGAAATGCTGCCTGACCTGCTGAGTTCCTCCAGCATTTTGTGTGTGTTGTTTTAGATTTCCAGCATCGGCAGATTTTCTTGTGCTTATGAAAGGCTAAGCATTCTAAGATTCATTTACTGAATGGTTATTTACTCAGCAGGCACTTAGGTACCCCTGTCCACCTGCCCATCAGTGTAAATATCTGATCAGCCAATCACAAGGCAGGAACTCAATGCATAAAAGTATGCAGACATGGTCAAGAGGTTCAGCTGTTGTTCAGACCAAACATCAGAATGGGGAAGAAACGTGACCTAAGTGACTTTGATAGTGGAATGATTGTTGGTGCCGGATGGCATGGTTTGAGTATCTCAGAAACTGCTGATCTCCTGGGATTTTCATGTACCCCAGTCTCTAAAGTTTAGAGAGAATGGTGCGAAACAGAAAAAACATGCAGTGAGTGGCAGTTCTGTGGGCAAAAACACGTTGTTAATGAGAGAGGTGTGAAGAGAATGGCCAGACTGGTTCAAGCTGATAAGGGATTGGACACGCTAGAGGCAGGAAACATGTTCCCGATGTTGGGGGAGTCCAGAACCAGAGGCCACAGTTTAAGAATAAGGGGTAGGCCATTTAGAACGGAGTTGAGGAAAAACTTTTTCACCCAGAGAGTTGTGGATCTATGGAATGCTCTGCCTCAGAAGGCAGTGGAGGCCAATTCTCTGGATGCTTTCAAGAAAGAGTTAGATAGAGCTCTTAAAGATAGAGGAGTCAAGGGATATGGGGAGAAGGCAGGAATGGGGTACTAATTGTGGATGATCAGCCATGATCACAGTGAATGGTGGTGCTGGCTCGAAGGACCGAATGGCCTACTCCTGCACCTTGTTGTTTATTGAACTCAAATTTTTATCAACATGTTACATCAGTGGTGTGCAAAAAAGCATCTCTAAATGCATAACACATTAAACCTTGAAGAGGAAGGGTTACAGCAGCAAAAGATCACAAACCTACACTCAGTGGCCACTGCATTAGGTACGGGAGCTGATGGGGTTCCATTTCTCTTTTTTGCTTAATTGTACAAACGATGAGGTTTCTGAGTTGCATATGTTTGTAACTATTACATATTCTCTTATCAGAGTCTGAATGGATTAAGCGAAAAGCTTCGAACATTATGGAATGTGAAAACAGGATGGCATATGTTCTATTTTTCTGAAAGCATCTATGAAATGTATTTGGAATTCTTAAAGGGCTCTAATCAGCTTGTGTTGCAGGGGCAGTTATGAGCATTCTTGGTTGACAGAACTGTTCATACTTTATCTTGATTTATTGTAGTGTTCAGCATTCTATCAGAAAAATAATCTTTTTACTAGACAACACAGCTTGTTTACGT
Source organism: Hemitrygon akajei (assembly GCF_048418815.1). Taxonomy (NCBI): domain Eukaryota; kingdom Metazoa; phylum Chordata; class Chondrichthyes; order Myliobatiformes; family Dasyatidae; genus Hemitrygon; species Hemitrygon akajei. The sequence goes on from NC_133140.1 coordinate 30,026,058, forward strand.
AGAATAAACTTATCCAAGCTTTGCTGAAGTAAACAAAAGGCTTACATTTATTTGGGGCCGCCATGGCTTCAGGATTATCGAAAGAAAGTTTATTTGTGCACAGATAGGTCCCACACAGAACAATATTATCAGGGCCAGGTAAGCTGATATAGTGGTGCTAGTAGATGAATAGATATAGACTAAGACAATATGGAGAATGCCTTCACTTTGAATGGACAGAATTCTTGCATCAAAAACAACACGCAGAAAATGCTGGGGCAACTCAGCAGGTCAGGCAGCATCTATGGAAATGAATAAACAGGCGACATTATGAGCCAAGATCCCTCTTCAGGACTGGAAAGGACAGGGGGAAGATGCCAGAATAAAAGGGTAGGGAGAGGGGAAGGGGGACTAGCGGGGAGGTGATAGGTGAAGCCAGGCGGGTGGGAAAGGTGGAGGGCTGGAGAGGAAGTTTAACAGTTACTTTTCCTTGCACCTTTAATTTTTCTTTGCAGTGAAAACTCTGTATTACCATTGAGGAATTCCAGAATATCTAAGCTAGAGAACAATAAAGAAAAGTGGATCTGAGTTTAAAAATCAGCCATTGCGTTACTGAATAGTAAAGCAGGTGCAAGGGGCTGAATGGCTTACTAACTGTCCTGTTCTTCATGGGCTGTGGTATGATCCTGGTGTGTGTTTATGTTAGGCTCATTGTTAAGTATCAAGTACACTTTATTTTATGATGCAGTGAGTAGTTTCATTTTCCATTTGTAATATCCATGGAATTCTGGTTGGTTTGTAGTCTGTAAGTTATTCATTCCCTGTAGCCCAGCATTATGGATAAAGGCCAAAGAATTATATAGCTTGTGTGCTCAGGTCAATTCTCCCCTTTTTTCCCTGCAACAGTCAAATACTTCAACGTGCAAAATGTAATCAGCTAATATTCTAACATAGATATGTTGGTAACTGAAGGCAGAGAGATGAATACTTCTTTCTGTCTTCTCCAGTTAAAATGTAGGCTTTCAGTCAGGTTTAATGATACAGTGCCATTGGCATTTGAAGTTGGCATTCTCTTTGTGAACTCCATCCTGAGATGAGATGCATTGTCTTGCATTTTTAAGAGTGTAGAATGGTGACTTGCATTTACACAGCACTTTGCTCGTTCCTTAGGTGGCTTGCAGAGAATTTCAACAGTGATTCCTGTGAGTTATAAGGAACATAGTGGCCAACTTGTGGAGTGCAACAGCAAGGAAGCACAAAGTGCAGTGTGTTAAGAACCAGATAACGTACAGCATCTTTGTGATGTTGGTTTGAACATACGGTAAATGGTGACAAGAACACAGAAGAACTGGCAAATCAAAATTGTGCCTTAATCTGGTTAAAATAATAATGCAATTCCAAAAGACTGCTTAAATCCTCCTGAGAGAGTGACACGGTTCTGCTTCAGGTCCCAACAGAAAGATGAACATCTTTGCAATGTTCTCCGTGCATAATCTTGGCTTAAGTTTTGAACTCCAGTTTCAAAAATGGAATCGAACCCACCACTCTTGAGCTAAAGCAAGAATATCACAACTTGAGCCCCAGCTAAAGCAAGTGTGGTGAAAATTCATCCTGTTTTACAAATTTTAGATGTATCCATTTGCTCAGCTTGGGGCACAGTTCTTTATTCCCTCTTCTATTTCACGAGCAGAGATCAGCTCCCCTTCGATATAAACCAGTAATTCAGTATCCTCTTTACAAACCAACAATCATGAAGTAGTGGCTTTAACATTGGACCATGAAGAAGATTAGGCAGGGAGAACATTGCAAAGCTGCTTTGCCCTGAATTTCAAGCTTGTATTTTATGCCTGGATGGAAACAGATCTTTTGACCTAACAGGTCCATGTTGTCTCAGGATAATCCTACAGTAATCCCATTTTATTCACTCCTCATTGCCATCAACTTTTCCCAGGTTCTGTTATGTGATGGAGCTGATAAACCTATCCAGCTTCTCAAGACTAACACCCCATTAATTGGTTTAACATCAATTTATAACCATGTATGCTCATGTTGTAGACTGTCAATCTACTAATTGTTCCATTGCTTAATTTTAAAGGAAGGATATAAAAATAACAGTCGGCTAATGCACTCTTGATGTTCTTACCCAAATTCATCGACAAAATATTTCAATCTCATTTCATGTTAAATATTTTGTTATTCTGAGTCCAGAGGTCATTGGGAATTAAGGTTGAAATTCAGACAAAGTTTTTTTGAACAGGATAAGCAACTTGAATCTTAGAGGCATCAGGTCTCTGAGAAAGCAAAAATCCAACAGACACAAACACTTCCCCATTCCATACCATAATGCATTTAGTTCAATAATGTGACCAGTTCTTACTGTATATTTCTTTTCAAAAGTTTTTATTTTGAAATTCTGTAGATGTAGTTTTATATTAAATATAGCTTAAAATGTCAGAAATCAATCTCTGTAAAGTAACGGGGGAAAAGGAATTCTTTTGGATTATAAGAAACTTCTCTGTATAATGGAAGGTCTGGTCCATTTAACTGAATCCATTTCGTGGTCCTTTCTTGCTAATGATTACTTTATCCTTGATCAGCATTTCACTTGCTAATCTCAAATAATGTATGATGAAAGTAATCTTCAAAACTCCTGTGCCATTCACAAGATTGGGCTGAAAGTTTGGTCTTGTTTTGGTCAGGTTTGGTGGCTTTTCCTTTCTGGACCCTAGGACAGTGATGGATTGTTCACAGACATCATTGGTTGGGATATTATAGGCTGGGCTCTAATCTGTGAATTGGATTCCTGAGTTAATGTTCCTTTCCTCTGATAGTGACACCTGTTGCTGAGAGCACCCGCCTTTCATTTTATCACCACCACAATAACAATGCAATAGAAATTCCTTTCCGATATCTTAAAATAAGTTTACAATTGCTGATAAAAAAAATATCTGCACTTATGTAAAGCTTCTGTCCCACCTTTTAGTATCAGAATTACTTACATAAAGCTTTTAAATCTTCATGTAATGCTGATTTTTACATTTCCATTGCATATCAATGCCTTTGCCTCTCATGCTTTCATTAAGCTATTTAACAACTTTGTGGCATGTATAGCTTGCAACTTACCAAACAAGTCATGCAATGTTAACGTGATCACTTTTCCAGCTGCTCTTTGCCTAGATCATTCTCTTACAGCTCTGTCCTTTGACTAGGGAACGCTCCTACGTCAGCCATTATGTAGCAACCTCTTTCATCTTTCCATCAAGACCTAGGGTTGTTAGTCAAGCAGCAGATGAGAACTCCCCAAATCCCACCAGGTTTGTCTTAACTTTTGTTCTCTCAGTTCGGACACTTGAATGGCTTATCATCAGTGAAGAACAATGGTAACTATTATCTCTGGAAATTGGTTTAATAGTCCTGATTGTATTTGCGATGGTCACAGGTTCAAAGGTCAACTCTTTGTGAGGAACCACTTTGTTGATTTTCAAGTATTGTTGAATAAGGAGATGCATTTTTAAATGCTGTTGTTTAATGAATTACTATTATAAAAGCCCAGCTATAATTATGTTATTTAAAATTGTGTAAAGGGTTGGCTTTAATGGCAAGTTCTTTCAACTGCCTCTCATTTCCCATGGTTTTTCAAGAACTGGAGACTTAATTTCCACACTAAGCAGTTCCGTATTTCCTGTTCTGACTCTCTAACAGATACTTTTGACCTCATCATCAACTCAAAAAGCGCTGCAGCCAGAAACAGGCCCTTCAGCCCATCTAGTCCATGCTGAACTGTTATTCAGCGTAGTCCTATTCAGAGCGCTGCCCCCCTCCCAATATCCCTCTCATCCCTGTAATCATCCAGACTTCTCCTAAATATTGCGATTGGATCCTCATGTCCATCAAAGTGCCCCTCTCCCTGCCTCAGACAGGCATAAGGGGCTAGATGGTTACAAGAAATAAACGCATGGAATCTCACTTGAGCAAATGGGAGTGCTTTTTATGCAGCAGAATTTGAAAACCATAATGAACCTCTGATCATTGTTCTGCAGACAAACTCGATACAACTGATCAAAATTACTGACCCAATCATATCAGCAACACAGTTACTGAGTAAAAGTAGTGTTTTGTTTGGCTTGCATTTTATCCAGTAAGACCTGACTTTTTATCTTTTTTTCTCCAGTCCTGATGAAGGGTGTCAGCCCAAAAAGTTGACTCTTTTCATAGGTGCTGCCTGGCCTGCTGAGTTCCCCAGCATTTTGCGTGTGTTTCCAGCATCTGTTTCAGATTGAGACGTTTATTCCCACTGACCATTTTTGATGATCCAACATTTCAGATTCCATTTTACTACATTAAGTTTCAGGATCATTTTAAAATTGTAGTTCTAAATTCCTGAACTGTTAGTTATATCCTTAAAATATGTCTTTTCAAAGCCAGACTGTTAAGCATTTAACTGGAGTTCATCAGCTTATGGGTGATTCTTTAAGTAGGCAAACTGGTGTCCCTAGGGTAGATTTTCAAGAAAAAAATAGTTTTTACAAAAACGAGTGCTGTAGTTTTAAAAGTTAGGTAATAGTAACTCTAAACTTTTTTCAGTATGCTTCATAAATTATACTTTCTTAATTTTTAAGTGAATTAACAACTTGAATATGCCAGAATTTCACTATTCTGGGCGTCGTCTACCCAGACTGTGTAATTTTGTCTTAAAAATAAAGAAATAGCAAGTATTAAATCCATGAAACTTTTAGTTCACATTTTCTCACAGGACCTTTTAATCATACATCACGTTCATGTGGGATTTTTTAATGCAATTTATACATTTTTTATGACAAAAAAAACACTATCCCTAACAGTTCTGTCATTACCAACACACGACACATTTTAGAAAACCATCAAGTTTTTTCAAACAGCTGCTTATATGGTTGCCATGGAAATGAGAGTAACAGGGGAGCATGTGGCCGTCATGGCAGAAGACTGACATTTTGATGTCCAGAAATGTGAGTAATTTAAAGACTTATACCTCATGATCTGAGAGTATGTTTGTCACGTCATTATCAAATGAGTTACTGTTGGAGTGTTTTTACTAAGAAATAAATAACCACTTTATTTCTATATATTTAAATTACATTGACAAGCAAGCTATGCAGTTGAGTTAGCAAGTGTGAGACTTAACCAACTTTTTCTTTAAAAAGTGAGAAATGTCAATAACATCACATGTCTTTACCATCACACAACTGGCGATGAAGTGGTCAAGATGGCCCCAAAATCATCAGCCGACTGATCAAAAAAAAAACCAGAGACACAATTAAGGAAGACCCAGCGAAATATCAGCAGTACCTTGAAAGAGAAAAAGAGAGATACAAAAAAAAGGGAAACAGGAAAATTATGATCATCTCACAATTACCAAAGCAGGAACAGAGATTGAAGAGATGACAGTGGAGAGTTAATCAAAGAAATAGAAGGGCTGCTGATAAGAAATGACAGGTAGTACAAAGTTTTATAGCAGAGAATACCCCACCAGAATCTCCAATAGGCCAGCAACAAGAACAGAATGACCTCCACCTTCCTGAGGCTTCACCTGTGCACTAATCAAAACCATAAGGTGGTGCTTTAAATTTCAAGTGTTGCTTTTTTCAGAGTTGTTGAGATTTCTGTGAATGTGTGCAGAAAAGAAGTGTGTAGAGAGTTGACTAAGTGTTTTGTCAGTGTTAAAAAAGGTTCTCTCTTATGGACAGTTGAAAAATAATGATCTCCATAATTTGTCTGAAATTTGAGTTGCTGCTTATTCCAGAGTTGGGGAGGGTTAGGCAGATGTTTTGTAAGCATTATTGTTTTTTTTTAACCAAGTCTAGACAATGCCTAGTTTAGCTGGGGTGCCTGTGTTCATGTTTCATGTGAATATTTTTTAAGAAGTTCCCTAAAAACTGTAAACTCTTAATGGAATTTTGAGAAATAGTACAGACTGTAAGGATATGTTTATAATTGTAAGTGTTGGAGCTAATGTTAATCCAAAACCATTGTCAATATCAAAACTATTTTGTCATTACCATCTCTGCATATTTTGATGGGAAATAAAGTTTTGTTTAGTAATATTGGTCTGAACTCATTTGCTGGAGTCAAATGCTCTGATACCAAAAACAGCATTCTGTCAAAAAGGGTTAAAATTCCCAATAGTCTAATTAGTAAACAAATACTGTGTTTTTTAGCCAAGGGAAATATTGACATGCTTAAGAAAATATGTCAAAATATATTCTGAATGTACTTGAAATGAGTTAAAACAAATTTATTAAATTACATGGTACTGTGTTCAGTTCTGGTCATCTCACTACAGGAAGGATGTGGATACTATAGAGAGAGTGCAGAGGAGATTTACAAGGATGTTGCCTGGATTGGAGAGCGTACCTTATGAAAGTAGGTTGAGTGAACTTGGCCTTTTCTGCTTGGAGCAACGGAGGATGAGAGGTGACCTGATAAAGGTGTATAAGAATGATGAGTGGTATTGATCGTGTGGATAGCCAGAGGCTTTTTCCCAGGGCTGAAATGGCTAACATGAGGGGGCATAGTTTTAAGGTGTTTGGAAATAGGTACCAAGGGAATGTCAGGGTAAATTTTTCACACAGAGAGCGGTGAGTGCGTGGAATGTACTGCTGGTGGTGGTGCTGGAAGTAGATACAATAGGGTATTTTAAGAGCCTCTTAGATAGATACATGGAGCTTAGAAAAATAGAGGGCTATGTACTAGGGAAATTCTACGCAGCCTCCAGAGTAGGCTACGTGGTCGGCACAACATTGTGGGCCGAAAGGCCTGTAATGTGCTGTAGATTTCTATGTTCTATGGTTTTTAATTTGCAACATTGACCTTAAATCTTAAATCTTAAATCATTTCATTTTAAATTACATTCACTATTTTGATGGTGTGATGGCAATGACACTCCACTGTGAAAACTCTGCAAAAACATCTTAAAATATAAAAGTTCTCTTAAAGGTTGATCAATGCCAAGATCTGGTCTTCATTCCAGAGCCTAAAATAAAGGTTGTAAAATAAACAAAACAGAGTTTCAAGAAATTCCATTTTTCAGAATTTCAAGTAGTCGAAAGTGCCCCTAATTGAAGAATCACCCTTATATTAAGTCGTACATAAAAATTACTTGCAAAATTATTGTTTGCTACATTCTAAAACTGAAGTTTAACAGATAACATACATTATCCCCTTCATGTATTTTCTTATACTTAATTCTGAATTAGTCTTTCCAAAGCCTGTTACAAGTAAGAATCACTTCTTGCATGAATAGTTCCTGGGTATTATAATATTCTAGACACTGGAGAGGAGTACCAGGTTGATTTTAAAGATTAGAAATTGGCAGGAAATGGTTCACTCTGTAGACTCTGATGATCCTGGGTCATATCCTAGCTGGTGAGATCACCGTGGTACTTTATCTACCATGTCTAGAAAATATTATGACAAAGCATGTATGTTTAAAGATCTATCTTTCCTCTGCCCACAGGCCTGCTGTGCAAACTGTGTCTTCTTCATTTAATAAGTCAGATCTGCTGAACATATCCTCAGAAAAGAAAACTATGAAAGTGGGCCCTGGAGAAAGAAGTATTTTCAAGTAAGTCAGATGAATTAGAAGGAATTTAGATATCATCTGTTTAGAGCATTTTAAGGTTCATTTTACTGTTACAATAGAACTGGAGTAACTGGGATTAAGGCGAAGTTTTAAATATCCACAACCCCAGTAACAGATAGAAATTTCCACAGCTAAATGTTATTTGAGATTTTTCCACAGTGCATGAAGCTACAATTTTTCTTTTGTCACTTCAGATGCTAAGGGTTCATCACAACACAGAAGGAATCCTTAAAATTAAGGGAAATAATTGAGGCTTTTTCTAAAGTACAATTTTTTTTTGCAACATTAAAGGTGCTGTTGTTGTTTCAAGTTCTCTGATTCTACACAGTTAATTGTAGATTTTGCATTCCAATTACCCACTTCACCGATCAGTCTGAAGTATGAATATTACTATTGAGCAAAGTGTAAGCTGGTATTTAGCTTTAAATGATGTTTAAGATCTGTTACAGTGAGTTGGCTCTTTGTAATATTGAATTGGATTCTGCTCTTACAAAAGCCCTAACGTTATTTTGGACTTAACAGGTTTGCCTTTACATTGCCTTTACCCTCACTTTTTTCGATATAATGCCAACCAGTTGGTGCTCTAAGTTCATTGTCGTTACTCACAGTTATGTTCTGTAATTCCAGAAACTAATCAAAAGAAAAACATTGGAGCCCGGGATAACATGTCTGCCTTTTTTTACTGTAGTTTCTCTCTCTGTGCGGCGTGCACTCGTGACACGGTGGCATAATGACGTTTACCACTCACGTATTTCTTACATTTAACCCATAACATTATGTAAATAAAGAATGCTTCATCAAACATTATATTTACAATATTAAATATTACTGGAATATTAAATACACACCGCTAACCATTTGCAAAACCTTGGCTTCTGTTGTCATCTTCACCAAATGACACCTGGTGTCTTGGTGAGTATCAATTTTTAGAGCTCCTGGTGGACAATAAAGTTGACTTAAACAAGCAAAGTGATTTCAGATGAAAGTTTAAGAAATATATTTTGACTAAAATGTACTTCACTTCCGCCTGCAATAATTGGGGCACAGTAGCATTATGGTTACATTTATATGCTTGTAGTTCAGATGTCTAGACTAATGATTCAGCATTGAGTTTATATGGCAGATGTGGAATTTAATAAATAGGGCATAAATATCTGCGAATGCTCTTCTTGTAGATTTAGGGTGTTGTGAAAGCCCATTGGTTCACCAGTGACGCCCAGGCATGGAAATCTTGCATGTTACTTCAGACCAACCCACAGTAATATGTTTGGCTTTTAACTGGCTTTCGAAATTAACTAGCAAGCTACTCATTTCAAGGATAATTAGAAGAGCAATAAATAGGCTTGCAGTGAAGTCCCCATCTTAGATATGAATCATTTTAATAAATCCTTTCCATGTTACCAAGTACATAGTACATACAGAAAATTAAGAATGTATTTAGATAATTTGAAAAAACCCACAGTGAATCATTCAGCTGTTTTTTTTTGGAGGATGTTGGCAATGGGGAATTTCAAAATGAAAGAGGAAGTTGGTGGAAACCTGGATCAATGTTGTATGCACAGGAGAGGAGCAGTGGGAAGTGGGGACAAGTACACAGGTGATGGGTGAAATAGGTCCAAGGACAGGATAGGGTTAATGAAGCAAAGCTGAGGGTGAGAGTTTTTTTTTAAACAGTATGCAGCTGAAGAAACAATGGAGAGGGCACTGGGGAAATCAAGCCTACCATGTAAGTGAGATTTTCACTAATGGTAAGAGACAATATGCACTGGTGAAATTCGTGGATTTGGCAAAAAGGCCAAATGTGAAGCTAAAAACTGAGATTAGAGTTCAATAGTGTGCAGTTGGCATATCATTGTATTCAGGCATTGAAGAAAGCTGCAAATTTTTGATAAGGTGAAATGGATGTGTAACCATTTCCATTGTCTCATCATAACTTCACACTGGGGAGGACGATAAAGGCAATGGTGAGCGCTGACCCTTATGACCATGGCTGATATTGTGACAACAAGATGGTGGAGTGGCAGGAGGCAGACACACAGTGAATATTGCTTCCTGTTGAGAAGAGGTTTGATGCATTTCCACATTGAGATTATTCTACACTCTGACACCAATAAATGGTTCCATATCTAGGGTGCACAGCTTTTACAAAACTGTATCACTTACTTCAAGGAAGCTTTCATTTATTGTTAGAACAATTAAAACATGTTATTGATATCTTAAGCTATAAACATTTACATTTCCCAGCACAACTACTGATTTGCTATCGGGTACCTAATGACAATACCTCTTGAAAATGGTCTTTTTCTTAGGGCTGAGAGGATTCCTATTAGGGATAAGCCAGTTCTCAAAAAATATGAGTAAGTATTGGGTGAGGAATGGAATTTTTGTGTGTGTGAGCTGCACAAGGTTTGCTTTGCGATTTGTCCTAGATTTTGGAGGGATATTATTATAGGCTGTACAAGATCAAGCAAGGCTGGGCTACTTGAACTGATCTAATTCCAACAGAGTAACAACTTTACTCATTGATAACTGGGCTGGTTGGTGCTTCATATCTAAAAATGGTATGAATTTCTATATTGCAAAAGCTAAACACATGTTGAGCTATTAATAGTAAACAGTGGAACTTAATCAATTATATTAGTGGTTTCATTTCATGTATAATGTTATTGACAATCAATATTTTTAGAAACCAGCCTGCCCTACCAGTGAATTAGTATGTGACTGGCCTATAATAACTGGAATATCTTTACAGGAATTATGCAATGGTGGTTGGGCCATGATGAGTGTGTGATGGTGATATTGATTTTTCAATCTGGGTGATATTTTCCGTTTGATCTTAATGGACCAGCTTCCCCCCTTCCCCGCTTGCACTTGAATGTGAGCTGAAAATGAGGTTAGCGGTATTGATGTTTGAAATATCCAAACAAAAAGTGATTTGTGAATGATTAATTTCTTTAACTGCATGTTTGGTGTAGTGTGGTGTGAAGTTTTTGGAACTTCAATCAAGTCCAGGTTGCCAAAATAGTTTTGGGGCTGCTTGAATATCTGCTGAGTTGCTGCTATAACTCTTTCAGAAATCGCTTTTTAGAAAATCTTGCTGCATCGCAAAAAGAGAGGGATGCCAACAAGCAGCATTCACCTCATGTGATGTCTACGTTCGCAGTCAGAACCCCTGATGGTAAGTTGCCCACTTCTGCTGATATAATTTAGTCAGATCTGGTAGCCTGATATGTTACCTTGAATTAGACCAGTTCAACTGACATCACAAGAAGGGTCTATTATACTATGGAAGTGGCTCCAGGACAATTGGAAAATACCAAAGGCCAATGCAGGGTCAGTTTGGATTTATGAAAGGAAAATAATGTTCGACAAACCTGTTTTTTTTTGATATTATAACTAGCAGAGTAGTTAAGGGAACCTGTGTATATGAGTTTGTTTTTTCAGAGGCCTTTGTAGATGCCACCCAAAAGACTAACAAAACGTAATTGAAGTACATGGATTGAGTGTAATGTACTGGCGTGAATCATTGAACATAGGAAAAGTAAGCACAGGGACAGGCTCTATGCTTCACGGTATCTGTACTGACCATGATGTCAGATTAATTAGTCTCATCTGAATGTACGTAGTCTGAATTCGCCTTTCTCTGCCTGTTCAAGTGTTTGTCTAAATTACTCTTAAACGTTATTGTTCTATCTACTTCTACCGCCATCCCTGGCAGTGTGTTTGAGGTACCTACCACTCTGTGTTTCAAAAACACTTCCCTCACAAATCTCCTGTAAACATTCACCCTCTCACCTTAAGCCTATGCCCTCCAGTATTAAACATTCTCTTCTTGGGAAAAAGACTGTCTATTTCTGTCTCTTGTGATTTTATATACTTCTATTCAGTCATCTATCAGTCTTTGATATTCCAGAGAAAACAACTCAAATTTGTCCAACCTCTCCTGATGGTTAATTCACCAATGTCCTGGTGAAACTCTTCTGCATCTTCTCCAAAGCATTTCTCTCCTCTTGTAATGGGGTGACCAGAACTATTCACAATATCCAAATGTAGCCTAACTGAAGTATTAAACAACCACAAATAACTTCCCAACTTGTATACTAAATGCTCCAATTGATGAAGGTAAGTATGCCATTTTTTTTACCATCTTGTGGAATAGTTCATGAACACAACCTCATTATTCGGCGTCCATGCTACTTTTTGTAATTTATGGTATTTTTTAATATATTGTATTACACTGCTGTCACAAAGCAACAAAAAATATCATGATGTATTTCAGTGATAATAAACCTGATTCAGGTTCTGACTTGGGCTGCCACTTTCAGAGAGAATTGACTTGCACTTCAGGATCTCTCTGTATATAAATTCTTGTAAAGGTCTTGCCATTTACTGCATTATCTTCCTCTTGCCTTTGACCTCCCAAAAATGCGAAACCTTACACTGTCTGAATCAGGCTCATTTTTCCACCCAAATTTCGAACTGATCTGCATCCCGTTGCATCATTTGACAACCCTCGTCTGCAGCTCCACTACGTTCAGCATTATCTGAAAATTTACAGACCTCCTGCATTTACATCCAGATCATTAATGTATGTTGCGACCAGAAGTTTTCAGCACTGATCCTCTGGTCACGGACCTCCAGTCAGAAAAAGACACCTCTATCCCTTCCCTCTGAACTGTATGATTAGTGTCTACCAAGAACAATTCGCCTGAACACCTCTGGAGCACAGTCAGTGGCTGCTGTTCCACTTTACACAAGTACCTGTGCCAGCTATAGGCTTTTTAAGGAAATGGTCTCAGATTGCCAAGTCACGACTGCCTAATCCATTCTTATTTTGTACTGGATCCAAGGAAGCGAAGGGAATGGAGAAAGATGACATGGAGTAGAGAGGAATTTTGGAGCTCTTCTAACAAGCCCATTTCCATGAACTCAACCCTCAACGATAGCTTGAGAAATCCTGGAGATGGTGCATGTCATGGTGACTGACTGGAACTTTATTGTGAATGTTCAATGCTCAATGATGCATTGATGTGTAATCTTAACCTTCAGAAAGATGCATCTCATTCTAGAGGATGAGTCTGCTAAGTCTGACTCTGCTCTGTGACTCTGTGGAAGTAGAGATGGAAGGCTTCTTGTATTCTGAAGTTAGGAAGTGGGAGTTGATAGGTTCAGGCATTTGTGAGTAAGAAGAATTTAGAAGATTGGGGCCCCGGTCTTGTGGGGTAGGCCAGCAAAGGTTGGTAGGAAATTTGAGAGATAATTTGAGTTAAGTAAGGTCTTACCTTAAGTGAGGACTGGGATAATCCAGTTGTCCTTGGAGAGCCCAACAATGATCTCCTTAGAACAGTGTGACCCAACTTATCCTGCAAAATCCAAAAGAGCTAGATTTGGGGGCATATTTCCTTGTATGTCAGGAGCACATTTGCCTATTACCAGAATGATGCAGAGCAATTCAGAAATGGTTGCTACGAAACATCACTCTTCCGTGGCGGGGATGGTGTGGGAAAGAATTACTTTTAATTGCATGAATTTCAGGATAGCTATATGCAATGATAGTTATGATCCTTGCTTTAAATTGGAGTAGGGCAAAATACAAGGGCATTAGGCAGGAACTGGGTTAATCGGGAACACCTTTTCTCTATCAAGTCCACATCAGGCATGTGGAGGTTGTTTAAAGATCCATTGCACAGAGTACAGGAAAGGTATGTTCCTGTTAGAAGGAAGCACTGGGATCTGAAAGACAAGAAAATATTGGATGTCTGGAGAGCTGATGAATTTAGTCAAAAAATGAATGGAAAAGTATGTAAATCTTCAGAAGCTAGAATCAAACAAGGCACATGAGGAGTATAAAGAAGCCAGAAAAGAACTAAAGGGAATTAGGAAAGCCAAGAGGGGCCATGAAAAGTCCTTGGGAAGTAGGATGAAGGTGAATCCCAAGGCGTTCTATACACACATCAAGGGCAAGAGGATAACTAGGAAGAGGGTGAGACCACTCAAGGGTAAAGGGGGAACATTTGCTTAGATGCAGAGAATGTGAGTGAAGCACTTAAAGAGTACTTTGCTTCAGAATTTATCAAGGAAAAACATATGGAGGACCAGGAGATCAGTGCTGAGTGTATAAATGTGTTGGGGCATTTAGGGGTCAAGGGGGAGGAAATGTTGGGTCTTCTAATGAGTATTAAGGTGGATAACTGCCCAAGTCCTGATGAGAATTACACCACGTTATTGAAGGAGGCAAGAGACGACATTGCTGGGCCTTTGACCACTACCTTTATGTCCTGTCTAGCCACAGGCAAGGCCCCGGAGGACTGGCAAGTGGCTAATGATGTACCTCTATTAAGAAGAGAAGAAGGGAAAATCTTGGGAACTATAGACCAGTGAGTCTCACATCAGTTGTAAGCAAATGGCTGGAGAAAATTCTTAAGGAGAGGATATATGAATATTTGGAAACCCATTGCCTAATTAGGAAGAGCCAGCATGGCTTTGTGCATGGCAGGTTGTGTGTTACCAAATTAATTGAGTTTTTTGACAAGGTGTTGAGAGAGATTGATGAGGGTTTGGCAACAGGTGTTGCCGACATGGATTTTAGTAAGGTGTTTGACAAAGTTCCTCTTGGGAGGCTAATTCAGAAGATTAAGATGCATGTGGTCTGCAGCAAATTATCTGTTTGGATTCAGAACTGGCTTGTGCATAGAATGACAGAGGGTAGTAGTGGTTGAAGGGACTTATTGAGCTGGAGATCTGTAATTAGTGGAGTTCCACAAGAGTCTGTGCTGGGACTTATGCTGTTT